>NW_028153569.1:0-294000 GCF_964211835.1 Anser anser | reverse complement strand
CCAGTGCACTCTCAGGAATCACTGCACTGCATCCCCAGTGGTGCCAGTGCACTCTCTGCACTCACTGCACTGCATCCCCAGTGGTGCCACTGCACTCTCTGGACTCACTTCACTGCATCCCCAGTGGTGCCAGTGCACTCTCTGGACTCACTGCAGTGCATCCCCAGTGGTGCCAGTGCACTCTCTGGACTCACTGCACTGCATCCCCAGTGGTGCCAGTGCACTCTCTGGACTCACTGCAGTGCATCCCCAGTGGTGCCAGTGCACTCTCTGGACTCACTGCAGTGCATCCCCAGTGGTGCCAGTGCACTCTCTGGACTCACTGCACTGCATCCCCAGTGGTGCCAGTGCTCTCTCTGGACTCACTGCACTGCATCCCCAGTGGTGCCAGTGCACTCTCTGGACTCACTGCACTGCATCACCAGTGGTGCCAGTGCACTCTCTGGACTCGCTGCAGTGCATCCCCAGTGGTGCCAGTGCACTCTCTGGACTCACTGCACTGCATCCCCAGTGGTGCCAGTGCACTCTCTGGACTCACTGCAGTGCATCCCCAGTGGTGCCACTGCACTCTCTGGACTCACTGCACTGCATCCCCAGTGGTGCCAGTGCACTCTCTGGACTCACTGCAGTGCATCCCCAGTGGTGCCAGTGCACTCTCTGGACTCACTGCACTGCATCCCCAGTGGTGCCAGTGCACTCTCTGGACTCACTGCAGTGCATCCCCAGTGGTGCCAGTGCACTCTCTGGACTCACTGCAGTGCATCCCCAGTGGTGCCAGTGCACTCTCTGGACTCACTGCACTGCATCCCCAGTGGTGCCAGTGCACTCTCTGGACTCACTGCAGTGCATCCCCAGTGGTGCCAGTGCACTCTCTGGACTCACTGCAGTGCATCCCCAGTGGTGCCAGTGCACTCTCTGGACTCACTGCACTGCATCCCCAGTGGTGCCAGTGCACTCTCTGGACTCACTGCACTGCATCCCCAGTGGTGCCAGTGCTCTCTCTGGACTCACTGCACTGCATCCCCAGTGGTGCCAGTGCACTCTCTGGAGTCACTGCAGTGCTTCCCCAGTGGTGCCAGTGCACTCTCTGGACTCACTGCACTGCATCCCCAGTGGTGCCGGTGCACTCTCTAGAGTAACTGCAGTGCATTCCCAGTGGTGCCAGTGCACTCTCTGGAGTCTCTGCAGTGCATCCCCAGTGGTGCCAGTGCACTCTCTGGACTCACTGCACTGCATCCCCAGTGGTGCCAGTGCACTCTCTGTAGTCATTGCGCTGCATCCCCAGTGGTGCCAGTGCACTCTCTGGACTCACTGCACTGCATCCCCAGTGGTGCCAGTGCACTCTCTGGAGTCACTGCAGTGCTTCCCCAGTGGTGCCAGTGCACTCTCTGGACTCACTGCACTGCATCCCCAGTGGTGCCGGTGCACTCTCTAGAGTCACTGCAGTGCATCCCCAGTGGTGCCAGTGCACTCTCTGGAGTCTCTGCAGTGCATCCCCAGTGGTGCCAGTGCACTCTGTGGACTCACTGTACTGCATCCCCAGTGGTGCCAGTGCACTCTCTGGACTCACCGCACTGCATCCCCAGTGGTGCCAGTGCACTCTCTGGACTCACTGCACTGCATCCCCAGTGGTGCCAGTGCACTCTCTGGACTTACAGCACTGCATCCCCAGTGGTTCCAGTGCACTCTGTGGACTCACTGCAGTGCATCCCCAGTGGTGCCAGTGCACTCTCTGGACTCACTGCACTGCATCCCCAGTGGTGCCAGTGCACTCTCTGGACTCACTGCACTGCATCCCCAGTGGTGCCAGTGCTCTCTCTGGACTCACTGCACTGCATCCCCAGTGGTGCCAGTGCACTCTCTGGACTCACTGCACTGCATCACCAGTGGTGCCAGTGCACTCTCTGGACTCACTGCTCTGCATCCCCAGTGGTGCCAGTGCACTCTCTGGAGTCACTGCAGTGCTTGCCCAGTGGTGCCAGCGCACTCTCTGGACTCACTGCACTGCATCCCCAGTGGTGCCGGTGCACTCTCTAGAGTCACTGCAGTGCATCCCCAGTGGTGCCAGTGCACTCTCTGGAGTCTCTGCAGTGCATCCCCAGTGGTGCCAGTGCACTCTGTGGACTCACTGTACTGCATCAACAGTGGTGCCAGTGCACTCTCTGGACTCACTGCACTGCATCCCCAGTGGTGCCAGTGCACTCTCTGGACTCACTGCAGTACATCCCCAATGGTGCCAGTGTACTCTCTGCACTCACTGCAGTGCATCCCCAGTGGTGCCAGTGCACTCTCTGGACTCACTGCAGTGCATCCCCACTGGTGCCAGTTCACTCTCTGGAGTCACTGTACTGCATCCCCAGTGGTGCCAGTGCACTCTCTGGACTCACTGCACTGCATCCCCAGTACTGACAGTGCACCCTCTGGACTAACTGAACTGCATCCCCAATTGATCCAGTGCACTCTCTGGACTCACTGCACTACATCCCCAGTGGTGCCAGTGCACTCTCTGGAGTCACTGCAGTGCATCCCCAGTGGTGCCAGTGCACTCTGTGGACTCACCGCACTGCATCCAGAGTGGTGCCAGTGCACTCTCTGGACTCACTGCACTGCATCCCCAGTGGTGCCAGTGCACTCTCTGGACTCACTGCAGTGCATCCCCAGTGGTGCCAGTGCACTCTCTGGTCTAACTGAACTGCATCCCCAATTGATCCAGTGCACTCTCTGGACTCAATGCACTGCATCCCCAGTGGTGCCAGTGCACTCTCTGGAGTCACTGCAGTGCATCCACAGTGGCGCCAGTGCACTCTCTGGACTCACCGCACTGCATCCAGAGTGGTGCCAGTGCACTCTCTGGACTCACTGCAGTGCATCCCCAGTGGTGCCAGTGCACTCTCTGGACTCACTGCACTGCATCCCCAGTGGTGCCAGTGCACTCTCTGGAGTCTCTGCAGTGCATCCCCAGTGGTGCCAGTGCACTCTCTGGACTCACTGCACTGCATCCCCAGTGGTGCCAGTGCACTCTCTGGACTCACTGCACTGCATCCCCAGTGGTGCCAGTGCACTCTCTGGACTTACAGCACTGCATCCCCAGTGGTGCCAGTGCATTCTCTGGACTCACCGCACTGCATCCCCAGTGGTGCCAGTGCACTCTCTGGACTCACTGCACTGCATCCCCAGTGGTGCCAGTGCACTCTCTGGACTCACTGCACTGCATCACCAGTGGTGCCAGTGCACTCTCTGGACTCACTGCTCTGCATCCCCAGTGGTGCCAGTGCACTCTCTGGAGTCACTGCAGTGCTTGCCCAGTGGTGCCAGTGCACTCTCTGGACTCACTGCACTGCATCACCAGTGGTGCCGGTGCACTCTCTAGAGTCACTGCAGTGCATCCCCAGTGGTGCCAGTGCACTCTCTGGAGTCTCTGCAGTGCATCCCCAGTGGTGCCAGTGCACTCTGTGGACTCACTGTACTTCATCACCAGTGGTGCCAGTGCACTCTCTGGACTCACTGCACTGCATCCCCAGTGGTGCCAGTGCACTCTCTGGACTCACTGCAGTACATCCCCAAGGTGCCAGTGCACTCTCTGCACTCACTACACTGCATCCCCAGTGGTGCCAGTGCACTCTCTGGACTCACAGCAGTGCATTCCCATTGGTGCCAGTGCACTCTATGGACTCACTGCACTGCATCCCCAGTGGTGCCAGTGCACTATCTGCACTCACTGCACTGCATCCCCAGTACTGACAGTGCACTCTCTGGACTCACTGCAGTGCATCCCCAGTGGTGCCAGTGCACTCTCTGGACTCACTGCACTGCATCCCCTGTGGTGCCAGTGCACTCTCTGGACTCACTGCACTGCATCCCCAGTGGTGCCAGTGCACTTTGTGGACTCACTGTACTGCATCCCCAGTGGTGCCAGTGCACTCTCTGGACTCACTGCAGTGCATCCCCAGTGGTGCCAGTGCACTCTCTGGACTCACTGCACTGCACCCCCAGTGGTGCCAGTGCACTCTCTGGACTCACTGCACTGCATCCCCAGTGGTGCCAGTGCACTCTCTGTAGTCATTCCGCTGCATCCCCAGTGGTG
Organism: Anser anser; assembly: GCF_964211835.1. Taxonomy (NCBI): domain Eukaryota; kingdom Metazoa; phylum Chordata; class Aves; order Anseriformes; family Anatidae; genus Anser; species Anser anser. Next base: position 289,916 of record NW_028153569.1, on the reverse strand, counting down.
CCAGTGCACTCTCTGGACTCACTGCACTGCATCCCCAGTGGTGCCAGTGCACTCTCTGGAGTCACTGCAGTGCTTCCCCAGTGGTGCCAGTGCACTCTGTGGACTCACTGCACTGCATCCCCAGTGGTGCCGGTGCACTCTCTAGAGTCACTGCAGTGCATCCCCAGTGGTGCCAGTGCACTCTCTGGAGTCTCTGCAGTGCATCCCCAGTGGTGCCAGTGCACTCTCTGGACTCACTGTACTGCATCCCCAGTGGTGCCAGTGCACTCTCTGGACTCACCGCACTGCATCCCCAGTGGTGCCAGTGCACTCTCTGGACTCACTGCACTGCATCCTCAGTGGTGCCAGTGCACTCTCTGGACTTACAGCACTGCATCCCCAGTGGTGCCAGTGCACTCTCTGGACTCACAGCACTGCATCCCCAGTGGTGCCAGTGCACTCTCTGGAGTCACTGCACTGCATCCCCAGTGGTGCCAGTGCACTCTCTGGACTCACTGCACTGCATCCCCAGTGGTGCCAGTGCACTCTCTGGAATCACTGCACTGCATCCCCAGTGGTGCCAGTGCACTCTCTGCACTCACTGCACTGCATCCCCAGTGGTGCCACTGCACTCTCTGGACTCACTTCACTGCATCCCCAGTGGTGCCAGTGCACTCTCTGGACTCACTGCAGTGCATCCCCAGTGGTGCCAGTGCACTCTCTGGACTCACTGCACTGCATCCCCAGTGGTGCCAGTGCACTCTCTGGACTCACTGCAGTGCATCCCCAGTGGTGCCAGTGCACTCTCTGGACTCACTGCAGTGCATCCCCAGTGGTGCCAGTGCACTCTCTGGACTCACTGCACTGCATCCCCAGTGGTGCCAGTGCTCTCTCTGGACTCACTGCACTGCATCCCCAGTGGTGCCAGTGCACTCTCTGGACTCACTGCACTGCATCACCAGTGGTGCCAGTGCACTCTCTGGACTCGCTGCAGTGCATCCCCAGTGGTGCCAGTGCACTCTCTGGACTCACTGCACTGCATCCCCAGTGGTGCCAGTGCACTCTCTGTAGTCATTGCGCTGCATCCCCAGTGGTGCCAGTGCACTCTCTGGACTCACTGCACTGCATCCCCAGTGGTGCCAGTGCACTCTCTGGAGTCACTGCAGTGCTTCCCCAGTGGTGCCAGTGCACTCTCTGGACTCACTGCACTGCATCCCCAGTGGTGCCGGTGCACTCTCTAGAGTCACTGCAGTGCATCCCCAGTGGTGCCAGTGCACTCTCTGGAGTCTCTGCAGTGCATCCCCAGTGGTGCCAGTGCACTCTGTGGACTCACTGTACTGCATCCCCAGTGGTGCCAGTGCACTCTCTGGACTCACCGCACTGCATCCCCAGTGGTGCCAGTGCACTCTCTGGACTCACTGCACTGCATCCCCAGTGGTGCCAGTGCACTCTCTGGACTTACAGCACTGCATCCCCAGTGGTGCCAGTGCACTCTGTGGACTCACTGCACTGCATACCCTGTGGTGCCAGTGCACTCTCTGGACTCACTGCACTGCATCCCCAGTGGTGCCAGTGCACTCTCTGGACTCACTGCACTGCATCCCCAGTGGTGCCAGTGCTCTCTCTGGACTCACTGCACTGCATCCCCAGTGGTGCCAGTGCACTCTCTGGACTCACTGCACTGCATCACCAGTGGTGCCAGTGCACTCTCTGGACTCACTGCTCTGCATCCCCAGTGGTGCCAGTGCACTCTCTGGAGTCACTGCAGTGCTTGCCCAGTGGTGCCAGCGCACTCTCTGGACTCACTGCACTGCATCCCCAGTGGTGCCGGTGCACTCTCTAGAGTCACTGCAGTGCATCCCCAGTGGTGCCAGTGCACTCTCTGGAGTCTCTGCAGTGCATCCCCAGTGGTGCCAGTGCACTCTGTGGACTCACTGTACTGTATCAACAGTGGTGCCAGTGCACTCTCTGGACTCACTGCACTGCATCCCCAGTGGTGCCAGTGCACTCTCTGGACTCACTGCAGTACATCCCCAATGGTGCCAGTGTACTCTCTGCACTCACTGCAGTGCATCCCCAGTGGTGCCAGTGCACTCTCTGGACTCACTGCAGTGCATCCCCACTGGTGCCAGTTCACTCTCTGGAGTCACTGTACTGCATCCCCAGTGGTGCCAGTGCACTCTCTGGACTCACTGCACTGCATCCCCAGTGGTGCCAGTGCACCCTCTGGACTAACTGAACTGCATCCCCAATTGATCCAGTGCACTCTCTGGACTCACTGCACTACATCCCCAGTGGTGCCAGTGCACTCTCTGGACTCACTGCACTGCATCCCCAGTGGTGCCAGTGCACTCTCTGGACTCACTGCAGTGCATCCCCAGTGGTGCCAGTGCACTCTCTGGTCTAACTGAACTGCATCCCCAATTGATCCAGTGCACTCTCTGGACTCAATGCACTGCATCCCCAGTGGTGCCAGTGCACTCTCTGGACTCACTGCACTGCATCCCCAGTGGTGCCAGTGCACTCTCTGGAGTCTCTGCAGTGCATCCCCAGTGGTGCCAGTGCACTCTCTGGACTCACTGCACTGCATCCCCAGTGGTGCCAGTGCACTCTCTGGACTCACTGCACTGCATCCCCAGTGGTGCCAGTGCACTCTCTGGACTTACAGCACTGCATCCCCAGTGGTGCCAGTGCATTCTCTGGACTCACCGCACTGCATCCCCAGTGGTGCCAGTGCACTCTCTGGACTCACTGCACTGCATCCCCAGTGGTGCCAGTGCACTCTCTGGACTTACAGCACTGCATCCCCAGTGGTGCCAGTGCACTCTGTGGACTCACTGCACTGCATACCCTGTGGTGCCAGTGCACTCTCTGGACTCACTGCACTGCATCCCCAGTGGTGCCAGTGCTCTCTCTGGACTCACTGCACTGCATCCCCAGTGGTGCCAGTGCACTCTCTGGACTCACTGCACTGCATCCCCAGTGGTGCCAGTGCACTCTCTGGACTCACTGCAGTGCTTGCCCAGTGGTGCCAGTGCACTCTCTGGACTCACTGCACTGCATCCCCAGTGGTGCCGGTGCACTCTCTAGAGTCACTGCAGTGCATCCCCAGTGGTGCCAGTGCACTCTCTGGAGTCTCTGCAGTGCATCCCCAGTGGTGCCAGTGCACTCTGTGGACTCACTGTACTGCATCACCAGTGGTGCCAGTGCACTCTCTGGACTCACTGCACTGCATCCCCAGTGGTGCCAGTGCACTCTCTGGACTCACTGCACTGCATCCCCAGTGGTGCCAGTGCACTCTCTGGACTCACTGCAGTACATCCCCAATGGTGCTAGTGTACTCTCTGCACTCACTGCAGTGCATCCCCAGTGGTGCCAGTGCACTCTCTGGACTCACTGCAGTGCATCCCCACTGGTGCCAGTTCACTCTCTGGAGTCACTGTACTGCATCCCCAGTGGTGCCAGTGCACTCTCTGGACTCACTGCACTGCATCCCCAGTGGTGCCAGTGCACCCTCTGGACTAACTGAACTGCATCCCCAATTGATCCAGTGCACTCTCTGGACTCACTGCACTACATCCCCAGTGGTGCCAGTGCACTCTCTGGAGTCACTGCAGTGCATCCCCAGTGGTGCCAGTGCACTCTGTGGACTCACCGCACTGCATCCAGAGTGGTGCCAGTGCACTCTCTGGACTCACTGCACTGCATCCCCAGTGGTGCCAGTGCACTCTCTGGACTCACTGCAGTGCATCCCCAGTGGTGCCAGTGCACTCTCTGGTCTAACTGAACTGCATCCCCAATTGATCCAGTGCACTCTCTGGACTCACTGCACTGCATCCCCAGTGGTGCCAGTGCACTCTCTGGAGTCACTGCAGTGCATCCACAGTGGCGCCAGTGCACTCTCTGGACTCACCGCACTGCATCCAGAGTGGTGCCAGTGCACTCTCTGGACTCACTGCAGTGCATCCCCAGTGGTGCCAGTGCACTCTCTGGACTCACTGCAGTGCATCCCCAGTGGTGCCAGTGCACTCTCTGGAGTCTCTGCAGTGCATCCCCAGTGGTGCCAGTGCACTCTCTGGACTCACTGCACTGCATCCCCAGTGGTGCCAGTGCACTCTCTGGAGTCTCTGCAGTGCATCCCCAGTGGTGCCAGTGCACTCTCTGGACTCACTGCACTGCATCCCCAGTGGTGCCAGTGCACTCTCTGGAGTCTCTGCAGTGCATCCCCAGTGGTGCCAGTGCACTCTGTGGACTCATTGCACTGCATCCCCAGTGGTGCCAGTGCACTCTCTGGACTCACTGCACTGCATCCCCAGTGGTGCCAGTGCACTCTGTGGACTCACTGTACTGCATCCCCAGTGGTGCCAGTGCACTCTCTGGACTCACCGCACTGCATCCCCAGTGGTGCCAGTGCACTCTCTGGACTCACTGCACTGCATCCCCAGTGGTGCCAGTGCACTCTCTGGAGTCACTGCAGTGCATCCCCAGTGGTGCCAGTGCACTCTGTGGACTCACCGCACTGCATCCAGAGTGGTGCCAGTGCACTCTCTGGACTCACTGCACTGCATCCCCAGTGGTGCCAGTGCACTCTCTGGACTCACTGCACTGCATCCCCAGTGGTGCCAGTGCACTCTCTGGACTCACTGCACTGCATCCCCAGTGGTGCCAGTGCACTCTCTGGAGTCACTGCAGTGCATCCCCAGTGGTGCCAGTGCACTCTGTGGACTCACTGTACTGCATCCCCAGTGGTGCCAGTGCACTCTCTGGACTCACCGCACTGCATCCCCAGTGGTGCCAGTGCACTCTCTGGACTCACTGCACTGCATCCCCAGTGGTGCCAGTGCACTCTCTGGACTTACAGCACTGCATCCCCAGTGGTGCCAGTGCACTCTGTGGACTCACTGCACTGCATACACTGTGGTGCCAGTGCACTCTCTGGACTCACTGCACTGCATCCCCAGTGGTGCCAGTGCACTCTCTGGACTCACTGCACTGCATCCCCAGTGGTGCCAGTGCTCTCTCTGGACTCACTGCACTGCATCCCCAGTGGTGCCAGTGCACTCTCTGGACTCACTGCACTGCATCACCAGTGGTGCCAGTGCACTCTCTGGACTCACTGCTCTGCATCCCCAGTGGTGCCAGTGCACTCTCTGGAGTCACTGCAGTGCTTGCCCAGTGGTGCCAGTGCACTCTCTGGACTCACTGCACTGCATCCCCAGTGGTGCCGGTGCACTCTCTAGAGTCACTGCAGTGCATCCCCAGTGGTGCCAGTGCACTCTCTGGAGTCTCTGCAGTGCATCCCCAGTGGTGCCAGTGCACTCTGTGGACTCACTGTACTGCATCACCAGTGGTGCCAGTGCACTCTCTGGACTCACTGCACTGCATCCCCAGTGGTGCCAGTGCACTCTCTGGACTCACTGCAGTACATCCCCAATGGTGCCAGTGTACTCTCTGCACTCACTGCAGTGCATCCCCAGTGGTGCCAGTGCACTCTCTGGACTCACTGCAGTGCATCCCCACTGGTGCCAGTTCACTCTCTGGAGTCACTGTACTGCATCCCCAGTGGTGCCAGTGCACTCTCTGGACTCACTGCACTGCATCCCCAGTGGTGCCAGTGCACCCTCTGGACTAACTGAACTGCATCCCCAATTGATCCAGTGCACTCTCTGGACTCACTGCACTACATCCCCAGTGGTGCCAGTGCACTCTCTGGAGTCACTGCAGTGCATCCCCAGTGGTGCCAGTGCACTCTGTGGACTCACCGCACTGCATCCAGAGTGGTGCCAGTGCACTCTCTGGACTCACTGCACTGCATCCCCAGTGGTGCCAGTGCACTCTCTGGACTCACTGCAGTGCATCCCCAGTGGTGCCAGTGCACTCTCTGGTCTAACTGAACTGCATCCCCAATTGATCCAGTGCACTCTCTGGACTCACTGCACTGCATCCCCAGTGGTGCCAGTGCACTCTCTGGAGTCACTGCAGTGCATCCACAGTGGCGCCAGTGCACTCTCTGGACTCACCGCACTGCATCCAGAGTGGTGCCAGTGCACTCTCTGGAGTCTCTGCAGTGCATCCCCAGTGGTGCCAGTGCACTCTCTGGACTCACTGCACTGCATCCCCAGTGGTGCCAGTGCACTCTCTGGAGTCTCTGCAGTGCATCCCCAGTGGTGCCAGTGCACTCTGTGGACTCACTGTACTGCATCCCCAGTGGTGCCAGTGCACTCTCTGGACTCACTGCACTGCATCCCCAGTGGTGCCAGTGCACTCTGTGGACTCACTGTACTGCATCCCCAGTGGTGCCAGTGCACTCTCTGGACTCACCGCACTGCATCCCCAGTGGTGCCAGTGCACTCTCTGGACTCACTGCACTGCATCCCCAGTGGTGCCAGTGCACTCTCTGGAGTCACTGCAGTGCATCCCCAGTGGTGCCAGTGCACTCTGTGGACTCACCGCACTGCATCCAGAGTGGTGCCAGTGCACTCTCTGGACTCACTGCACTGCATCCCCAGTGGTGCCAGTGCACTCTCTGGACTCACTGCAGTGCATCCCCAGTGGTGCCAGTGCACTCTCTGGACTCACTGCACTGCATCCCCAGTGCTGACAGTGCACTCTCTGGACTCACTGCACTGCATCCCCAGTGGTGCCAGTGCACTCTCTGGACTCACTGCACTACATCCCCAGTGGTGCCAGTGCTCTCTCTGGACTCACTGCACTTCATCCCCAGTGGTGCCAGTGCACTCTCTGGAGTCTCTGCAGTGCATCCCCAGTGGTGCCAGTGCACTCTGTGGACTCACTGTACTGCATCCACAGTGGTGCCAGTGCACTCTCTGGACTCACTGCAGTGCATCCCCAGTGGTGCCAGTGCACTCTCTGGACTCACTGCAGTGCATCCCCAGTGGTGCCAGTGCACTCTATGGACTTCTCACTGCAGTGCATCCCCAGTGGTGCCAGTGCACTCTCTGGAGTCACTGCACTGCATCCCCAGTGGTGCCAGTGCACTCTCTGTAGTCATTGCGCTGCATCCCCAGTGGTGCCAGTGCACTCTCTGGACTCACTGCACTGCATCCCCAGTGGTGCCAGTGCACTCTCTGGAGTCACTGCAGTGCTTCCCCAGTGGTGCCAGTGCACTCTCTGGACTCACTGAACTGCATCCCCAGTGGTGCCGGTGCACTCTCTAGAGTCACTGCAGTGCATCCCCAGTGGTGCCAGTGCACTCTCTGGAGTCTCTGCAGTGCATCCCCAGTGGTGCCAGTGCACTCTGTGGACTCACTGTACTGCATCCCCAGTGGTGCCAGTGCACTCTCTGGACTCACCGCACTGCATCCCCAGTGGTGCCAGTGCACTCTCTGGACTCACTGCACTGCATCCCCAGTGGTGCCAGTGCACTCTCTGGACTCACTGCAGTGCATCCCCAGTGGTGCCAGTGCACTCTCTGGTCTAACTGAACTGCATCCCCAATTGATCCAGTGCACTCTCTGGACTCACTGCACTGCATCCCCAGTGGTGCCAGTGCACTCTCTGGAGTCACTGCAGTGCATCCACAGTGGCGCCAGTGCACTCTCTGGACTCGCCGCACTGCATCCAGAGTGGTGCCAGTGCAACCTCTGGACTCACTGCACTGCATCCCCAGTGGTGCCAGTGCACTCTCTGGACTCACTGCAGTGCATCCCCAGTGGTGCCAGTGCACTCTGTGGACTCACTGCACTGCATCCCCAGTGGTGCCAGTTCACTCTCTGGACTCACTGTACTGCATCCCCAGTGGTGCCACTGCACTCTCTGGACTCACTGCACTGCATCCCCAGTGGTGCCAGTGCACTCTCTGGACTAACTGAACTGCATCCCCAATTGATCCAGTGCACTCTCTGGACTCACTGCACTGCATCCCCAGTGGTGCCAGTGCACTCTCTGGAGTCACTGCAGTGCATGCCCAGTGGTGCCAGTGCACTCTCTGGACTCACTGTACTCCATCCACAGTGGCGCCAGTGCACTCTCTGGACTCACCGCACTGCATCCAGAGTGGTGCCAGTGCACTCTCTGGACTCACTGCACTGCATCCCCAGTGGTGCCAGTGCACTCTCTGGACTCACTGCACTGCATCCCCAGTGGTGCCAGTGCACTCTCTGTAGTCATTGCGGTGCATCCCCAGTGGTGCCAGTGCACTCTCTGGACTCACTGCACTGCATCCCCAGTGGGGCCAGTGCACTCTTTGGAGTCATTTCAGTGCATCCCCAGTTGTGCCAGTGCACTCTATGGACTCACTGCAGTGCATCCCCAGTGGTGCCAGTGCACTCTCTGGACTCACTGCAGTGCATCCCCAGTGGTGCCAATGCACTCTCTGGACTCACTGCACTGCATCCCCAACGTGCCAGTGCACTCTCTGCACTCACTACACTGCATCCCCAGTGGTGCCAGTGCACTCTCTGGACTCACTGCAGTGCATCCACAGTGGTGCCAGTGCACTCTCTGGAATCACTGCACTGCATCCCCAGTGGTGCCAGTGCACTATCTGGACTCACTGCACTGCATAACCAGTGCTGACAGTGCACTCTCTGGACTCACTGCAGTGCATCCCCAGTGGTGCCAGTGCACTCTCTAGAGTCACTGCAGAGCATCCCCAGTGGTGCCAGTGCACTCTCTGGAATCACTGCACTGCATCCCCAGTGGTGCCAGTGCACTCTGTGGACTCACTGTACTGCATCCCCAGTGGTGCCAGTGCACTCTCTGGACTCACTGCAGTGCATCCCCAGTGGTGCCAGTGCACTCTGTGGACTCACTGTACTGCATCCCCAGTGGTGCCAGTGCACTCTCTGGACTCACAGCACTGCATTCCCAGTGGTGCCAGTGCACTCTCTGGACTCACTGCAGTACATCCCCAATGGTGCCAGTGTACTCTCTGCACTCACTGCAGTGCATCCCCAGTGGTGCCAGTGCACTCTCTGGACTCACTGCACTGCATCCCCAGTTGTGCCAGTTAACTCTCTGGAGTCACTGTACTGCATCTCCAGTAGTGCCAGTGCACTCTCTGGACTCACTGCACTGCATCCCCAGTGGAGCCAGTGTACTCTCTGGACTCAATGCACTGCATCCCCAGTGGTGCCAGTGCTCTCTCTGGAGTCACTGCAGTGCATCCCCAGTGGTGCCAGTGCACTCTCTGGACTCACTGTACTGCATCCACAGTGGCGCCAGTGCACTCTCTGGACTCACTGCAGTGCATCCCCAGTGGTGCCAGTGCACTCTCTGGACTCACTGCACTGCATCCCCAGTGGTGCCAGTGCACTCTCTGGACTCACTGCACTGCATCCCCAGTGGTGCCAGTGCACTCTCTGCACTCACGGCACTGCATCCCCAGTGGTGCCAGTGCACTCTCTGTAGTCATTGCGCTGCATCCCCAGTGGTACCAGTGCACTCTCTGGACTCACTGCACTGCATCCCCAATTGATCCAGTGCACTCTCTGGAGTCATTTCAGTGCATCCCCAGTGGTGCCAATGCACTCTCTGGACTCACTGCACTGCATCCCCAAGGTGCCAGTGCACTCTCTGCACTCACTACACTGCATCCCCAGTGGTGCCAGTGCACTCTCTGGACTCACTGCAGTGCATCACCAGTGGTGCCAGTGCACTCTCTGGACTCACAGCAGTGCATTCCCAGTGGTGCCAGTGCACTCTCTGGACTCACTGCACTGCATCCCCAGTGGTGCCAGTGCACTATCTGGACTCACTGCACCGCATCCCCAGTGCTGACAGTGCACTCTCTGGACTCACTGTACTGCATCCCCAGTGGTGCCAGTGCACTCTCTGGACTCACTGCAGTGCATCCCCAGTGGTGCCAGTGCACTCTCTGGACTCACTGCACTGCATTCCCAGTGGTGCCAGTGCACTCTCTGGACTCACTGCAGTGCATCCCCAGTGGTGCCAGTGCCCTCTCTGGACTCACTGCACTGCATCCCCAGTGGTGCCAGTGCTCTCTCTGGACTCACTGCACTGCATCCCCAGTGGTGCCAGTGCACTCTCTGGACTCACTGCAGTGCATCCCCAGTGGTGCCAGTGCACTCTCTGGACTCACTGCTCTGCATCCCCAGTGGTGCCAGTGCACTCTCTGGAGTCACTGCAGTGCTTCCCCAGTGGTGCCAGTGCACTCTCTGGACTCACTGCACTGCATCCCCAGTGGTGCCGGTGCACTCTCTAAAGTCAGTGCAGTGCATCCCCAGTGGTGCCAGTGCACTCTCTGGAGTCTCTGCAGTGCATCCCCAGTGGTGCCAGTGCACTCTCTGGACTCACTGCAGTACATCCCCAATGGTGCCAGTGTACTCTCTGCACTCACTGCAGTGCATCCCCAGTGGTGCCAGTGCACTCTCTGGACTCACTGCAGTGCATCCCCAGTGGTGCCAGTTCACTCTCTGGAGTCACTGTACTGCATCCCCAGTGGTGCCAGTGCACTCTCTGGACTCACTGCACTGCATCCCCAGTGGTGCCAGTGCACCCTCTGGACTAACTGAACTGCATCCCCAATTGATCCAGTGCACTCTCTGGACTCACTGCACTGCATCCCCAGTGGTGCCAGTGCACTCTCTGGACTCACTGCAGTGCATCCCCAGTGGTGCCAGTGCACTCTGTGGACTCACCGCACTGCATCCAGAGTGGTGCCAGTGCACTCTCTGGACTCACTGCACTGCATCCCCAGTGGTGCCAGAGCACTCTCTGGACTCACTGCAGTGCATCCCCAGTGGTGCCAGTGCACTCTCTGGTCTAACTGAACTGCATCCCCAATTGATCCAGTGCACTCTCTGGACTCACTGCACTGCATCCCCAGTGGTGCCAGTGCACTCTCTGGAGTCACTGCAGTGCATCCACAGTGGTGCCGGTACACTCTCTAGAGTCACTGCAGTGCATCCCCAGTGGTGCCAGTGCACTCTGTGGACTCACTGCACTGCATCACCAGTGGTGCCAGTTCACTCTCTGGACTCACTGTACTGCATCCCCAGTGGTGCCACTGCACTCTCTGGACTCACTGCACTGCATCCCCAGTGGTGCCAGTGCACTCTCTGGACTAACTGAACTGCATCCCCAATTGATCCAGTGCACTCTCTGGACTCACTGCACTGCATCCCCAGTGGTGCAAGTGCACTCTCTGGACTCACTGCAGTGCATGCCCAGTGGTGCCAGTGCACTCTCTGGACTCACTGTACTCCATCCACAGTGGCGCCAGTGCACTCTCTGGACTCACCGCACTGCATCCAGAGTGGTGCCAGTGCACTCTCTGGACTCACTGCACTGCATCCCCAGTGGTGCCAGTGCACTCTCTGGACTCACTGCACTGCATCCCCAGTGGTGCCAGTGCACTCTGTGGACTCACTGTACTGCATCCCCAGTGGTGCCAGTGCACTCTCTGGACTCACTGCACTGCATCCCCAGTGGGGCCAGTGCACTCTTTGGAGTCATTTCAGTGCATCCCCAGTTGTGCCAGTGCACTCTATGGACTCACTGCAGTGCATCCCCAGTGGTGCCAGTGCACTCTCTGGACTCACTGCAGTGCATCCCCAGTGGTGCCAATGCACTCTCTGGACTCACTGCACTGCATCCCCAACGTGCCAGTGCACTCTCTGCACTCACTACACTGCATCCCCAGTGGTGCCAGTGCACTCTCTGGACTCACTGCAGTGCATCCCCAGTGGTGCCAGTGCACTCTCTGGAATCACTGCACTGCATCCCCAGTGGTGCCAGTGCACTATCTGGACTCACTGCACTGCATAACCAGTGCTGACAGTGCACTCTCTGGACTCACTGCAGTGCATCCCCAGTGGTGCCAGTGCACTCTCTAGAGTCACTGCAGAGCATCCCCAGTGGTGCCAGTGCACTCTCTGGAATCACTGCACTGCATCCCCAGTGGTGCCAGTGCACTCTGTGGACTCACTGTACTGCATCCCCAGTGGTGCCAGTGCACTCTCTGGACTCACTGCAGTGCATCCCCAGTGGTGCCAGTGCACTCTGTGGACTCACTGTACTGCATCCCCAGTGGTGCCAGTGCACTCTCTGGACTCACAGCACTGCATTCCCAGTGGTGCCAGTGCACTCTCTGGACTCACTGCAGTACATCCCCAATGGTGCCAGTGTACTCTCTGCACTCACTGCAGTGCATCCCCAGTGGTGCCAGTGCACTCTCTGGACTCACTGCACTGCATCCCCAGTTGTGCCAGTTAACTCTCTGGAGTCACTGTACTGCATCTCCAGTGGTGCCAGTGCACTCTCTGGACTCACTGCACTGCATCCCCAGTGGAGCCAGTGTACTCTCTGGACTCAATGCACTGCATCCCCAGTGGTGCCAGTGCTCTCTCTGGAGTCACTGCAGTGCATCCCCAGTGGTGCCAGTGCACTCTCTGGACTCACTGTACTGCATCCACAGTGGCGCCAGTGCACTCTCTGGACTCACTGCAGTGCATCCCCAGTGGTGCCAGTGCACTCTCTGGACTCACTGCACTGCATCCCCAGTGGTGCCAGTGCACTCTCTGGACTCACTGCACTGCATCCCCAGTGGTGCCAGTGCACTCTCTGCACTCACGGCACTGCATCCCCAGTGGTGCCAGTGCACTCTCTGTAGTCATTGCGCTGCATCCCCAGTGGTACCAGTGCACTCTCTGGACTCACTGCACTGCATCCCCAATTGATCCAGTGCACTCTCTGGAGTCATTTCAGTGCATCCCCAGTGGTGCCAATGCACTCTCTGGACTCACTGCACTGCATCCCCAAGGTGCCAGTGCACTCTCTGCACTCACTACACTGCATCCCCAGTGGTGCCAGTGCACTCTCTGGACTCACTGCAGTGCATCCCCAGTGGTGCCAGTGCACTCTCTGGACTCACAGCAGTGCATTCCCAGTGGTGCCAGTGCACTCTCTGGACTCACTGCACTGCATCCCCAGTGGTGCCAGTGCACTATCTGGACTCACTGCACCGCATCCCCAGTGCTGACAGTGCACTCTCTGGACTCACTGTACTGCATCCCCAGTGGTGCCAGTGCACTCTCTGGACTCACTGCAGTGCATCCCCAGTGGTGCCAGTGCACTCTCTGGACTCACTGCACTGCATTCCCAGTGGTGCCAGTGCACTCTCTGGACTCACTGCACTGCATACCCTGTGGTGCCAGTGCCCTCTCTGGACTCACTGCACTGCATCCCCAGTGGTGCCAGTGCTCTCTCTGGACTCACTGCACTGCATCCCCAGTGGTGCCAGTGCACTCTCTGGACTCACTGCAGTGCATCCCCAGTGGTGCCAGTGCACTCTCTGGACTCACTGCTCTGCATCCCCAGTGGTGCCAGTGCACTCTCTGGAGTCACTGCAGTGCTTCCCCAGTGGTGCCAGTGCACTCTCTGGACTCACTGCACTGCATCCCCAGTGGTGCCGGTGCACTCTCTAAAGTCACTGCAGTGCATCCCCAGTGGTGCCAGTGCACTCTCTGGAGTCTCTGCAGTGCATCCCCAGTGGTGCCAGTGCACTCTCTGGACTCACTGCAGTACATCCCCAATGGTGCCAGTGTACTCTCTGCACTCACTGCAGTGCATCCCCAGTGGTGCCAGTGCACTCTCTGGACTCACTGCAGTGCATCCCCAGTGGTGCCAGTTCACTCTCTGGAGTCACTGTACTGCATCCCCAGTGGTGCCAGTGCACTCTCTGGACTCACTGCACTGCATCCCCAGTGGTGCCAGTGCACCCTCTGGACTAACTGAACTGCATCCCCAATTGATCCAGTGCACTCTCTGGACTCACTGCACTGCATCCCCAGTGGTGCCAGTGCACTCTCTGGACTCACTGCAGTGCATCCCCAGTGGTGCCAGTGCACTCTGTGGACTCACCGCACTGCATCCCCAGTGGTGCCAGTGCACTCTCTGGACTCACTGCACTGCATCCCCAGTGGTGCCAGAGCACTCTCTGGACTCACTGCAGTGCATCCCCAGTGGTGCCAGTGCACTCTCTGGTCTAACTGAACTGCATCCCCAATTGATCCAGTGCACTCTCTGGACTCACTGCACTGCATCCCCAGTGGTGCCAGTGCACTCTCTGGAGTCACTGCAGTGCATCCACAGTGGTGCCGGTACACTCTCTAGAGTCACTGCAGTGCATCCCCAGTGGTGCTAGTGCACTCTCTGGAGTCTCTGCAGTGCATCCCCAGTGGTGCCAGTGCACTCTCTGGACTCACTGCACTGCATCCCCAGTGGTGCCGGTGCACTCTCTAGAGTCACTGCAGTGCATCCCCAGTGGTGCCAGTGCACTCTCTGGAGTCTCTGCAGTGCATCCCCAGTGGTGCCAGTGCACTCTCTGGACTCACTGTACTGCATCCCCAGTGGTGCCAGTGCACTCTCTGGACTCACTGCACTGCATCCCCAGTGGTGCCACTGCACTCTCTGGACTCACTTCACTGCATCCCCAGTGGTGCCAGTGCACTCTCTGGACTCACTGCACTGCATCCCCGGTGGTGCAAGTGCACTCTCTGGACTCACTGCAGTGCATCCCCAGTGGTGCCAGTGCACTCTCTGGACTCACTGCACTGCATCCCCAGTGGTGCCAGTGCACTCTCTGGACTCACTGCAGTGTATCCCCAGTGGTGCCAGTGCACTCTCTAGACTCACAGCACTGCATCCCCAGTGGTGCCAGTGCACTCTCTGGACTCACTGCACTGCATCACCAGTGGTGCCAGTGCACTCTCTGGACTCACTGCAGTGCATCCCCAGTGGTGCCAGTGCACTCTCTGGACTCACTGCACTGCATCCCCAGTGGTGCCAGTGCACTCTCTGGAGTCTCTGCAGTGCATCCCCAGTGGTGCCAGTGCACTCTGTGGACTCACTGTACTGCATCCCCAGTGGTGCCAGTGCACTCTCTGGACTCACTGCAGTGCATCCCCAGTGGTGCCAGTGCACTCTCTGGACTCACTGCAGTGCATCCCCAGTGGTGCCAGTGCACTCTATGGACTTCTCACTGCACTGCATCCCCAGTGGTGCCAGTGCACTCTCTGGACTCACTGCACTGCATCCCCAGTGGTGCCAGTGCACTCTCTGTAGTCATTGCGCTGCATCCCCAGTGGTGCCAGTGCACTCTCTGGACTCACTGCACTGCATCCCCAGTGGTGCCAGTGCACTCTCTGGACTCACCGCACTGCATCCCCAGTGGTGCCAGTGCACTCTCTGGACTTACAGCACTGCATCCCCAGTGGTGCCATTGCACTCTGTGGACTCACTGCACTGCATACCCTGTGGTGCCAGTGCACTCTCTGGACTCACTGCACTGCATCCCCAGTGGTGCCAGTGCACTCTCTGGACTCACTGCACTGGATCCCCAGTGGTGCCAGTGCTCTCTCTGGACTCACTGCACTGCATCCCCAGTGGTGCCAGTGCACTCTCTGGACTCACTGCACTGCATCCCCAGTGGTGCCAGTGCACTCTCTGGACTCACTGCAGTGCATCCCCAGTGGTGCCAGTGCACTCTCTGGTCTAACTGAACTGCATCCCCAATTGATCCAGTGCACTCTCTGGACTCACTGCACTGCATCCCCAGTGGTGCCAGTGCACTCTCTGGAGTCACTGCAGTGCATCCACAGTGGTGCCGGTGCACTCTCTAGAGTCACTGCAGTGCATCCCCAGTGGTGCCAGTGCACTCTCTGGAGTCTCTGCAGTGCATCCCCAGTGGTGCCAGTGCACTCTCTGGACTCACTGCACTGCATCCCCAGTGGTGCCGGTGCACTCTCTAGAGTCACTGCAGTGCATCCCCAGTGGTGCCAGTGCACTCTCTGGAGTCTCTGCAGTGCATCCCCAGTGGTGCCAGTGCACTCTCTGGACTCACTGTACTGCATCCCCAGTGGTGCCAGTGCACTCTCTGGACTCACTGTACTGCATCCCCTGTGGTGCCAGTGCACTCTCTGGACTCACTGCACTGCATCCCCAGTGGTGCCACTGCACTCTCTGGACTCACTTCACTGCATCCCCAGTGGTGCCAGTGCACTCTCTGGACTCACTGCACTGCATCCCCGGTGGTGCCAGTGCACTCTCTGGACTCACTGCAGTGCATCCCCAGTGGTGCCAGTGCACTCTCTGGACTCACTGCACTGCATCCCCAGTGGTGCCAGTGCACTCTCTGGACTCACTGCAGTGTATCCCCAGTGGTGCCAGTGCACTCTCTGGACTCACAGCACTGCATCCCCAGTGGTGCCAGTGCACTCTCTGGACTCACTGCACTGCATCCCCAGTGGTGCCAGTGCACTCTCTGGACTCACTGCAGTGCATCCCCAGTGGTGCCAGTGCACTCTCTGGACTCACTGCACTGCATCCCCAGTGGTGCCAGTGCACTCTCTGGAGTCTCTGCAGTGCATCCCCAGTGGTGCCAGTGCACTCTGTGGACTCACTGTACTGCATCCACAGTGGTGCCAGTGCACTCTCTGGACTCACTGCAGTGCATCCCCAGTGGTGCCAGTGCACTCTCTGGACTCACTGCAGTGCATCCCCAGTGGTGCCAGTGCACTCTATGGACTTCTCACTGCACTGCATCCCCAGTGGTGCCAGTGCACTCTGTGGACTCACTGTACTGCATCCCCAGTGGTGCCAGTGCACTCTCTGTAGTCATTGCGCTGCATCCCCAGTGGTGCCAGTGCACTCTCTGGACTCACTGCACTGCGTCCCCAGTGGTGCCGGTGCTCTCTCTAGCGTCACTGCAGTGCATCCCCAGTGGTGGCAGTGCACTCTCTGGACTCACTGCAGTGCATCCCCAGTGGTGCCAGTGCACTCTGTGGACTCACTGTACTGCATCCCCAGTGGTGCCAGTGCACTCTCTGGACTCACCGCACTGCATCCCCAGTGGTGCCAGTGCACTCTCTGGACTCACCGCACTGCATCCCCAGTGGTGCCAGTGCACTCTCTGGACTTACAGCACTGCATCCCCAGTGGTGCCATTGCACTCTGTGGACTCACTGCACTGCATACCCTGTGGTGCCAGTGCACTCTCTGGACTCACTGCACTGCATCCCCAGTGGTGCCAGTGCACTCTCTGGACTCACTGCACTGGATCCCCAGTGGTGCCAGTGCTCTCTCTGGACTCACTGCACTGCATCCCCAGTGGTGCCAGTGCACTCTCTGGACTCACTGCACTGCATCACCAGTGGTGCCAGTGCACTCTCTGGACTCACTGCTCTGCATCCCCAGTGGTGCCAGTGCACTCTCTGGAGTCACTGCAGTGCTTCCCCAGTGGTGCCAGTGCACTCTCTGGACTCACTGCACTGCATCACCAGTGGTGCCGGTGCACTCTCTAGAGTCACTGCAGTGCATCCCCAGTGGTGCCAGTGCACTCTCTGGAGGCATAGCAGTGCATCCCCAGTGGTGCCAGTGCACTCTGTGGACTCACTGTACTGCATCCCCAGTGGTGCCAGTGCACTCTCTGGACTCACTGCAGTGCATCCCCAGTGGTGCCAGTGCACTCTCTGGACTCACTGCAGTACATCCCCAATGGTGCCAGTGTACTCTCTGCACTCACTGCAGTGCATCCCCAGTGGTGCCAGTGCACTCTCTGGACTCACTGCAGTGCATCCCCAGTGGTGCCAGTGCACTCTCTGGACTCACCGCACTGCATCCCCAGTGGTGCCAGTGCACTCTCTGGACTCACTGCACTGCATCCAGAGTGGTGCCAGTGCACTCTCTGGACTTACAGCACTGCATCCCCAGTGGTGCCATTGCACTCTGTGGACTCACTGCACTGCATACCCTGTGGTGCCAGTGCACTCTCTGGAGTCACTGCAGTGCATCCCCAGTGGTGCCAGTGCACTCTCTGGACTCACTGCACTGCATCCCCAGTGGTGCCAGTGCTCTCTCTGGACTCACTGCACTGCATCCCCAGTGGTGCCAGTGCACTCTCTGGACTCACTGCACTGCATCACCAGTGGTGCCAGTGCACTCTCTGGACTCACTGCTCTGCATCCCCAGTGGTGCCAGTGCACTCTCTGGAGTCACTGCAGTGCTTCCCCAGTGGTGCCAGTGCACTCTCTGGACTCACTGCACTGCATCACCAGTGGTGCCGGTGCACTCTCTAGAGTCACTGCAGTGCATCCCCAGTGGTGCCAGTGCACTCTCTGGAGTCTCTGCAGTGCATCCCCAGTGGTGCCAGTGCACTCTGTGGACTCACTGTACTGCATCCCCAGTGGTGCCAGTGCACTCTCTGGACTCACTGCACTGCATCCCCAGTGGTGCCAGTGCACTCTCTGGACTCACTGCAGTACATCCCCAATGGTGCCAGTGTACTCTCTGCACTCACTGCAGTGCATCCCCAGTGGTGCCAGTGCACTCTCTGGAGTCTCTGCAGTGCATCCCCAGTGGTGCCAGTGCACTCTGTCTACTCACTGTACTGCATCCCCAGTGGTGCCAGTGCACTCTCTGGACTCACTGCACTGCATCCCCAGTGGTGCCAGTGCACTCTCTGGACTCACTGCACTGCATCCCCTGTGGTGCCAGTGCACTCTCTGGACTCACTGCAGTGCATCCCCAGTGGTGCCAGTGCACTCTGTGGACTCACCGCACTGCATCCAGAGTGGTGCCAGTGCACTCTCTGGACTCACTGCACTGCATCCCCAGTGGTGCCAGTACACTCTCTGGACTCACTGCAGTGCATCCCCAGTGGTGCCAGTGCACTCTCTGGTCTAACTGAACTGCATCCCCAATTGATCCAGTGCACTCTCTGGACTCACTGCACTGCATCCCCAGTGGTGCCAGTGCACTCTCTGGAGTCACTGCAGTGCATCCACAGTGGCGCCAGTGCACTCTCTGGACTCACCGCACTGCATCCAGAGTGGTGCCAGTGCACTCTCTGGACTCACTGCACTGCATTCCCAGTGGTGCCAGTGCACTCTCTGGACTAACTGAACTGCATCCCCAATTGATCCAGTGCACTCTCTGGACTCACTGCAGTGCATCCCCAGTGGTGCCAGTGCACTCTCTGGAGTCACTGCAGTGCATGCCCAGTGGTGCCAGTGCACTCTGTGGACTCACTGTACTGCATCCCCAGTGGCGCCAGTGCACTCTCTGGACTCACCGCACTGCATCCCCAGTGCTGACAGTGCACTCTCTGGACTCACTGCACTGCATCCCCAGTGGTGCCAGTGCACTCTCTGGACTCACTGCAGTGCATCCCCAGTGGTGCCAGTGCACTCTCTGTAGTCATTGCGGTGCATTCCCAGTGGTACCAGTGCACTCTCTGGACTCACTGCACTGCATCCCCAGTGGGGCCAGTGCACTCTTTGGAGTCATTTCAGTGCATCCCCAGTTGTGCCAGTGCACTCTATGGACTCACAGCAGTGCATCCCCAGTGGTGCCAGTGCACTCTCTGGACTCACTGCAGTGCATCCCCAGTGGTGCCAATGCACTCTCTGGACTCACTGCACTGCATCCCCAAGGTGCCGGTGCACTCTCTGCACTCACTACACTGCATCCCCAGTGGTGCCAGTGCACTCTCTGGACTCACTGCACTGCATCACCAGTGGTGCCAGTGCACTCTCTGGAATCACTGCACTGCATCCCCAGTGGTGCCAGTGCACTATCTGGACTCACTGCACTGCATACCCAGTGCTGACAGTGCACTCTCTGGAATCACTGCAGTGCATCCCCAGTGGTGCCAGTGCACTCTCTAGAGTCACTGCAGAGCATCCCCAGTGGTGCCAGTGCACTCTCTGGAATCACTGCACTGCATCCCCAGTGGTGCCAGTGCACTCTGTGGACTCACTGTACTGCATCCCCAGTGGTGCCAGTGCACTGTCTGGAGTCTCTGCAGTGCATCCCCAGTGGTGCCAGTGCACTCTGTGGACTCACTGTACTGCATCCCCAGTGGTGCCAGTGCACTCTCTGGACTCACAGCACTGCATTCCCAGTGGTGCCAGTGCACTCTCTGGACTCACTGCAGTACATCCCCAATGGTGCCAGTGTACTCTCTGCACTCACTGCAGTGCATCCCCAGTGGTGCCAGTGCACTCTCTGGACTCACTGCACTGCATCCCCAGTGGTGCCAGTGCACTCTCTGGAGTCACTGTACTGCATCCCCAGTGGTGCCAGTGCACTCTCTGGAGTCACTGCAGTGCTTCTCCAGTGGTGCCAGTGCACTCTCTGGACTCACTGCACTGCATTCCCAGTGGTGCCAGTGCACTCTCTGGACTCACAGCAGTGCATTCCAAGTGGTGCCAGTGCACTCTCTGGACTCACTGCACTGCATCCCCAGTGGTGCCAGTGCACTCTCTGGACTCACTGCACTGCATCCCCAGTGGTGCCAGTGCTCTCTCTGGACTCACCGCACTGCATCCCCAGTGGTGCCAGTGCACTCTCTGGACTCACTGCACTGCATCCCCAGTGCTGACAGTGCACTCTCTGGACTCACTGCAGTGCATCCCCAGTGGTGCCAGTGCACTCTCTGGACTCACTGCAGTGCATCCCCAGTGGTGCCAGTGCACTCTCTGGACTCACTGCACTGCATTCCCAGTGGTGCCAGTGCACTCTCTGGACTCACTGCAGTGCATCCCCAGTGGTGCCAGTGCACTCTCTGGACTCACTGCAGTGCATCCCCAGTGGTGCCAGTGCTCTCTCTGGACTCACTGCACTGCATCCCCAGTGGTGCCAGTGCACTCTCTGGACTCACTGCACTGCATCACCAGTGGTGCCAGTGCACTCTCTGGAGTCACTGCAGTGCTTCTCCAGTGGTGCCAGTGCACTCTCTGGACTCACTGCACTGCATCCCCAGTGGTGCCGGTGCACTCTCTAGAGTCACTGCAGTGCATCCCCAGTGGTGCCAGTGCACTCTCTGGAGTCTCTGCAGTGCATCCCCAGTGGTGCCAGTGCTCTCTCTGGACTCACTGTACTGCATCCCCAGTGGTGCCAGTGCACTCTCTGGACTCACTGCACTGCATCCCCAGTGGTGCCAGTGCACTCTCTGGACTCACTGCAGTACATCCCCAATGGAGGCAGTGTACTCTCTGCACTCACTGCAGTGCATCCCCAGTGGTGCCAGTGCACTCTCTGGACTCACTGCAGTGCATCCCCAGTGGTGCCAGTGCACTCTCTGGACTCACTGCACTGCATCCCCAGTGGTGCCAGTGCACCCTCTGGACTAACTGAACTGCATCCCCAATTGATCCAGTGCACTCTCTGGACTCACTGCACTGCATCCCCAGTGGTGCCAGTGCACTCTCTGGAGTCACTGCAGTGCATCCCCAGTGGTGCCAGTGCACTCTGTGGACTCACCGCACTGCATCCAGAGTGGTGCCAGTGCACTCTCT
This sequence comes from Anser anser, assembly GCF_964211835.1. NCBI lineage: Eukaryota > Metazoa > Chordata > Aves > Anseriformes > Anatidae > Anser > Anser anser. Next base: position 268,656 of record NW_028153569.1, on the reverse strand, counting down.
GGACTCACTGCACTGCATCCCCAGTGGTGCCAGTGCACTCTCTGGACTCACTGCAGTGCATCCCCAGTGGTGCCAGTGCACTCTCTGGTCTAACTGAACTGCATCACCAATTGATCCAGTGCACTCTCTGCACTCACTGCAGTGCATCCCCAGTGGTGCCAGTGCACTCTCTGGACTCACTGCAGTGCATCCCCAGTGGCGCCAGTGCACTCTCTGGACTCACCGCACTGCATCCAGAGTGGTGCCAGTGCACTCTCTGGACTCACTGCACTGCATCCCCAGTGGTGCCAGTGCACTCTCTGGACTCACTGCACTGCATCCCCAGTGGTGCCAGTGCACTCTCTGGACTAACTGAACTGCATCCCCAATTGATCCAGTGCACTCTCTGGACTCACTGCACTGCATCCCCAGTGGTGCCAGTGCACTCTCTGGACTCACTGCAGTGCATCCCCAGTGGTGCCAGTGCACTCTCTGGACTCACTGTACTGCATCCCCAGTGGTGCCAGTGCACTATCTGGACTCACTGCACTGCATACCCAGTGCTGACAGTGCACTCTCTGGACTCACAGCAGTGCATCCCCAGTGGTGCCAGTGCACTCTCTAGAGTCACTGCAGAGCATCCCCAGTGGTGCCAGTGCACTCTGTGGACTCACTGTACTGCATCCCCAGTGGTGCCAGTGCACTCTCTGGAGTCTCTGCAGTGCATCCCCAGTGGTGCCAGTGCACTCTGTGGACTCACTGTACTTCATCCCCAGTGGTGCCAGTGCACTCTCTGGACTCACTGCACTGCATCCCCAGTGGTGCCAGTGCTCTCTCTGGACTCACTGCAGTACATCCCCAGTGGTGCCAGTGCACTCTCTGGACTCACTGCACTGCATCCCCAGTGGTGCCAGTGCACTCTCTGGACTCACTGCTCTGCATCCCCAGTGGTGCCAGTGCACTCTCTGGAGTCACTGCAGTGCTTCTCCAGTGGTGCCAGTGCACTCTCTGGACTCACTGCACTGCATCCCCAGTGGTGCCGGTGCACTCTCTAGAGTCACTGCAGTGCATCCCCAGTGGTGCCAGTGCACTCTCTGGAGTCTCTGCAGTGCATCCCCAGTGGTGCCAGTGCTCTCTCTGGACTCACTGTACTGCATCCCCAGTGGTGCCAGTGCACTCTCTGGACTCACTGCACTGCATCCCCAGTGCTGACAGTGCACTCTCTGGACTCACTGCACTGCATCCCCAGTGGTGCCAGTGCACTCTCTGGACTCACTGCAGTGCATCCCCAGTGGTGCCAGTGCACTCTCTGGACTCACTGCACTGCATTCCCAGTGGTGCCAGTGCACTCTCTGGAGTCACTGCAGTGCATGCCCAGTGGTGCCAGTGCACTCTGTGGACTCACTGTACTGCATCCACAGTGGCGCCAGTGCACTCTCTGGACTCACCGCACTGCATCCAGAGTGGTGCCAGTGCACTCTCTGGACTCACTGCAGTGCATCCCCAGTGGTGCCAGTGCACTCTCTGGACTCACTGCACTGCATCCCCAGTGGTGCCAGTGCACTCTCTGTAGTCATTGCGGTGCATTCCCAGTGGTACCAGTGCACTCTCTGGACTCACTGCACTGCATCCCCAGTGGGGCCAGTGCACTCTTTGGAGTCATTTCAGTGCATCCCCAGTTGTGCCAGTGCACTCTCTGGACTCACTGCAGTGCATCCCCAGTGGTGCCAGTGCACTCTCTGGACTCACTGCAGTGCATCCCCAGTGGTGCCAGTGCACTCTCTGGACTCACTGCACTGCATCCCCAAGGTGCCAGTGCACTCTCTGCACTCACTACACTGCATCCCCAGTGGTGCCAGTGCACTCTCTGCACTCACTGCAGTGCATCCCCAGTGGTGCCAGTGCACTCTCTGGAATCACTGCACTGCATCCCCAGTGGTGCCAGTGCACTCTCTGGACTCACTGCACTGCATCCCCAGTGGTGCCAGTGCTCTCTCTGGACTCACTGCACTGCATCCCCAGTGGTGCCAGTGCACTCTCTGGACTCACTGCACTGCATCACCAGTGGTGCCAGTGCACTCTCTGGACTCACTGCTCTGCATCCCCAGTGGTGCCAGTGCACTCTCTGGAGTCACTGCAGTGCTTCTCCAGTGGTGCCAGTGCACTCTCTGGACTCACTGCACTGCATCCCCAGTGGTGCCGGTGCACTCTCTAGAGTCACTGCAGTGCATCCCCAGTGGTGCCAGTGCACTCTCTGGAGTCTCTGCAGTGCATCCCCAGTGGTGCCAGTGCTCTCTCTGGACTCACTGTACTGCATACCCAGTGGTGCCAGTGCACTCTCTGGACTCACTGCACTGCATCCCCAGTGGTGCCAGTGCACTCTCTGGACTCACTGCAGTACATCCCCAATGGTGCCAGTGTCCTCTCTGCACTCACTGCAGTGCATCCCCAGTGGTGCCAGTGCACTCTCTGGACTCACTGCACTGCATCCCCAGTGGTGCCAGTGCACTCTCTGGACTCACTGCACTGCATCCCCAGTGGTGCCAGTGCACCCTCTGGACTAACTGAACTGCATCCCCAATTGATCCAGTGCACTCTCTGGACTCACTGCACTGCATCCCCAGTGGTGCCAGTGCACTCTCTGGAGTCACTGCAGTGCATCCCCAGTGGTGCCAGTGCACTCTGTGGACTCACCGCACTGCATCCAGAGTGGTGCCAGTGCACTCTGTGGACTCACTGCACTGCATCCCCAGTGGTGCCAGTGCACTCTCTGGACTCACTGCAGTGCATCCCCAGTGGTGCCAGTGCACTCTCTGGTCTAACTGAACTGCATCCCCAATTGATCCAGTGCACTCTCTGGACTCACTGCACTTCATCCCCAGTGGTGCCAGTGCACTCTCTGGAGTCACTGCAGTGCATCCACAGTGGCGCCAGTGCACTCTCTAGACTCACCGCACTGCATCCAGAGTGGTGCCAGTGAACTCTCTGGACTCACTGCACTGCATCCCCAGTGGTGCCAGTGCACTCTCTGGACTCACTGCAGTGCATCCCCAGTGGTGCCAGTGCACTCTCTGGACTCACTGCACTGCATCCCCAGTGGTGCCAGTTCACTCTCTGGACTCACTGTACTGCATCCCCAGTGGTGCCAGTGCACTCTCTGGACTCACTGCACTGCATCCCCAGTGGTGCCAGTGCACTCTCTGGACTAACTGAACTGCATCCCCAATTGATCCAGTGCACTCTCTGGACTCCCTGCACTGCATCCCCAGTGGTGCCAGTGCACTCTCTGGAGTCACTGCACTGCATCCCCAGTGGTGCCAGTGCACTCTCTGGACTCACTGTACTGCATCCACAGTGGCGCCAGTGCACTCTCTGGACTCACCGCACTGCATCCAGAGTGGTGCCAGTGCACTCTCTGGACTCACTGCAGTGCATCCCCAGTGGTGCCAGTGCACTCTCTGGACTCACTGCACTGCATCCCCAGTGGTGCCAGTGCACTCTCTGGAGTCATTGCGGTGCATTCCCAGTGGTACCAGTGCACTCTCTGGACTCACTGCACTGCATCCCCAGTGGGGCCAGTGCACTCTTTGGAGTCATTTCAGTGCATCCCCAGTTGTGCCAGTGCACTCTCTGGACTCACTGCAGTGCATCCCCAGTGGTGCCAGTGCACTCTCTGGACTCACTGCAGTGCATCCCCAGTGGTGCCAGTGCACTCTCTGGAATCACTGCACTGCATCCCCAGTGGTGCCAGTGCACTATCTGGACTCACTGCACTGCATACCCAGTGCTGACAGTGCACTCTCTGGACTCACTGCAGTGCATCCCCAGTGGTGCCAGTGCACTCTCTAGAGTCACTGCAGAGCATCCCCAGTGGTGCCAGTGCACTCTCTGGAATCACTGCACTGCATCCCCAGTGGTGCCAGTGCACTCTGTGGACTCACTGTACTGCATCCCCAGAGGTGCCAGTGCACTCTCTGGACTCACTGCACTGCATCCCCAGTGGTGCCAGTGCACTCTCTGGACTAACTGAACTGCATCCCCAATTGATCCAGTGCACTCTCTGGACTCACTGCACTGCATCCCCAGTGGCGCCAGTGCACTCTCTGGAGTCACTGCAGTGCATGCCCAGTGGTGCCAGTGCACTCTGTGGACTCACTGTACTGCATCCACAGTGGCGCCAGTGCACTCTCTGGACTCACCGCACTGCATCCAGAGTGGTGCCAGTGCACTCTCTGGACTCACTGCAGTGCATCCCCAGTGGTGCCAGTGCACTCTCTGGACTCACTGCACTGCATCCCCAGTGGTGCCAGTGCACTCTCTGTAGTCATTGCGGTGCATTCCCAGTGGTACCAGTGCACTCTCTGGACTCACTGCACTGCATCCCCAGTGGGGCCAGTGCACTCTTTGGAGTCATTTCAGTGCATCCCCAGTTGTGCCAGTGCACTCTCTGGACTCACTGCAGTGCATCCCCAGTGGTGCCAGTGCACTCTCTGGACTCACTGCAGTGCATCCCCAGTGGTGCCAGTGCACTCTCTGGACTCACTGCAGTGCATCCCCAGTGGTGCCAGTGCACTCTCTGCACTCACTACACTGCATCCCCAGTGGTGCCAGTGCACTCTCTGGACTCACTGCACTGCATCCCCAGTGGTGCCAGTGCACTCTCTGGAATCACTGCACTGCATCCCCAGTGGTGCCAGTGCACTATCTGGACTCACTGCACTGCATACCCAGTGCTGACAGTGCACTCTCTGGACTCACTGCAGTGCATCCCCAGTGGTGCCAGTGCACTCTCTAGAGTCACTGCAGAGCATCCCAAGTGGTGCCAGTGCACTCTCTGGAATCACTGCACTGCATCCCCAGTGGTGCCAGTGCACTCTCTGGACTCACTGCAGTACATCCCCAATGGTGCCAGTGTACTCTCTGCACTCACTGCAGTGCATCCCCAGTGGTGCCAGTGCACTCTCTGGACTCACTGCACTGCATCCCCAGTTGTGCCAGTTCACTCTCTGGAGTTACTGTACTGCATCCCCAGTGGAGCCAGTGCACTCTCTGGACTCAATGCACTGCATCCCCAGTGGTGCCAGTGCACTCTCTGGAGTCACTGCAGTGCATCCCCAGTGGTGCCAGTGCACTCTCTGGACTCACTGTACTGCATCCCCAGTGGTGCCAGTGCTCTCTCTGGACTCACTGCAGTGCATCCCCAGTGGTGACAGTGCACTCTCTGGACTCACTGCACTGCATCCCAAGTGGTGCCAGTGCACTCTCTGGACTCACTGCACTGCATCCCCAGTGGTGCCAGTGCACTCTCTGCACTCACTGCACTGCATACCCAGTGGTGCCAGTGCACTCTCTGTAGTCATTGCGCTGCATCCCCAGTGGTACCAGTGCACTCTCTGGACTCACTGCACTGCATCCCCAGTGGGGCCAGTGCACTCTCTGGAGTCATTTCAGTGCATCCCCAGTGGTGCCAATGCACTCTCTGGACTCACTGCACTGCATCCCCGAGGTGCCAGTGCACTCTCTGCACTCACTACACTGCATCCCCGTGGTGCCAGTGCACTCTCTGGACTCACTGCAGTGCATCCCCAGTGGTGCCAGTGCACTCTCTGGACTCACAGCAGTGCATTCCCAGTGGTGCCAGTGCACTCTCTGGACTCACTGCACTGCATCCCCAGTGGTGCCAGTGCACTATCTGGACTCACTGCACTGCATCCCCAGTGCTGACAGTGCACTCTCTGGACTCACTGCACTGCATCCCCAGTGGTGCCAGTGCACTCTCTGGACTCACTGCAGTGCATCCCCAGTGGTGCCAGTGCACTCTCTGGACTCACTGCACTGCATCCCCAGTGGTGCCAGTGCACTCTCTGGACTCACTGTACTGCATCCCCAGTGGTGCCAGTGCACTCTCTGGACTCACTGCAGTACATCCCCAGTGGTGCCAGTGCACTCTCTGCACTCACTGCACTGCATACCCAGTGGTGCCAGTGCACTCTCTGTAGTCATTGCGCTGCATCCCCAGTGGTACCAGTGCACTCTCTGGACTCACTGCACTGCATCCCCAGTGGGGCCAGTGCACTCTCTGGAGTCATTTCAGTGCATCCCCAGTGGTGCCAATGCACTCTCTGGACTCACTGCACTGCATCCCCAAGGTGCCAGCGCACTCTCTGCACTCACTACACTGCATCCCCAGTGGTGCCAGTGCACTCTCTGGACTCACTGCAGTGCATCCCCAGTGGTGCCAGTGCACTCTCTGGACTCACAGCAGTGCATTCCCAGTGGTGCCAGTGCACTCTCTGGACTCACTGCACTGCATCCCCAGTGGTGCCAGTGCACTATCTGGACTCACTGCACTGCATCCCCAGTGCTGACAGTGCACTCTCTGGACTCACTGCACTGCATCCCCAGTGGTGCCAGTGCACTCTCTGGACTCACTGCAGTGCATCCCCAGTGGTGCCAGTGCACTCTCTGGACTCACTGCACTGCATCCCCAGTGGTGCCAGTGCACTCTCTGGACTCACTGTACTGCATCCCCAGTGGTGCCAGTGCACTCTCTGGACTCACTGCAGTACATCCCCAATGGTGCCAGTGTACTCTCTGCACTCACTGCAGTGCATCCCAAGTGGTGCCAGTGCACTCTCTGGACTCACTGCACTGCATCCAGAGTGGTGCCAGTGCACTCTCTGGACTCACTGCACTGCATCCCCAGTGGTGCCAGTGCACTCTCTGGACTCACTGCAGTGCATCCCCAGTGGTGCCAGTGCACTCTCTGGACTAACTGAACTGCATCCCCAGTTGATCCAGTGCACTCTCTGGACTCACCGCGCTGCATCCAGAGTGGTGCCAGTGCACTCTCTGCACTCACTGCAGTGCATCCCCAGTGGTGCCAGTGCACTCTCTGGACTCACTCCACTGCATCACCAGTGGTGCCAGTGCACTCTCTGGAGTCACTGCAGTGCATCCCCAGTGGTGCCAGTGCACTCTGTGGACTCACTGCACTGCATCCCCAGTGGTGCCATTGCACTCTCTGGACTCACCGCACTGCATCCCCAGTGGTGCCAGTGCACTCTCTGGACTCACTGCACTGCATCCCCAGTGGTGCCAGTGCACTCTCTGGACTCACTGCAGTGCATCCCCAGTGGTGCCAGTGCACTCTCTAGAGTCACTGCAGTGCATCCCCAGTGGTGCCAGTGCACTCTCTGGACTCACTGCACTGCATCCCCAGTGGTGCCAGTGTACTCTCTGGACTCACTGCACTGCATCCCCAGTGGTGCCAGTTCACTCTCTGGAGTCACTGTACTGCCTCCCCAGTGGTGCCAGTGCACTCTCTGGACTCACTGCACTGCATCCCCAGTGGTGCCAGTGCACTCTCTGGACTCACAGCACTGCATCCCCAGTGGTGCCAGTGCACTCTCTGGACTCACTGCACTGCATCCCCAGTGGTGCCAGTGCACTCTCTGGACTCACTGCAGTGCATCCCCAGTGGTGCCAGTGCACTCTCTGCACTCACTGCACTGCATCCCCAGTGGTGCCAGTGCACTCTCTGGAGTCACTGCAGTGCATCCCCAGTGGTGCCAGTGCACTCTCTGGACTCACAGCACTGCATCCCCAGTGGTGCCAGTGCACTCTCTGGACTCACTGCAGTGCATCCCCAGTGGTGCCAGTGCACTCTCTGGAGTCACTGCACTGCATTCCCAGTGGTGCCAGTGCACTCTCTGGAGTCTCTGCAGTGCATCCCCAGTGGTGCCAGTGCACTCTGTGGTCTCACTGTACTGCATCCTCAGTGGTGCCAGTGCACTCTCTGGACTCACAGCACTGCATCCCCAGTGGTGCCATTGCATTCTCTGGACTCACTGCAGTACATCCCCAATGGTGCCAGTGTACTCTCTGCACTCACTGCAGTGCATCCCCAGTGGTGCCAGTGCACTCTCTGGACTCACTGCAGTGCATCCCCAGTGGTGCCAGTGCACTCACTGGAGTCACTGTACTGCATCCCCAGTGGTGCCAGTGCACTCTCTGGACTCACTGCACTGCATCCCCAGTGGTGCCAGTGCACTCTCTGGACTAACTGAACTGCATCCCCAATTGATCCAGTGCACTCTCTGGACTCACTGCACTGCATCCCCAGTGGTGCCAGTGCACTCTCTGGAGTCACTGCAGTGCATCCCCAGTGGTGCCAGTGCACTCTCTGGACTCACTGTACTGCATCCACAGTGGTGCCAGTGCACTCTCTGGACTCACCGCACTGCATCCAGAGTGGTGCCAGTGCACTCTCTGGACTCACTGCACTGCATCCCCAGTGGTGCCAGTGCACTCTCTGGACTCACTGCAGTGCATCACCAGTGGTGCCAGTGCACTCTCTGGACTCACTGCAGTGCATCCCCAGTGGTGCCAGTGCACTCTATGTAGTCGTTGCGCTGCATCCCCAGTGGTGCCAGTGCATTCTCTGGACTCACTGCACTGCATCCCCAGTGGTGCCAGTGCACTCTCTGGAGTCACTGCAGTGCATCCCCTGTGGTGCCAGTGCACTCTCTGGACTCACTGCACTGCATCCCCAGTGGTGCCAGTGCACTCTCTAGAGTCACTGCAGTGCATCCCCAGTGGTGCCAGTGCACTCTCTGGACTCACTGCACTGCATCCCCAGTGGTGCCAGTGCACTCTGTGGACGCACTGTACTGCATCCCCAGTGGTGCCAGTGCACTCTGTGGACTCACTGCACTGCATCCCCAGTGGTGCCAGTGCACTCTCTGCACTCACTGCACTGCATCCCCAGTGGTGCCAGTGTACTCTCTGGACTCACTGCACTGCATCCCCAGTGGAGCCAGTTCACTCTCTGGACTCACTGCACTGCATCCCCAGTGGTGCCAGTGCACTCTCTGGAGTCTCTGCAGTGCATCCCCAGTGGTGCCAGTGCACTCTGTGGACTCACTGTACTGCATCTCCAGTGGTGCCAGTGCACTCTCTGGATTCACTGCACTGCATCCCCAGTGGTGCCAGTGCACTCTCTGGACTCACTGCAGTACATCCCCAATGGTGCCAGTGTACTCTCTGCACTCACTGCAGTGCATCCCCAGTGGTGCCAGTGCACTCTCTGGAGTCACTGTACTGCATCCCCAGTGGTGCCAGTTCACTCTCTGGACTCACTGCAGTGCATCCCCAGTGGTGCCAGTGCACTCTGTGGACTCACTGCACTGCATCCCCAGTGGTGCCAGTGCACTCTCTGGACTAACTGAACTGCATCCCCAACTGATCCAGTGCACTCTCTGGACTCACTGCACTGCATCCCCAGTGGTGCCAGTGCACTCTCTGGAGTCACTGCAGTGCATCCCCAGTGGTGCCAGTGCACTCTGTGGACTCACTGTACTGCATCCCCAGTGGTGCCAGTGCACTCTCTGGAGTCTCTGCAGTGCATCCCCAGTGGTGCCAGTGCACTCTGTGGACTCACTGTACTGCATCCCCAGTGCTGACAGTGCACTCTCTGGACTCACTGCACTGCATCCCCATGGTGCCAGTGCACGCTCTGGACTCACTGCAGTACATCCCCAATGGTGCCAGTGTACTCTCTGCACTCACTGCAGTGCATCCCCAGTGGTGCCAGTGCACTCTCTGGACTCACTGCAGTGCATATCCAGTGGTGCCAGTGAACTCTCTGCCCTCAATGTACTGCATCCCCAGTGGTGCCAGTGCACTCTCTGGACTCACTGCACTGCATCCCCAGTGGAGCCAGTGCACTCTCTGGACTCACTGCACTGCATCCCCAGTGGTGCCAGTGTACTCTCTGGACTCACTGCAGTGCATCCCCAGTGGTGCCAGTGCACACTGTGGACTCACTGTACTGCATCCACAGTGGTGCCAGTGCACTCTCTGGACTCACCGCACTGCATCCAGAGTGGTGCCAGTGCACTCTCTGGACTCACTGCACTGCATTCCCAGTGGTGCCAGTGCACTCTCTGGACTCACTGCAGTGCATCCCCAGTGGTGCCAGTGCACTCTCTGGACTCACTGCACTGCATCCCCAGTGGTGCCAGTGCTCTCTCTGGACTCACTGCACTGCATCCCCAGTGGTGCCAGTGCACTCTCTGGACTCACTGCAGTGCATCCCCAGTGGTGCCAGTGCACTCTCTAGAGTCACTGCAGTGCATCCCCAGTGGTGCCAGTGCACTCTCTGGACTCACTGCACTGCATCACCAGTGGTGCCAGTGCACTCTCTGGAGTCACTGCACTGCATCCCCAGTGGTGGCAGTGCACTCTGTGGACTCACTGCACTGCATCCCCAGTGGGGCCAGTGCACTCTCTGGACTCACTGCAGTGCATCCCCAGTGGTGCCAGTTCACTCTCTGGACTTACAGCACTGCATCCCCAGTGGTGCCAGTGCACTCTCTGGACTCACTGTACTGCATCCCCAGTGGTGCCAGTGCACTCTCTGTAGTCATTGCAGTGCATCCCCAGTGGTGCCAGTGCACTCTCTGGACTCACTGCACTGCATCCCCAGTGGTGCCAGTGCACTCTCTGGACTCACTGCAGTGCTTCCCCAGTGGTGCCAGTGCACTCTCTGGACTCACTGCACTGCATCCCCAGTGGTGCCAGTGCACTCTCTAGAGTCACTGCAGTGCATTCCCACTGGTGCCAGTGCACTCTCTGAAGTCTCTGCAGTGCATCCCCAGTGGTGCCAGTGCACTCTGTGGACTCACTGTACTGCATCCCCAGTGGTGCCAGTGCACTCTCTGGACTCACTGCACTGCATCCCCAGTGGTGCCAGTGCACTCTCTGGACTCACTGCACTCCATCCCCGGTGGTGCCAGTGCACTCTCTGGACTCACTGCACTGCATTCCCAGTGGTGCCAGTGCACTCTCTGGACTCACTGCAGTGCATTCCCAGTGGTGCCAGTGCACTCTCTGGACTCACTGCAGTACATCCCCAATGGTGCCAGTGTACTCTCTGCACTCACTGCAGTGCATCCTCAGTGGTGCCAGTGCACTCTCTGGACTCACTGCAGTGCATACCCAGTGGTGCCAGTTCACTCTCTGGAGTCACTGTACTGCATCCCCAGTGGTGCCAGTGCACTCTCTGGACTCACTGCACTGCATCCCCAGTGGAGCCAGTGCACTCTCTGGACTCACTGCAGTGCATCCCCAGTGGTGCCAGTGCACTCTCTGGACTCACTGCAGTGCATCCCCAGTGGTGCCAGTGCACTCTGTGGACTCACTGTACTACATCCACAGTGGTGCCAGTGCACTCTCTGGACTCACCGCACTGCATCCCCAGTGGTGCCAGTGCACTCTCTGCACTCACTGCACTGCATTCCCAGTGGTGCCAGTGCACTCTCTGGACTCACTGCAATGCATCCCCAGTGGTGCCAGTGCACTCTCTGGACTCACTGTACTGCATCCACAGTGGTGCCAGTGCACTCTCTGGACTCACAGCAGTGCATCCCCAGTGGTGCCAGTGCACTCTCTGGACTCACTGCACTGCATCCCCAGTGGTGCCAGTGCACTCTCTAGAGTCACTGCAGTGCATCCCCAGTGGTGCCAGTGCACTCTCTGGACTCACTGCACTGCATCACCAGTGGTGCCAGTGCACTCTCTGGAGTCACTGCACTGCATCCCCAGTGGTGCCAGTGCACTCTGTGGACTCACTGCACTGCATCCCCAGTGGAACCAGTGCACTCTCTGGACTCACCGCACTGCATCCCCAGTGGTGCCAGTGCACTCTCTGGACTCACTGCAGTGCATCCCCAGTGGTGCCAGTGCACTCTCTGGACTTACAGCACTGCATCCCCAGTGGTGCCAGTGCACTCTCTGGACTCACTGTGCTGCATCCCCAGTGGTGCCAGTGCACTCTCTGGACTCACCGCACTGCATCCCCAGTGGTGCCAGTGCACTCTCTGGACTCACTGCAGTGCATCACCAGTGGTGCCAGTGCACTCTCTGGAATCACTGCACTGCATCCCCAGTGTTGCCAGTGCACTCTCTGGAGTCACTGTAGTGCTTCCCCAGTGGTGCCAGTGCACTCTCTGGACTCACTGCACTGCATCCCCAGTGGTGCCGGTGCACTCTCTAGAGTCACTGCAGTGCATTCCCAGTGGTGCCAGTGCACTCTCTGGAGTCTCTGCAGTGCATCCCCAGTGGTGCCAGTGCACTCTGTGGACTCACTGTACTGCATCCCCAGTGGTGCCAGTGCACTCTCTGGACTCACTGCACTGCATCCCCAGTGGTGCCAGTGCACTCTCTGGACTCACTGCAGTACATCCCCAATGGTGCCAGTGTACTCTCTGCACTCACTGCAGTGCATCCCCAGTGGTGCCAGTGCACTCTCTGGACTCACTGCACTGCATCCCCAGTGGTGCCAGTGCACTCTCTGGAGTCACTGTACTGCATCCCCAGTGGTGCCAGTGCACTCTCTGGACTCACTGCAGTGCATCCCCAGTGGTGCCAGTGCACTCTCTGGACTAACTGAACTGCATCCCCAATTGATCCAGTGCACTCTCTTTACTCACTGCACTGCATCCCCAGTGGAGCCAGTGCACTCTCTGGAGTCACTGCAGTGCATCGCCAGTGGTGCCAGTGCACTCTGTGGACTCACTGTACTGCATCCCCAGTGGTGCCAGTGCACTCTCTGGAGTCTCTGCAGTGCATCCCCAGTGGTGCCAGTGCACTCTGTGGACTCACTGTACTGCATCCCCAGTGGTGCCAGTGCACTCTCTGGACTCACTGCACTGCATCCCCAGTGGTGCCAGTGCACTCTCTGGACTCACTGCAGTACATCCCCAATGGTGCCAGTGTACTCTCTGCACTCACTGCAGTGCATCCCCAGTGGTGCCAGTGCACTCTGTGGACTCACTGCAGTGCATACCCAGTGGTGCCAGTTCACTCTCTGGAGTCACTGTACTGCATCCCCAGTGGTGCCAGTGCACTCTCTGGACTCACTGCACTGCATCCCCAGTGGAGCCAGTGCACTCTCTGGACTCACTGCACTGCATCCCCAGTGGTGCCAGTGCACTCTCTGGACTCACTGCACTGCATCCCCAGTGTTGCCAGAGCACTCTCTGTAGTCATTGCGCTGCATCCCCAGTGGTACCAGTGCACTCTCTGGACTCACTGCACTGCATCCCCAGTGGTGCCAGTGCACTCTGTGGACTCACTGCACTGCATCCCCAGTGGTGCCAGTGCACTCTCTGGACTCACTGCACTGCATCCCCAGTGGTGCCAGTGCACTCTCTGGACTCACTGCACTGCATCCCCAGTGGTGCCAGTGCACTCTCTGTAGTCATTGCGCTGCATCCCCAGTGGTACCAGTGCACTCTCTGGACTCACTGCACTGCATCCCCAGTGGGGCCAGTGCACTCTCTGGAGTCATTTCAGTGCATCCCCAGTTGTGCCAGTGCACTCTATGGACTCACTGCACTGCATCGCCAGTGGGGCCAGTGCACTCTCTGGAGTCATTTCAGTGCATCCCCAGTTGTGCCAGTGCACTCTATGGACTCACTGCAGTGCATCCCCAGTGGTGCCAGTGCACTCTCTGGACTCACTGCAGTGCATCCCCAATGGTGCCAGTGCACTCTCTGGACTCACTGCACTGCATCCCCAGTGGTGCCAGTGCACTCTCTGCACTCACTACACTGCATCCCCAGTGGTGCCAGTGCACTCTCTGGACTCACTGCAGTGCATCCCCAGTGGTGCCAGTGCACTCTCTGGACTCACAGCAGTGCATCACCAGTGGTGCCAGTGCACTCTCTGGACTCACTGCAGTGCATCCCCAGTGGTGCCAGTGCACTCTATGTAGTCGTTGCGCTGCATCCCCAGTGGTGCCAGTGCACTCTCTGGACTCACTGCACTGCATCCCCAGTGGTGCCAGTGCACTCTCTGGAGTCACTGCAGTGCATCCCCTGTGGTGCCAGTGCACTCTCTGGACTCACTGCATGCATCCCCAGTGGTGCCAGTGCACTCTCTAGAGTCACTGCAGTGCATCCCCAGTGGTGCCAGTGTACTCTCTGGACTCACTGCACTGCATCCCCAGTGGTGCCTGTTCACTCTCTGGACTCACTGCACTGCATCCCCAGTGGTGCCAGTGCACTCTCTGGAGTCTCTGCAGTGCATCCCCAGTGGTGCCAGTGCACTCTGTGGACTCACTGTACTGCATCCCCAGTGGTGCCAGTGCACTCTCTGGACTCACTGCACTGCATCCCCAGTGGTGCCAGTGCACTCTCTGGACTCACTGCAGTACATCACCAATGGTGCCAGTGTACTCTCTGCACTCACTGCAGTGCATTCTCAGTGGTGCCAGTGCACTCTCTGGACTCACTGCAGTGCATCCCCAGTGGTGCCAGTTCACTCTCTGGAGTCACTGTACTGCATCCCCAGTGGTGCCAGTGCACTCTGTGGACTCACTGCACTGCATCCCCAGTGGTGCCAGTGCACTCTCTGGACTAACTGAACTGCATCCCCAATTGATCCAGTGCACTCTCTGGACTCACTGCACTGCATCCCCAGTGGTGCCAGTGCACTCTCTGGAGTCACTGCAGTGCATCCCCAGTGGTGCCAGTGCACTCTGTGGACTCACTGTACTGCATCCCCAGTGGTGCCCGTGCACTCTCTGGAGTCTCTGCAGTGCATCCCCAGTGGTGCCAGTGCACTCTGTGGTCTCACTATACTGCATCCTCAGTGGTGCCAGTGCACTCTCTGGACTCACAGCACTGCATCCCCGGTGGTGCCATTGCATTCTCTGGACTCACTGCAGTACATCCCCAATGGTGCCAGTGTACTCTCTGCACTCACTGCAGTGCATCCCCAGTGGTGCCAGTGCACTCTCTGGACTCACTGCAGTGCATCCCCAGTGGTGCCAGTGCACTCACTGGAGTCACTGTACTGCATCCCCAGTGGTGCCAGTGCACTCTCTGGACTCACTGCACTGCATCCCCAGTGGTGCCAGTGCACTCTCTGGACTAACTGAACTGCATCCCCAATTGATCCAGTGCACTCTCTGGACTCACTGCACTGCATCCCCAGTGGTGCCAGTGCACTCTCTGGAGTCACTGCAGTGCATCCCCAGTGGTGCCAGTGCACTCTCTGGACTCACTGTACTGCATCCACAGTGGTGCCAGTGCACTCTCTGGACTCACCGCACTGCATCCAGAGTGGTGCCAGTGCACTCTCTGGACTCACTGCACTGCATCCCCAGTGGTGCCAGTGCACTCTCTGGACTCACTGCAGTGCATCCCCAGTGGTGCCAGTGCACTCTATGTAGTCGTTGCGCTGCATCCCCAATGGTGCCAGTGCACTCTCTGGACTCACTGCACTGCATCCCCAGTGGTGCCAGTGCACTCTCTGGAGTCACTGCAGTGCATCCCCTGTGGTGCCAGTGCACTCTCTGGACTCACTGCACTGCATCCCCAGTGGTGCCAGTGCACTCTCTAGAGTCACTGCAGTGCATCCCCAGTGGTGCCAGTGCACTCTCTGGACTCACTGCACTGCATCCCCAGTGGTGCCAGTGCACTCTGTGGACGCACTGTACTGCATCCCCAGTGGTGCCAGTGCACTCTGTGGACTCACTGCACTGCATCCCCAGTGGTGCCAGTGCACTCTCTGCACTCACTGCACTGCATCCCCAGTGGTGCCAGTGTACTCTCTGGACTCACTGCACTGCATCCCCAGTGGAGCCAGTTCACTCTCTGGACTCACTGCACTGCATCCCCAGTGGTGCCAGTGCACTCTCTGGAGTCTCTGCAGTGCACCCCAGTGGTGCCAGTGCACTCTGTGGACTCACTGTACTGCATCCCCAGTGGTGCCAGTGCACTCTCTGGACTCACTGCACTGCATCCCCAGTGGTGCCAGTGCACTCTCTGGACTCACTGCAGTACATCCCCAATGGTGCCAGTGTACTCTCTGCACTCACTGCAGTGCATCCCCAGTGGTGCCAGTGCACTCTCTGGACTCACTGCACTGCATCCCCAGTGGTGCCAGTGCACTCTCTAGAGTCACTGCAGTGCATCCCCAGTGGTGCCAGTGCACTCTCTGGAGTCTCTGCAGTGCATCCCCAGTGGTGCCAGTGCACTCTGTGGACTCACTGTACTGCATCCCCAGTGGTGCCAGTGCACTCTCTGGACTCACTGCACTGCATCCCCAGTGGTGCCAGTGCACTCTCTGGACTCACTGCACTCCATCCCCGGTGGTGCCAGTGCACTCTCTGGACTCACTGCACTGCATCCCCAGTGGTGCCAGTGCACTCTCTGGACTCACTGCACTGCATCCCCAGTGGTGCCAGTGCACTCTCTGGACTCACTGGACTGCATTCCCAGTGGTGCCAGTGCACTCTCTGGACTCACTGCAGTGCATCCCCAGTGGTGCCAGTGCACTCTCTGGACTCACTGCACTGCATCCCCAGTGGTGCCAGTGCTCTCTCTGGACTCACTGCACTGCATCCCCAGTGGTGCCAGTGCACGCTCTGGACTCACTGCAGTGCATCCCCAGTGGTGCCAGTGCACTCTCTGGACTCACAGCAGTGCATCCCCAGTGGTGCCAGTGCACTCTCTGGACTCACTGCACTGCATCCCCAGTGGTGCCAGTGCACTCTCTAGAGTCACTGCAGTGCATCCCCAGTGGTGCCAGTGCACTCTCTGGACTCACTGCACTGCATCACCAGTGGTGCCAGTGCACTCTCTAGAGTCACTGCACTGCATCCCCAGTGGTGCCAGTGCACTCTGTGGACTCACTGCACTGCATCCCCAGTGGTGCCAGTGCACTCTCTGGACTCACCGCACTGCATCCCCAGTGGTGCCAGTGCACTCTCTGGACTCACTGCAGTGCATCCCCAGTGGTGCCAGTGCACTCTCTGGACTTACAGCACTGCATCCCCAGTGGTGCCAGTGCACTCTCTGGACTCACTGTGCTGCATCCCCAGTGGTGCCAGTGCACTCTCTGGACTCACCGCACTGCATCCCCAGTGGTGCCAGTGCACTCTCTGGACTCACTGCACTGCATCCCCAGTGGTGCCAGTGCACTCTCTGGACTCACTGCAGTGCTTCCCCAGTGGTGCCAGTGCACTCTCTGGACTCACTGCACTGCATCCCCAGTGGTGCCGGTGCACTCTCTAGAGTCACTGCAGTGCATTCCCAGTGGTGCCAGTGCACTCTCTGGAGTCTCTGCAGTGCATCCCCAGTGGTGCCAGTGCACTCTCTGGACTCACTGCACTGCATCCCCAGTGGTGCCAGTGCACTCTCTGGACTCACTGCAGTACATCCCCAATGGTGCCAGTGTACTCTCTGCACTCACTGCAGTGCATCCCCAGTGGTGCCAGTGCACTCTCTGGACTCACTGCAGTGCATCCCCAGTGGTGCCAGTTCACTCTCTAGAGTCACTGTACTGCATCCCCAGTGGTGCCAGTGCACTCTCTGGACTCACTGCACTGCATCCCCAGTGGTGCCAGTGCACTCTCTGGACTAACTGAACTGCATCCCCAATTGATCCAGTGCACTCTCTTTACTCACTGCACTGCATCCCCAGTGGTGCCAGTGCACTCTCTGGAGTCACTGCAGTGCATCGCCAGTGGTGCCAGTGCACTCTGTGGACTCAGTGTACTGCATCCCCAGTGGTGCCAGTGCACTCTCTGGAGTCTCTGCAGTGCATCCCCAGTGGTGCCAGTGCACTCTGTGGACTCACTGTACTGCATCCCCAGTGGTGCCAGTGCACTCTCTGGACTCACTGCACTGCATCCCCAGTGGTGCCAGTGCACTCTCTGGACTCACTGCAGTACATCCCCAATGGTGCCAGTGTACTCTCTGCACTCACTGCAGTGCATCCCCAGTGGTGCCAGTGCACTCTCTGGACTGACTGCAGTGCATACCCAGTGGTGCCAGTTCACTCTCTGGAGTCACTGTACTGCATCCCCAGTGGTGCCAGTGCACTCTCTGGACTCACTGCACTGCATCCCCAGTGGAGCCAGTGCACTCTCTGGACTCACTGCACTGCATCCCCAGTGGTGCCAGTGCACTCTCTGGACTCACTGCACTGCATCCCCAGTGGTGCCAGTGCACTCTCTGTAGTCATTGCGCTGCATCCCCAGTGGTACCAGTGCACTCTCTGGACTCACTGTACTGCATTCACAGTGGCGCCAGTGCACTCTCTGGACTCACCACACTGCATCCAGAGTGGTGCCAGTGCACTCTCTGGACTCACTGCACTGCATCCCCAGTGGTGCCAGTGCACTCTGTGGACTCACTGCACTGCATCCCCAGTGGTGCCAGTGCACTCTCTGGACTCACTGCACTGCATCCCCAATGGTGCCAGTGCACTCTCTGGACTCACTGCACTGCATCCCCAGTGGTGCCAGTGCACTCTCTTTAGTCATTGCGCTGCATCCCCAGTGGTACCAGTTCACTCTCTGGACTCACTGCACTGCATCCCCAGTGGGGCCAGTGCACTCTCTGGATTCATTTCAGTGCATCCCCAGTTGTGCCAGTGCACTCTATGGACTCACTGCACTGCATCGCCAGTGGGGCCAGAGCACTCTCTGGAGTCATTTCAGTGCATCCACAGTTGTGCCAGTGCACTCTATGGACTCACTGCAGTGCATCCCCAGTGGTGCCAGTGCACTCTCTGGAGTCTCTGCAGTGCATCCCCAGTGGTGCCAGTGCACTCTGTGGACTCACTGTACTGCATCCCCAGTGGTGCCAGTGCACTCTCTGGACTCACTGCAGTACATCCCCAATGGTGCCAGTGTACTCTCTGCACTCACTGCAGTGCATCCCCAGTGGTGCCAGTGCACTCTCTGGACTCACTGCAGTGCATCCCCAGTGGTGCCAGTTCACTCTCTGGAGTCTCTGCAGTGCATCCCCAGTGGTGCCAGTGCACTCTCTGGACTCACTGCAGTGCATCCCCAGTGGTGCCAGTTCACTCTCTGGACTCACTGCAGTGCATCCCCAGCGGTGCCAGTTCACTCTCTGGAGTCACTGTACTGCATCCCCAGTGGTGCCAGTGCACTCTCTGGACTCACTGCAGTGCATCCCCAGTGGTGCCAGTGCACTCTCTGGACTAACTGAACTGCATCCCCAATTGATCCAGTGCACTCTCTGGACTCACCGCGCTGCATCCAGAGTGGTGCCAGTGCACTCTCTAGAGTCACTGCAGTGCATCCCCAGTGGTGCCAGTGCACTCTCTGGACTCACTGCACTGCTTCACCAGTGGTGCCAGTGCACTCTCTGGAGTCACTGCAGTGCATCCCCAGTGGTGCCAGTGCACTCTGTGGACTCACTGCACTGCATCCCCAGTGGGGCCAGTGCACTCTCTGGACTCACTGCACTGCATCCAGAGTGGTGCCAGTGCACTCTCTGGACTCACTGCAGTGCATCCCCAGTGGTGAAAGTGCACTCTCTGGACTCACTGCACTGCATCCCCAGTGGTGCCAGTGCACTCTCTGCACTCAATGTACTGCATCCCCAGTGGTGCCAGTGCACTCTCTGGACTCACTGCACTGCATCCCCAGTGGAGCCAGTGCACTCTCTGGACTCACTGCACTGCATCCCCAGTGGTGCCAGTGTACTCTCTGGACTCACTGCAGTGCATCCCCAGTGGTGCCAGTGCACTCTGTGGACTCACTGTACTGCATCTCCAGTGGTGCCAGTGCACTCTCTGGACTAACTGAACTGCATCCCCAATTGATCCAGTGCACTCTCTGGACTCACTGCACTGCATCCCCAGTGGTGCCAGTGCACTCTCTGGAGTCACTGCAGTGCATCCCCAGTGGTGCCAGTGCACTCTCTGGACTCACTGTACTGCATCCACAGTGGTGCCAGTGCACTCTCTGGACTCACCGCACTGCATCCAGAGTGGTGCCAGTGCACTCTCTGGACTCACTGCACTGCATCCACAGTGGTGCCAGTGCACTCTCTGGACTCACTGCAGTGCATCCCCAGTGGTGCCAGTGCACTCTCTGGACTCACTGCAGTGCATCCCCAGTGGTGCCAGTGCACTCTATGTAGTCGTTGCGCTGCATCCCCAGTGGTGCCAGTGCACTCTCTGGACTCACTGCACTGCATCCCCAGTGGTGCCAGTGCACTCTATGGACTCACTGCAGTGCATCCCCTGTGGTGCCAGTGCACTCTCTGGACTCACTGCACTGCATCCCCAGTGGTGCCAGTGCACTCTCTAGAGTCACTGCAGTGCATCCCCAGTGGTGCCAGTGCACTCTCTGGACTCACTGCAGTGCATCCCCAGTGGGGCCAGTGCACTCTGTGGACGCACTGTACTGCATCCCCAGTGGTGCCAGTGCACTCTGTGGACTCACTGCACTGCATCCCCAGTGGTGCCAGTGCACTCTCTGCACTCACTGCACTGCATCCCCAGTGGTGCCAGTGTACTCTCTGGACTCACTGCACTGCATCCCCAGTGGTGCCAGTTCACTCTCTGGACTCACTGCACTGCATCCCCAGTGGTGCCAGTGCACTCTCTGGAGTCTCTGCAGTGCATCCCCAGTGGTGCCAGTGCACTCTGTGGACTCACTGTACTGCATCCCCAGTGGTGTCAGTGCACTCTCTGGACTCACTGCAGTGCATCCCCAGTGGTGCCACTGCACTCTCTGGAGTCACTGTACTGCATCCCCAGTGGTGCCAGTGCACTCTGTGGACTCACTGCACTGCATCCCCAGTGGTGCCAGTGCACTCTCTGGACTCACCGCACTGCATCCCCAGTGGTGCCAGTGCACTCTCTGGAGTCACTGCAGTGCATCCCCAGTGGTGCCAGTGCACTCTGTGGACTCACTGTACTGCATCCCCAGTGGTGCCAGTGCACTCTCTGGAGTCTCTGCAGTGCATCCCCAGTGGTGCCAGTGCACTCTGTGGACTCACTGTACTGCATCCCCAGTGGTGCCAGTGCACTCTCTGGACTCACTGCAGTACATCCCCAATGGTGCCAGTGTACTCTCTGCACTCACTGCACTGCATCCCCAGTGGTGCCAGTGCACTCTCTGGACTCACTGCAGTGCATATCCAGTGGTGCCAGTGAACTCTCTGCCCTCAATGTACTGCATCCCCAGTGGTGCCAGTGCACTCTCTGGACTCACTGCACTGCATCCCCAGTGGAGCCAGTGCACTCTCTGGAGTCACTGCACTGCATCCCCAGTGGTGCCAGTGTACTCTCTGGACTCACTGCAGTGCATCCCCAGTGGTGCCAGTGCACACTGTGGACTCACTGTACTGCATCCACAGTGGTGCCAGTGCACTCTCTGGACTCACCGCACTGCATCCAGAGTGGTGCCAGTGCACTCTCTGGACTCACTGCACTGCATTCCCAGTGGTGCCAGTGCACTCTCTGGACTCACTGCAGTGCATCCCCAGTGGTGCCAGTGCACTCTCTGGACTCACTGCACTGCATCCCCAGTGGTGCCAGTGCTCTCTCTGGACTCACTGCACTGCATCCCCAGTGGTGCCAGTGCACTCTCTGGACTCACAGCAGTGCATCCCCAGTGGTGCCAGTGCACTCTCTAGAGTCACTGCAGTGCATCCCCAGTGGTGCCAGTGCACTCTCTGGACTCACTGCACTGCATCACCAGTGGTGCCAGTGCACTCTCTGGAGTCACTGCACTGCATCTCCAGTGGTGCCAGTGCACTCTGTGGACTCACTGCACTGCATCCAAAGTGGTGCCAGTGCACTCTCTGGACTCACAGCAGTGCATCCCCAGTGGTGCCAGTGCACTCTCTGGACTTACAGCACTGCATCCCCAGTGGTGCCAGTGCACTCTCTGGACTCACTGCGCTGCATCCCCAGTGGTGCCAGTGCACTCTCTGGACTCACTGTACTGCATCCCCAGTGGTGCCAGTGCACTCTCTGTAGTCATTGCGCTGCATCCCCAGTGGTGCCAGTGCACTCTCTGGACTCACTGCACTGCATCCCCAGTGGTGCCAGTGCACTCTCTGGAGTCACTGCAGTGCTTCCCCAGTGGTGCCAGTGCACTCTCTGGACTCACTGCACTGCATCCCCAGTGGTGCCAGTGCACTCTCTAGAGTCACTGCAGTGCATTCCCACTGGTGCCAGTGCACTCTCTGGAGTCTCTGCAGTGCATCCCCAGTGGTGCCAGTGCACTCTCTGGACTCACTGCAGTGCATCCACAGTGGTGCCAGTGCACTCTATGTAGTCATTGCGCTGCATCCCCAGTGGTGCCAGTGCACTCTCTGGACTCACTGCACTGCATCCCCAGTGGTGCCAGTGCACTCTCTGGACTCACTGCACTGCATCCCCAGTGGTGCCAGTGCACTCTCTGGACTCACTGCAGTGCATCCCCAGTGGTGCCAGTGCACTCTCTGGACTCACTGCAGTACATCCCCAATGGTGCCAGTGTACTCTCTGCACTCACTGCAGTGCATACCCAGTGGTGCCAGTGCACTCTCTGGAGTCACTGTACTGCATCCCCGGTGGTGCCAGTGCACTCTCTGGACTCACTGCAGTGCATCCCCAGTGGAGCCAGTGCACTCTCTGGACTCACTGCACTGCATCCCCAGTGGTGCCAGTGCACTCTCTGGACTCACTGCAGTGCATCCCCAGTGGTGCCAGTGCACTCTGTGGACTCACTGTACTGCATCCACAGTGGTGCCAGTGCACTCTCTGGACTCACCGCACTGCATCCAGAGTGGTGCCAGTGCACTCTCTGGACTCACTGCACTGCATTCCCAGTGGTGCCAGTGCACTCTCTGGACTCAATGCAGTGCATCCCCAGTGGTGCCAGTGCACTCTCTGGACTCACTGCACTGCATCCCCAGTGGTGCCAGTGCTCTCTCTGGACTCACTGCACTGCATCCCCAGTGGTGCCAGTGCACTCTCTGGACTCACTGCAGTGCATCCCCAGTGGTGCCAGTGCACTCTCTGGACTCACAGCAGTGCATTCCCAGTGGTGCCAGTGCACTCTCTGGACTCACTGCACTGCATCCCCAGTGGTGCCAGTGCACTCTCTAGAGTCACTGCAGTGCATCCCCAGTGGTGCCAGTGCACTCTCTGGACTCACTGCACTGCATCACCAGTGGTGCCAGTGCACTCTCTGGAGTCACTGCACTGCATCCCCAGTGGTGCCAGTGCACTCTGTGGACTCACTCCACTGCATCCCCAGTGGTGCCAGTGCACTCTCTGGACTCACCGCACTGCATCCCCAGTGGTGCCAGTGCACTCTCTGGACTCACTGCAGTGCATCCCCAGTGGTGCCAGTGCACTCTCTGGACTTACAGCACTGCATCCCCAGTGGTGCCAGTGCACTCTCTGGACTCACTGTGCTGCATCCCCAGTGGTGCCAGTGCACTCTCTGGACTCACCGCACTGCATCCCCAGTGGTGCCAGTGCACTCTCTGGACTCACTGCAGTGCATCACCAGTGGTGCCAGTGCACTCTCTGGACTCACTGCACTGCATCCCCAGTGGTGCCAGTGCACTCTCTGGACTCACTGCAGTGCTTCCCCAGTGGTGCCAGTGCACTCTCTGGACTCACTGCACTGCATCCCCAGTGGTGCCGGTGCACTCTCTAGAGTCACTGCAGTGCATTCCCAGTGGTGCCAGTGCACTCTCTGGAGTCTCTGCAGTGCATCCCCAGTGGTGCCAGTGCACTCTGTGGACTCACTGTACTGCATCCCCAGTGGTGCCAGTGCACTCTCTGGACTCACTGCACTGCATCCCCAGTGGTGCCAGTGCACTCTCTGCACTCACTGCAGTACATCCCCAATGGTGCCAGTGTACTCTCTGCACTCACTGCAGTGCATCCCCAGTGGTGCCAGTGCACTCTCTGGACTCACTGCAGTGCATCCCCAGTGGTGCCAGTTCACTCTCTGGAGTCACTGTACTGCATCCCCAGTGGTGCCAGTGCACTCTCTGGACTCACTGCACTGCATCCCCAGTGGTGCCAGTGCACTCTCTGGACTAACTGAACTGCATCCCCAATTGATCCAGTGCACTCTCTTTACTCACTGCACTGCATCCCCAGTGGTGCCAGTGCACTCTCTGGAGTCACTGCAGTGCATCGCCAGTGGTGCCAGTGCACTCTGTGGACTCACTGTACTGCATCCCCAGTTGTGCCAGTGCACTCTCTGGAGTCTCTGCAGTGCATCCCCAGTGGTGCCAGTGCACTCTGTGGACTCACTGTACTGCATCCCCAGTGGTGCCAGTGCACTCTCTGGACTCACTGCACTGCATCCCCAGTGGTGCCAGTGCACTCTCTGGACTCACTGCAGTACATCCCCAATGGTGCCAGTGTACTCTCTGCACTCACTGCAGTGCATCCCCAGTGGTGCCAGTGCACTCTCTGGACTCACTGCAGTGCATACCCAGTGGTGCCAGTTCACTCTCTGGAGTCACTGTACTGCATCCCCAGTGGTGCCAGTGCACTCTCTGGACTCACTGCACTGCATCCCCAGTGGAGCCAGTGCACTCTCTGGACTCACTGCACTGCATCCCCAGTGGTGCCAGTGCACTCTCTGGACTCACTGCAGTGCATCCCCAGTGGTGCCAGTGCACTCTGTGTAGTCATTGCGCTGCATCCCCAGTGGTACCAGTGCACTCTCTGGACTCACTGTACTGCATTCACAGTGGCGCCAGTGCACTCTCTGGACTCACCGCACTGCATCCAGAGTGGTGCCAGTGCACTCTCTGGACTCACTGCACTGCATCCCCAGTGGTGCCAGTGCACTCTGTGGACTCACTTCACTGCATCCCCAGTGGTGCCAGTGCACTCTCTGGACTCACTGCACTGCATCCCCAGTGGTGCCAGTGCACTCTCTGTAGTCATTGCGCTGCATCCCCAGTGGTACCAGTGCACTCTCTGGACTCACTGCACTGCATCCCCAGTGGGGCCAGTGCACTCTCTGGAGTCATTTCAGTGCATCCCCAGTTGTGCCAGTGCACTCTATGGACTCACTGCAGTGCATCCCCAGTGGTGCCAGTGCACTCTCTGGACTCACTGCAGTGCATCCCCAATGGTGCCAGTGCACTCTCTGGACTCACTGCACTGCATCCCCAAGGTGCCAGTGCACTCTCTACACTCACTACACTGCATACCCAGTGGTGCCAGTGCACTCTCTGGACTCACTGCAGTGCATCCCCAGTGGTGCCAGTGCACTCTCTGGACTCACAGCAGTGCATTCCCAGTGGTGCCAGTGCACTCTCTGGATTCACTGCACTGCATCCCCAGTGGTGCCAGTGCACTATCTGGACTCACTGCACTGCATCCCCAGTGCTGACAGTGCACTCTCTGGACTCACTGCACTGCATCCCCAGTGGTGCCAGTGCACTCTCTGGACTCACTGCAGTGCATCCCCAGTGGTGCCAGTGCACTCTCTGGACTCACTGCACTGCATCCCCAGTGGTGCCAGTGCACTCTGTGGACTCACTGCACTGCATCCCCAGTGGTGCCAGTGCACTCTCTGCACTCACTGCACTGCATCCCCAGTGGTGCCAGTGCACTCTCTGGACTAACTGAACTGCATCCCCAGTTGGTCCAGTGCACTCTCTGGACTCACTGAACTGCATCCCCAGTGGTGCCAGTGCACTCTCTAGAGTCACTGCAGTGCATCCCCAGTGGTGCCAGTGCACTCTCTGGACTCACTGCACTGCATCCCCAGTGGTGCCAGTGCACTCTCTGGACTCACTGCAGTGCATCCCCAGTGGTGCCAGTTCACTCTCTGGAGTCACTGTACTGCATCCCCAGTGGTGCCAGTGCACTCTCTGGAGTCACTGCAGTGCATCCCCAGTGGTGCCAGTGCACTCTGTGGACTCACTGCACTGCATCCCCAGTGGGGCCAGTGCACTCTCTGGACTCACCGCACTGCATCCAGAGTGGTGCCAGTGCACTCTCTGGACTCACTGCAGTGCATCCCCAGTGGTGCCAGTGCACTCTCTGCACTCAATGTACTGCATCCCCTGTGGTGCCAGTGCACTCTCTCGACTCACTGCACTGCATCCCCAGTGGAGCCAGTGCACTCTCTGGAGTCACTGCACTGCATCCCCAGTGGTGCCAGTGTACTCTCTGGACTCACTGCAGTGCATCCCCAGTGGTGCCAGTGCACTCTGTGGACTCACTGTACTGCATCCACAGTGGTGCCAGTGCACTCTCTGGACTCACCGCACTGCATCCAGAGTGGTGCCAGTGCACTCTCTGGACTCACTGCACTGCATTCCCAGTGGTGCCAGTGCACTCTCTGGACTCACTGCAGTGCATCCCCAGTGGTGCCAGTGCACTCTCTGGACTCACTGCACTGCATCCCCAGTGGTGCCAGTGCTTCTCTGGACTCACTGCAGTGCATCCCCAGTGGTGCCAGTGCACTCTCTGGACTCACTGCAGTGCATCCCCAGTGGTGCCAGTGCACTCTCTGGACTCACAGCAGTGCATCCCCAGTGGTGCCAGTGCACTCTCTAGAGTCACTGCAGTGCATCCCCAGTGGTGCCAGTGCACTCTGTGGACTCACTGCACTGCATCACCAGTGGTGCCAGTGCACTCTCTGGAGTCACTGCACTGCATCCCCAGTGGTGCCAGTGCACTCTGTGGACTCACTGCAGTGCATCCCCAGTGGTGCCAGTGCACTCTCTGGACTCACTGCAGTGCATCCCCAGTGGTGCCAGTGCACTCTCTGGACTCACTGCACTGCATCCCCAGTGGTGCCAGTGCACTCTCTGGACTCACTGCGCTGCATCCCCAGTGGTGCCAGTGCACTCTCTGGACTCACTGTACTGCATCCCCAGTGGTGCCAGTGCACTCTCTGTAGTCATTGCGCTGCATCCCCAGTGGTGCCAGTGCACTCTCTGGACTCACTGCACTGCATCCCCAGTGGTGCCAGTGCACTCTCTGGACTCACTGCAGTGCTTCCCCAGTGGTGCCAGTGCACTCTCTGGACTCACTGCACTGCATCCCCAGTGGTGCCGGTGCACTCTCTAGAGTCACTGCAGTGCATTCCCACTGGTGCCAGTGCACTCTCTGGAGTCTCTGCAGTGCATCCCCAGTGGTGCCAGTGCACTCTGTGGACTCACTGTACTGCATCCCCAGTGGTGCCAGTGCACTCTCTGGACTCACTGCACTGCATCCCCAGTGGTGCCAGTGCACTCTCTGGACTCACTGCAGTGCATCCCCAGTGGTGCCAGTGCACTCTCTTTAGTCATTGCGCTGCATCCCCAGTGGTGCCAGGGCACTCTCTGGACTCACTGCAGTACATCCCCAATGGTGCCAGTGTACTCTCTGCACTCACTGCAGTGCATCCTCAGTGGTGCCAGTGCACTCTCTGGACTCACTGCAGTGCATCCCCAGTGGTGCCAGTGCACTCTCTGGACTCACTGCGCTGCATCCCCAGTGGTGCCAGTGCACTCTCTGGACACACTGCACTGCATCCCCAGTGGAGCCAGTGCACTCTCTGGACTCACTGCACTGCATCCCCAGTGGTGCCAGTGCACTCTCTGGACTCACTGCACTGCATCCCCAGTGGTGCCAGTGCACTCTGTGGACTCACTGTACTGCATCCACAGTGGTGCCAGTGCACTCTCTGGACTCACTGCACTGCATCCCCAGTGGTGCCAGTGCACTCTCTGGACTCACTGCACTGCATTCCCAGTGGTGCCAGTGCACTCTCTGGACTCACTGCAGTGCATCCCCAGTGGTGCCAGTGCACTCTCTGGACTCACAGCACTGCATCCCCAGTGGTGCCAGTGCTCTCTCTGGACTCACTGCACTGCATCCCCAGTGGTGCCAGTGCACTCTCTGGACTCACTGCACTGCATCACCAGTGGTGCCAGTGCACTCTCTGGAGTCACTGCACTGCATCCCCAGTGGTGCCAGTGCACTCTGTGGACTCACTGCAGTGCATCCCCAGTGGTGCCAGTGCACTCTCTGGACTCACCGCACTGCATCCCCAGTGGTGCCAGTGCACTCTCTGGACTCACCGCACTGCATCCCCAGTGGTGCCAGTGCACTCTCTGGACTCACTGCACTGCATTCCCAGTGGTGCCAGTGCACTCTCTGGACTCACTGCAGTGCATCCCCAGTGGTGCCAGTGCACTCTCTGGACTCACAGCACTGCATCCCCAGTGGTGCCAGTGCTCTCTCTGGACTCACTGCACTGCATCCCCAGTGGTGCCAGTGCACTCTCTGGACTCACTGCACTGCATCACCAGTGGTGCCAGTGCACTCTCTGGAGTCACTGCACTGCATCCCCAGTGGTGCCAGTGCACTCTGTGGACTCACTGCAGTGCATCCCCAGTGGTGCCAGTGCACTCTCTGGACTCACCGCACTGCATCCCCAGTGGTGCCAGTGCACTCTCTGGACTCACCGCACTGCATCCCCAGTGGTGCCAGTGCACTCTCTGGACTCACTGCAGTGCATCCCCAGTGGTGCCAGTGCACTCTCTGGACTTACAGCACTGCATCCCCAGTGGTGCCAGTGCACTCTCTGGACTCACTGTGCTGCATCCCCAGTGGTGCCAGTGCACTCTCTGGACTCACCGCACTGCATCTCCAGTGGTGCCAGTGCACTCTCTGGACTCACTGCAGTGCATCCCCAGTGGTGCCAGTGCACTCTCTGGACTCACTGCACTGCATCCCCAGTGGTGCCAGTGCACTCTCTGGAGTCACTGCAGTGCTTCCCCAGTGGTGCCAGTGCACTCTCTGGACTCACTGCACTGCATCCCCAGTGGTGCCGGTGCACTCTCTAGAGTAACTGCAGTGCATTCCCAGTGGTGCCAGTGCACTCTCTGGAGTCTCTGCAGTGCATCCCCAGTGGTGCCAGTGCACTCTGTGGACTCACTGTACTGCATCCCCAGTGGTGCCAGTGCACTCTCTGGACTCACTGCACTGCATCCCCAGTGGTGCCAGTGCACTCTCTGGACTCACTGCAGTACATCCCCAATGGTGCCAGTGTACTCTCTGCACTCACTGCAGTGCATCCCCAGCGGTGCCAGTGCACTCTCTGGACTCACTGCAGTGCATCCCCAGTGGTGCCAGTTCACTCTCTGGAGTCACTGTACTGCATCCCCAGTGGTGCCAGTGCACTCTCTGGACTCACTGCACTGCATCCAGAGTGGTGCCAGTGCACTCTCTGGACTAACTGAACTGCATCCCCAATTGATCCAGTGCACTCTCTGGACTCACTGCACTGCATCCCCAGTGGTGCCAGTGCACTCTCTGGAGTCACTGCAGTGCATCGCCAGTGGTGCCAGTGCACTCTGTGGACTCACTGTACTGCATCCCCAGTGGTGCCAGTGCACTCTCTGGAGTCTCTGCAGTGCATCCCCAGTGGTGCCAGTGCACTCTGTGGACTCACTGTACTGCATCCCCAGTGGTTCCAGTGCACTCTCTGGACTCACTGCACTGCATCCCCAGTGGTGCCAGTGCACTCTCTGGACTCACTGCAGTACATCCCCAATGGTGCCAGTGTACTCTCTGCACTCACTGCAGTGCATCCCCAGTGGTGCCAGTGCACTCTCTGGACTCACTGCACTGCATACCCAGTGGTGCCAGTTCACTCTCTGGAGTCACTGTACTGCATCCCCAGTGGTGCCAGTGCACTCTCTGGACTCACTGCACTGCATCCCCAGTGGAGCCAGGGCACTCTGAGGACTCACTGCACTGCATCCCCAGTGGTGCCAGTGCACTCTCTGGACTCACTGCACTGCATTCCCAGTGGTGCCAGTGCACTCTCTGTAGTCATTGCGCTGCATCCCCAGTGGTGCCAGTGCACTCTCTGGACTCACTGTACTGCATTCACAGTGGTGCCAGTGCACTCTCTGGACTCACCGCACTGCATCCAGAGTGGTGCCACTGCACTCTCTGGACTCACTGCACTGCATCCCCAGTGGTGCCAGTGCACTCTGTGGACTCACTGCACTGCATCCCCAGTGGTGCCAGTGCACTCTGTGGACTCACTGCACTGCATCCCCAGTGGTGCCAGTGCACTCTCTGGACTCACTGCACTGCATCCCCAGTGGTGCCAGTGCACTCTCTGGAGTCATTGCGCTGCATCCCCAGTGGTACCAGTGCACTCTCTGGACTCACTGCACTGCATCCCCAGTGGGGCCAGTGCACTCTCTGGAGTCATTTCAGTGCATCCCCAGTTGTGCCAGTGCACTCTACGGACTCACTGCACTGCATCCCCAGTGGGGCCAGTGCACTCTCTGGAGTCATTTCAGTGCATCCCCAGTTGTGCCAGTGCAGTCTATGGACTCACTGCAGGGCATCCCCAGTGGTGCCAGTGCACTCTCTGGACTCACTGCAGTGCATCCCCAGTGGTGCCAATGCACTCTCTGGACTCACTGCACTGCATCCACAAGGTGCCAGTGCACTCTCTGCACTCACTACACTGCATCCCCAGTGGTGCCAGTGCACTCTCTGGACTCACTGCACTGCATCCCCAGTGGTGCCAGTGCACTCTCTGGACTCACAGCAGTGCATTCCCAGTGGTGCCAGTGCACTCTCTGGATTCACTGCACTGCATCCCCAGTGGTGCCAGTGCACTCTCTGGACTCACTGCACTGCATCCCCAGTGCTGACAGTGCACTCTCTGGACTCACTGCACTGCATCCCCAGTGGTGCCAGTGCACTCTCTGCACTCACTGCAGTGCATCCCCAGTGGTGCCAGTGCACTCTCTGGACTCACTGCAGTGCATCCCCAGTGGTGCCAGTTCACTCTCTGGAGTCACTGTACTGCATCCCCAGTGGTGCCAGTGCACTCTCTGGACTCACAGCAGTGCATTCCCAGTGGTGCCAGTGCACTCTCTGGATTCACTGCACTGCATCCCCAGTGGTGCCAGTGCACTCTCTGGACTCACTGCACTGCATCCCCAGTGGTGCCAGTGCACTCTCTGGAGTCTCTGCAGTGCATCCCCAGTGGTGCCAGTGCACTCTGTGGACTCACTGTACTGCATCCCCAGTGGTGCCAGTGCACTCTGTGGACTCACTGCAGTACATCCCCAATGGTGCCAGTGTACTCTCTGGACTCACTGCAGTGCATCCCCAGTGGTGCCAGTGCACTCTCTGGACTCACTGCAGTGCATCCCCAGTGGTGCCAGTTCACTCTCTGGAGTCACTGTACTGCATCCCCAGTGGTGCCAGTGCACTCTCTGGACTCACTGCACTGCATCCCCAGTGGTGCCAGTGCACTCTCTGGACTAACTGAACTGCACCCCCAGTTGATCGAGTGCACTCTCTGGACTCACTGCACTGCATCCCCAGTGGTGCCAGTGCACTCTCTGGAGTCACTGCAGTGCATCCCCAGTGGTGCCAGTGCACTCTCTGGACTCACTGCACTGCATCCCCAGTGGTGCCAGTGCACTCTCAGGACTCACTGCAGTGCATCCCCAGTGGTGCCAGTGCACTCTGTGGACTCACTGTACTGCATCCCCAGTGGTGCCAGTGCACTCTCTGGACTCACTGCAGTGCAGACCCAGTGGTGCCAGTGCACTCTCTGGACTAACTGAACTGCATCCCCAATTGATCCAGTGCACTCTCTGGACTCACCGCGCTGCATCCAGAGTAGTGCCAGTGCAATCTCTAGAGTCACTGCACTGCATCCCCAGTGGTGCCAGTGCACTCTCTGGACTCACTGCACTGCATCACCAGTGGTGCCAGTGCACTCTCTGGAGTCACTGCATTGCATCCCCAGTGGTGCCAGTGCACTCTGTGGACTCACTGCACTGCATCCCCAGTGGTGCCAGTGCACTCTCTGGACTCACCGCACTGCATCCCCAGTGGTGCCAGTGCACTCTCTGGACTCACTGCTGTGCATCCCCAGTGGTGCCAGTGCACTCTGTGGACTCACTGCACTGCATCCCCAGTGGTGCCAGTGCACTCTCTGGACTCACTGCAGTGCATCCACAGTGGTGCCAGTGCACTCTATGTAGTCATTGCGCTGCATCCCCAGTGGTGCCAGTGCACTCTCTGGACTCACTGCACTGCATCCCCAGTGGTGCCAGTGCACTCTCTGGAGTCACTGCAGTGCATCCCCTGTGGTGCCAGTGCACTCTCTGGACTCACTGCACTGCATCCCCAGTGGTGCCAGTGCACTCTCTGGACTCACTGCAGTGCACCCCCAGTGGTGCCAGTGCACTCTCTGGACTAACTGAACTGCATCCCCAATTGATCCAGTGCACTCTCTGGACTCACCGCGCTGCATCCAGAGTGGTGCCAGTGCAATCTCTAGAGTCACTGCACTGCATCCCCAGTGGTGCCAGTGCACTCTCTGGACTCACTGCACTGCATCACCAGTGGTGCCAGTGCACTCTCTGGAGTCACTGCAGTGCATCCCCAGTGGTGCCAGTGCACTCTGTGGACTCACTGCACTGCATCCCCAGTGGTGCCAGTGCACTCTCTGGACTCACCGCACTGCATCCCCAGTGGTGCCAGTGCACTCTCTGGACTCACTGCTGTGCATCCCCTGTGGTGCCAGTGCACTCTGTGGACTCACTGCACTGCATCCCCAGTGGTGCCAGTGCACTCTCTGGACTCACTGCAGTGCATCCACAGTGGTGCCAGTGCACTCTATGTAGTCATTGCGCTGCATCCCCAGTGGTGCCAGTGCACTCTCTGGACTCACTGCACTGCATCCCCAGTGGTGCCAGTGCACTCTCTGGAGTCACTGCAGTGCATCCCCTGTGGTGCCAGTGCACTCTCTGGACTCACTGCACTGCATCCCCAGTGGTGCCAGTGCACTCTCTGGACTCACTGCAGTGCATCCCCAGTGGTGCCAGTGCACTCTCTGGACTCACTGCACTGCATCCCCAGTGGTGCCAGTGCACTCTGTGGACGCACTGTACTGCATCCCCAGTGGTGCCAGTGCACTCTGTCGACTCACTGCACTGCATCACCAGTGGTGCCAGTGCACTCTCTGGACTCACTGCACTGCATCCCCAGTGGTGCCAGTGTACTCTCTGGACTCACTGCACTGCATCCCCAGTGGAGCCAGTTCACTCTCTGGACTCACTGCACTGCATCCCCAGTGGTGCCAGTGCACTCTCTGGACTCACTGCACTGCATCCCCAGTGGTGCCAGTACACCCTCTGGACTCAGTGCAGTGCATCCCCAGTGGTGCCAGTGCACTCTCTGGACTCACTGCAGTGCATCCCCAGTGGTGCCAGTGCACTCTCTGGACTCACTGCAGTGCTTCCCCAGTGGTGCCAGTGCACTCTCTGGACTCACTGCACTGCATCCCCAGTGGTGCCAGTGCACTCTCTGGACTCACTGCACTGCATCCACAGTGGTGCCAGTGCACTCTATGTAGTCATTGCGCTGCATCCCCAGTGCTGCCAGTGCACTCTCTGGACTCACAGCACTGCATCCCCAGTGGTGCCAGTGCACTCTCTGGAGTCACTGCACTGCATCCCCAGTGGTGCCAGTGCACTCTCTGGACTCACTGCACTGCATCCCCAGTGGTGCCAGTGCACTCTCTAGAGTCACTGCAGTGCATCCCCAGTGGTGCCAGTGCACTCTCTGGACTCACTGCACTGCATCCCCAGTGGTGCCAGTGCACTCTGTGGACGCACTGTACTGCATCCCCAGTGGTGCCAGTGCACTCTCTGGACTCACTGCACTGCATCCCCAGTGGTGCCAGTGCACTCTCTGCACTCACTGCACTGCATCCCCAGTGGTGCCAGTGCACTCTGTGGACTCACTGCACTGCATCCCCAGTGGTGCCAGTGCACTCTCTGCACTCACTGCACTGCATCCCCAGTGGTGCCAGTGTACTCTCTGGACTCACAGCACTGCATCCCCAGTGGTGCCAGTGCACTCTCTGGACTCACTGCACTGCATCCCCAGTGGTGCCAGTGCACTCTCTGGAGTCTCTGCAGTGCATCCCCAGTGGTGGCAGTGCACTCTGTGGACTCACTGTACTGCATCCTCAGTGGTGCCAGTGCACTCTCTGGAGTCACTGCACTGCATCCCCAGTGGAGCCAGTGCACTCTCTGGACTCACTGCAGTACATCCCCAATGGTGCCACTGTACTCTCTGCACTCACTGCAGTGCATCCCCAGTGGTGCCAGTGTACTCTCTGGACTCACTGCAGTGCATCCCCAGTGGTGCCAGTGCACTCACTGGAGTCACTGTACTGGATCCCCAGTGGTGCCAGTGCACTCTCTGGACTCACTGCACTGCATCCCCAGTGGTGTCAGTGCACTCTCTGGACTAACTGAACTGCATCCCCAATTGATCCAGTGCACTCTCTGGACTCACTGCACTGCATCCCCAGTGGTGCCAGTGCACTCTCTGGACTCACTGCAGTGCATCCCCAGTGGTGCCAGTGCACTCTGTGGACTCACTGTACTGCATCCACAGTGGTGCCAGTGCACTCTCTGGACTCACCGCACTGCATCCAGAGTGGTGCCAGTGCACTCTCTGGACTCACTGCACTGCATCCCCAGTGGTGCCAGTGCACTCTCTGGACTCACTGCACTGCATCCCCAGTGGTGCCAGTGCACTCTCTAGAGTCACTGCAGTGCATCCCCAGTGGTGCCAGTGCACTCTCTGGACTCACCGCACTGCATCCCCAGTGGTGCCAGTGCACTCTCTGGACTCACTGCAGTGCATCCCCAGTGGTGCCAGTGCACTCTGTGGACTCACTGCACTGCATCCCCAGTGGTGCCACTGCACTCTCTGGACTCACCGCACTGCATCCCCAGTGGTGCCAGTGCACTCTCTGGACTCACTGCAGTGCATCCCCAGTGGTGCCAGTGCACTCTCTGGACTCACTGCAGTGCATCCCCAGTGGTGCCAGTGCCCTCTCTGGACTTACAGCACTGCATCCCCAGTGGTGCCAGTGCACTCTCTGGACTCACTGCGCTGCATCCCCAGTGATGCCAGTGCACTCTCTGGACTCACTGTACTGCATCCCCAGTGGTGCCAGTGCACTCTCTGGACTCACTGCACTGCATCCCCAGTGGTGCCAGTGCACTCTCTGGACTCACAGCACTGCATCCCCAGTGGTGCCATTGCACTCTCTGGACTCACTGCAGTACATCCCCAATGGTGCCAGTGTACTCTCTGCACTCACTGCAGTGCATCCCCAGTGGTGCCAGTGTACTCTCTGGACTCACTGCAGTGCATCCCCAGTGGTGCCAGTGCACACACTGGAGTCACTGTACTGCATCCCCAGTGGTGCCAGTGCACTCTCTGGACTCACTGCACTGCATCCCCAGTGGTGTCAGTGCACTCTCTGGACTAACTGAACTGCATCCCCAATTGATCCAGTGCACTCTCTGGACTCACTGCACTGCATCCCCAGTGGTGCCAGTGCACTCTCTGGACTCACTGCACTGCATCCCCAGTGGTGCCAGTGCACTCTGTGGACTCACTGTACTGCATCCCCAGTGGTGCCAGTGCACTCTCTGGACTCACTGCACTGCATCCCCAATGGTGCCACTGCACTCTCTGGAGTCACTGCAGTGCATTCCCAGTGGTGCCAGTGCACTCTCTGGACTCACTGCAGTGCATCCCCAGTGGTGCCAGTGCACTCTCTGGACTCACTGCACTGCATCCCCAGTGGTGCCAGTGCACTCTCTAGAGTCACTGCAGTGCATCCCCAGTGGTGCCAGTGCACTCTGTGGACTCACTGCACTGCATCACCAGTGGTGCCAGTGCACTCTCTGGACTCACAGCAGTGCATCCCCAGTGGTGCCAGTGCACTCTCTGGACTCACTGCACTGCATCCCCAGTGGTGCCAGTGCACTCTCTGGACTCACTGCAGTGCATCCCCAGTGGTGCCAGTGCACTCTCTCGACTCACTACACTGCATCCCCAGTGGTGCCAGTGCACTCTCTGGACTCACAGCAGTGAATCCCCAGTGGTGCCAGTGCACTCTCTGGACTCACAGCACTGCATCCCCAGTGGTGCCAGTGCACTCTCTGTAGTCATTGCGCTGCATCCCCAGTGGTGCCAGTGCACTCTCTGGACTCACAGCAGTGAATCCCCAGTGGTGCCAGTGCACTCCCTGGACTCACTGCACTGCACCCCCAGTGGGGCCAGTGCACTCTCTGGAGTCATTTAAGTGCATCCCCAGTGGTGCCAGTGCACTCTCTGGACTCACTGCAGTGCATCCCCAGTGGTGCCAGTGCACTCTCTGGAGTCACTGCACTGCATCCCCAGTGGTGCCAATGCACTCTCTGGACTCACTGCACTGCATCCCCAAGGTGCCAGTGCACTCTCTGCACTCACTACACTTCATCCCCAGTGGTGCCAGTGCACTCTCTGGACTCACTGCAGTGCATCCCCAGTGGTGCCAGTGCACTCTCTGGACTCACAGCAGTGCATTCCCAGTGGTGCCAGTGCACTCTCTGGACTCACTGCACTGCATCCCCAGTGGTGCCAGTGCACTATCTGGACTCACTGCACTGCATCCCCAGTGGTGCCAGTGCACTCTCTGGAGTCTCTGCAGTGCATCCCCAGTGTTGCCAGTGCACTCTCTGGACTCACTGCAGTGCATCCCCAGTGGTGCCAGTGCACTCTCTGGACTCACTGCACTGCATCCCCAGTGGTGCCAGTGCACTCTCTGGACTCACTGCAGTGCATCCCCAGTGGTGCCAGTGCACTCTCTGGACTCACTACACTGCATCCCCAGTGGTGCCAGTGCACTCTCTGGACTCACTGCAGTGAATCCCCAGTGGTGCCAGTGCACTCTCTGGACTCACAGCACTGCATCCCCAGTGGTGCCAGTGCACTCTCTGTAGTCATTGCGCTGCATCCCCAGTGTTTCCAGTGCACTCTCTGGACTCACTGTACTGCACCCCCAGTGGGGCCAGTGCACTCTCTGGAGTCATTTAAGTGCATCCCCAGTGGTGCCAGTGCACTCTATGGACTCACTGCAGTGCATCCCCAGTGGTGCCAGTGCACTCTCTGGACTCACTGCACTGCATCCAAAGTGGTGCCAATGCACTCTCTGGACTCACTGCACTGCATCCCCAAGGTGCCAGTGCACTCTCTGCACTCACTACACTGCATCCCCAGTGGTGCCAGTGCACTCTCTGGACTCACTGCACTGCATCCCCAGTGGTGCCAGTGCACTCTCTGGACTCACTGCACTGCATCCAAAGTGGTGCCAATGCACTCTCTGGACTCACTGCACTGCATCCCCAAGGTGCCAGTGCACTCTCTGCACTCACTACACTGCATCCCCAGTGGTGCCAGTGCACTCTCTGGACTCACTGCAGTGCATCCCCAGTGGTGCCAGTGCACTCTCTGGACTCACTGCAGTGCATCCCCAGTGGTGCCAGTGCACTCTCTGGACTCACTGCAGTACATCCCCAATGGTGCCAGTGTACTCTCTGCACTCACTGCAGTGCATCCCCAGTGGTGCCAGTGCACTCTCTGGACTCACTGCAGTGCATACCCAGTGGTGCCAGTTCACTCTCTGGAGTCACTGTACTGCATCCCCAGTGGTGCCAGTGCACTCTCTGGACTCACTGCACTGCATCCCCAGTGGAGCCAGTGCACTCTCTGGACTCACTGCACTGCATCCCCAGTGGTGCCAGTGCACTCTCTGGACTCACTGCACTGCATCCCCAGTGGTACCAGTGCACTCTGTGGACTCACTGTACTGCATCCACAGTGGTGCCAGTGCACTCTCTGGACTCACCGCACTGCATCCCCAGTGGTGCCAGTGCACTCTCTGGACTCACTGCACTGCATTCCCAGTGGTGCCAGTGCACTCTCTGGACTCACTGCAGTGCATCCCCAGTGGTGCCAGTGCACTCTCTGGAGTCACTGCACTGCATCCCCAGTGGTGCCAGTGCTCTCTCTGGACTCACTGCACTGCATCCCCAGTGGTGCCAGTGCACTCTCTGGACTCACAGCAGTGCATCCCCAGTGGTGCCAGTGCACTCTCTGGACTCACTGCAGTGCATCCCCAGTGCTGACAGTGCACTCTCTGGACTCACTGCACTGCATCCCCAGTGGTGCCAGTGCACTCTCTAGAGTCACTGCAGTGCATCCCCAGTGGTGCCAGTGCACTCTCTGGACTCACTGCACTGCATCACCAGTGGTGCCAGTGCACTCTCTGGAGTCACTGCACTGCATCCCCAGTGGTGCCAGTGCACTCTGTGGACTCACTGCACTGCATCCCCAGTGGTGCCAGTGCACTCTCTGGACTCACCGCACTGCATCCCCAGTGGTGCCAGTGCACTCTCTGGACTCACTGCACTGCATCCCCAGTGGTGCCAGTGCACTCTCTGGAGTCACTGCAGTGCTTCCCCAGTGGTGCCAGTGCACTCTCTGGACTCACTGCACTGCATCCCCAGTGGTGCCGGTGCACTCTCTAGAGTAACTGCAGTGCATTCCCAGTGGTGCCAGTGCACTCTCTGGAGTCTCTGCAGTGCATCCCCAGTGGTGCCAGTGCACTCTGTGGACTCACTGTACTGCATCCCCAGTGGTGCCAGTGCACTCTCTGGACTCACTGCACTGCATCCCCAGTGGTGCCAGTGCACTCTCTGGACTCACTGCAGTACATCCCCAATGGTGCCAGTGTACTCTCTGCACTCACTGCAGTGCATCCCCAGTGGTGCCAGTGCACTCTCTGGACTCACTGCAGTGCATCCCCAGTGGTGCCAGTTCACTCTCTGGAGTCACTGTACTGCATCCCCAGTGGTGCCAGTGCACTCTCTGGACTCACTGCACTGCATCCAGAGTGGTGCCAGTGCACTCTCTGGACTAACTGAACTGCATCCCCAATTGATCCAGTGCACTCTCTGGACTCACTGCACTGCATCCCCAGTGGTGCCAGTGCACTCTCTGGAGTCACTGCAGTGCATCGCCAGTGGTGCCAGTGCACTCTGTGGACTCACTGTACTGCATCCCCAGTGGTGCCAGTGCACTCTCTGGAGTCTCTGCAGTGCATCCCCAGTGGTGCCAGTGCACTCTGTGGACTCACTGTACTGCATCCCCAGTGGTTCCAGTGCACTCTCTGGACTCACTGCACTGCATCCCCAGTGGTGCCAGTGCACTCTCTGGACTCATTGCAGTACATCCCCAATGGTGCCAGTGTACTCTCTGCACTCACTGCAGTGCATCCCCAGTGGTGCCAGTGCACTCTCTGGACTCACTGCACTGCATACCCAGTGGTGCCAGTTCACTCTCTGGAGTCACTGTACTGCATCCCCAGTGGTGCCAGTGCACTCTCTGGACTCACTGCACTGCATCCCCAGTGGAGCCAGGGCACTGTGAGGACTCACTGCACTGCATCCCCAGTGGTGCCAGTGCACTCTCTGGACTCACTGCACTGCATCCCCAGTGGTGCCAGTGCACTCTCTGTAGTCATTGCGCTGCATCCCCAGTGGTACCAGTGCACTCTCTGGACTCACTGTACTGCATTCACAGTGGTGCCAGTGCACTCTCTGGACTCACCGCACTGCATCCAGAGTGGTGCCACTGCACTC
The DNA here is from genome assembly GCF_964211835.1 of Anser anser. Lineage (NCBI taxonomy): Eukaryota > Metazoa > Chordata > Aves > Anseriformes > Anatidae > Anser > Anser anser. Next base: position 229,327 of record NW_028153569.1, on the reverse strand, counting down.
TCTGGACTCACTGCACTGCATCCCCAGTGGTGCCAGTGCACTCTGTGGACTCACTGCACTGCATCCCCAGTGGTGCCAGTGCACTCTCTGGACTCACTGCACTGCATCCCCAGTGGTGCCAGTGCACTCTCTGGACTCACTGCACTGCATCCCCAGTGGTGCCAGTGCACTCTCTGTAGTCATTGCGCTGCATCCCCAGTGGTACCAGTGCACTCTCTGGACTCACTGCACTGCATCCCCAGTGGGGCCAGTGCACTCTCTGGAGTCATTTCAGTGCATCCCCAGTTGTGCCAGTGCACTCTATGGACTCACTGCACTGCATCCCCAGTGGGGCCAGTGCACTCTCTGGAGTCATTTCAGTGCATCCCCAGTTGTGCCAGTGCAGTCTATGGACTCACTGCAGGGCATCCCCAGTGGTGCCAGTGCACTCTCTGGACTCACTGCAGTGCATCCCCAGTGGTGCCAATGCACTCTCTGGACTCACTGCACTGCATCCACAAGGTGCCAGTGCACTCTCTGCACTCACTACACTGCATCCCCAGTGGTGCCAGTGCACTCTCTGGACTCACTGCACTGCATCCCCAGTGGTGCCAGTGCACTCTCTGGACTCACAGCAGTGCATTCCCAGTGGTGCCAGTGCACTCTCTGGATTCACTGCACTGCATCCCCAGTGGTGCCAGTGCACTACCTGGACTCACTGCACTGCATCCCCAGTGCTGACAGTGCACTCTCTGGACTCACTGCACTGCATCCCCAGTGGTGCCAGTGCACTCTCTGGACTCACTGCAGTGCATCCCCAGTGGTGCCAGTGCACTCTCTGGACTCACTGCACTGCATCCCCAGTGGTGCCAGTGCACTCTCTGGAGTCTCTGCAGTGCATCCCCAGTGGTGCCATTGCACTCTGTGGACTCACTGTACTGCATCCCCAGTGGTGCCAGTGCACTCTGTGGACTCACTGCAGTACATCCCCAATGGTGCCAGTGTACTCTCTGGACTCACTGCAGTGCATCCCCAGTGGTGCCAGTGCACTCTCTGGACTCACTGCAGTGCATCCCCAGTGGTGCCAGTTCACTCTCTGGAGTCACTGTACTGCATCCCCAGTGGTGCCAGTGCACTCTCTGGACTCACTGCACTGCATCCCCAGTGGTGCCAGTGCACTCTCTGGACTAACTGAACTGCACCCCCAGTTGATCGAGTGCACTCTCTGGACTCACTGCACTGCATCCCCAGTGGTGCCAGTGCACTCTCTGGAGTCACTGCAGTGCATCCCCAGTGGTGCCAGTGCACTCTCTGGACTCACTGCACTGCATCCCCAGTGGTGCCAGTGCACTCTCAGGACTCACTGCAGTGCATCCCCAGTGGTGCCAGTGCACTCTGTGGACTCACTGTACTGCATCCCCAGTGGTGCCAGTGCACTCTCTGGACTCACTGCAGTGCATCCCCAGTGGTGCCAGTGCACTCTCTGGACTAACTGAACTGCATCCCCAATTGATCCAGTGCACTCTCTGGACTCACCGCGCTGCATCCAGAGTAGTGCCAGTGCAATCTCTAGAGTCACTGCACTGCATCCCCAGTGGTGCCAGTGCACTCTCTGGACTCACTGCACTGCATCACCAGTGGTGCCAGTGCACTCTCTGGAGTCACTGCATTGCATCCCCAGTGGTGCCAGTGCACTCTGTGGACTCACTGCACTGCATCCCCAGTGGTGCCAGTGCACTCTCTGGACTCACCGCACTGCATCCCCAGTGGTGCCAGTGCACTCTCTGGACTCACTGCTGTGCATCCCCAGTGGTGCCAGTGCACTCTGTGGACTCACTGCACTGCATCCCCAGTGGTGCCAGTGCACTCTCTGGACTCACTGCAGTGCATCCACAGTGGTGCCAGTGCACTCTATGTAGTCATTGCGCTGCATCCCCAGTGGTGCCAGTGCACTCTCTGGACTCACTGCACTGCATCCCCAGTGGTGCCAGTGCACTCTCTGGAGTCACTGCAGTGCATCCCCTGTGGTGCCAGTGCACTCTCTGGACTCACTGCACTGCATCCCCAGTGGTGCCAGTGTACTCTCTGGACTCACTGCAGTGCACCCCCAGTGGTGCCAGTGCACTCTCTGGACTAACTGAACTGCATCCCCAATTGATCCAGTGCACTCTCTGGACTCACCGCGCTGCATCCAGAGTGGTGCCAGTGCAATCTCTAGAGTCACTGCACTGCATCCCCAGTGGTGCCAGTGCACTCTCTGGACTCACTGCACTGCATCACCAGTGGTGCCAGTGCACTCTCTGGAGTCACTGCAGTGCATCCCCAGTGGTGCCAGTGCACTCTGTGGACTCACTGCACTGCATCCCCAGTGGTGCCAGTGCACTCTCTGGACTCACCGCACTGCATCCCCAGTGGTGCCAGTGCACTCTCTGGACTCACTGCTGTGCATCCCCAGTGGTGCCAGTGCACTCTGTGGACTCACTGCACTGCATCCCCAGTGGTGCCAGTGCACTCTCTGGACTCACTGCAGTGCATCCACAGTGGTGCCAGTGCACTCTATGTAGTCATTGCGCTGCATCCCCAGTGGTGCCAGTGCACTCTCTGGACTCACTGCACTGCATCCCCAGTGGTGCCAGTGCACTCTCTGGAGTCACTGCAGTGCATCCACTGTGGTGCCAGTGCACTCTCTGGACTCACTGCACTGCATCCCCAGTGGTGCCAGTGCACTCTCTGGACTCACTGCAGTGCACCCCCAGTGGTGCCAGTGCACTCTCTGGACTAACTGAACTGCATCCCCAATTGATCCAGTGCACTCTCTGGACTCACCGCGCTGCATCCAGAGTGGTGCCAGTGCAATCTCTAGAGTCACTGCACTGCATCCCCAGTGGTGCCAGTGCACTCTCTGGACTCACTGCACTGCATCACCAGTGGTGCCAGTGCACTCTCTGGAGTCACTGCAGTGCATCCCCAGTGGTGCCAGTGCACTCTGTGGACTCACTGCACTGCATCCCCAGTGGTGCCAGTGCACTCTCTGGACTCACCGCACTGCATCCCCAGTGGTGCCAGTGCACTCTCTGGACTCACTGCTGTGCATCCCCAGTGGTGCCAGTGCACTCTGTGGACTCACTGCACTGCATCCCCAGTGGTGCCAGTGCACTCTCTGGACTCACTGCAGTGCATCCACAGTGGTGCCAGTGCACTCTATGTAGTCATTGCGCTGCATCCCCAGTGGTGCCAGTGCACTCTCTGGACTCACTGCACTGCATCCCCAGTGGTGCCAGTGCACTCTCTGGACTCACTGCAGTGCATCCCCAGTGGTGCCAGTGCACTCTCTGGACTCACTGCACTGCATCCCCAGTGGTGCCAGTGCACTCTCTGGACTCACTGCAGTGCATCCCCAGTGGTGCCAGTGCACTCTCTGGACTCACTGCACTGCATCCCCAGTGGTGCCAGTGCACTCTGTGGACGCACTGTACTGCATCCCCAGTGGTGCCAGTGCACTCTGTCGACTCACTGCACTGCATCCCCAGTGGTGCCAGTGCACTCTCTGGACTCACTGCACTGCATCCCCAGTGGTGCCAGTGTACTCTCTGGACTCACTGCACTGCATCCCCAGTGGAGCCAGTTCACTCTCTGGACTCACTGCACTGCATCCCCAGTGGTGCCAGTGCACTCTCTGGACTCACTGCAGTGCATCCCCAGTGGTGCCAGTACACCCTCTGGACTCAGTGCAGTGCATCCCCAGTGGTGCCAGTGCACTCTCTGGACTCACTGCAGTGCATCCCCAGTGGTGCCAGTGCACTCTCTGGACTCACTGCAGTGCATCCCCAGTGGTGCCAGTGCACTCTCTGGACTCACTGCACTGCATCCCCAGTGGTGCCAGTGCACTCTCTGGACTCACTGCACTGCATCCACAGTGGTGCCAGTGCACTCTATGTAGTCATTGCGCTGCATCCCCAGTGCTGCCAGTGCACTCTCTGGACTCACAGCACTGCATCCCCAGTGGTGCCAGTGCACTCTCTGGAGTCACTGCACTGCATCCCCAGTGGTGCCAGTGCACTCTCTGGACTCACTGCACTGCATCCCCAGTGGTGCCAGTGCACTCTCTAGAGTCACTGCAGTGCATCCCCAGTGGTGCCAGTGCACTCTCTGGACTCACTGCACTGCATCCCCAGTGGTGCCAGTGCACTCTGTGGACGCACTGTACTGCATCCCCAGTGGTGCCAGTGCACTCTCTGGACTCACTGCACTGCATCCCCAGTGGTGCCAGTGCACTCTCTGCACTCACTGCACTGCATCCCCAGTGGTGCCAGTGCACTCTGTGGACTCACTGCAGTGCATCCCCAGTGGTGCCAGTGCACTCTCTGCACTCACTGCACTGCATCCCCAGTGGTGCCAGTGTACTCTCTGGACTCACAGCACTGCATCCCCAGTGGTGCCAGTGCACTCTCTGGACTCACTGCACTGCATCCCCAGTGGTGCCAGTGCACTCTCTGGAGTCTCTGCAGTGCATCCCCAGTGGTGGCAGTGCACTCTGTGGACTCACTGTACTGCATCCTCAGTGGTGCCAGTGCACTCTCTGGACTCACAGCACTGCATCCCCAGTGGAGCCAGTGCACTCTCTGGACTCACTGCAGTACATCCCCAATGGTGCCACTGTACTCTCTGCACTCACTGCAGTGCATCCCCAGTGGTGCCAGTGTACTCTCTGGACTCACTGCAGTGCATCCCCAGTGGTGCCAGTGCACTCACTGGAGTCACTGTACTGCATCCCCAGTGGTGCCAGTGCACTCTCTGGACTCACTGCACTGCATCCCCAGTGGTGTCAGTGCACTCTCTGGACTAACTGAACTGCATCCCCAATTGATCCAGTGCACTCTCTGGACTCACTGCACTGCATCCCCAGTGGTGCCAGTGCACTCTCTGGACTCACTGCAGTGCATCCCCAGTGGTGCCAGTGCACTCTGTGGACTCACCGCACTGCATCCAGAGTGGTGCCAGTGCACTCTCTGGACTCACTGCACTGCATCCCCAGTGGTGCCAGTGCACTCTCTGGACTCACTGCACTGCATCCCCAGTGGTGCCAGTGCACTCTCTAGAGTCACTGCAGTGCATCCCCAGTGGTGCCAGTGCACTCTCTGGACTCACCGCACTGCATCCCCAGTGGTGCCAGTGCACTCTCTGGACTCACTGCAGTGCATCCCCAGTGGTGCCAGTGCACTCTGTGGACTCACTGCACTGCATCCCCAGTGGTGCCACTGCACTCTCTGGACTCACCGCACTGCATCCCCAGTGGTGCCAGTGCACTCTCTGGACTCACTGCAGTGCATCCCCAGTGGTGCCAGTGCACTCTGTGGACTCACTGTACTGCATCCACAGTGGTGCCAGTGCACTCTCTGGACTCACTGCACTGCATCCCCAATGGTGCCACTGCACTCTCTGGAGTCACTGCAGTGCATTCCCAGTGGTGCCAGTGCACTCTCTGGACTCACTGCAGTGCATCCCCAGTGGTGCCAGTGCACTCTCTGGACTCACTGCACTGCATCCCCAGTGGTGCCAGTGCACTCTCTAGAGTCACTGCAGTGCATCCCCAGTGGTGCCAGTGCACTCTCTGGACTCACTGCACTGCATCACCAGTGGTGCCAGTGCACTCTCTGGACTCACAGCACTGCATCCCCAGTGGTGCCAGTGCACTCTCTGGACTCACTGCAGTGCATCCCCAGTGGTGCCAGTGCACTCTGTGGACTCACTGTACTGCATCCACAGTGGTGCCAGTGCACTCTCTGGACTCACTGCACTGCATCCCCAATGGTGCCACTGCACTCTCTGGAGTCACTGCAGTGCATTCCCAGTGGTGCCAGTGCACTCTCTGGACTCACTGCAGTGCATCCCCAGTGGTGCCAGTGCACTCTCTGGACTCACTGCACTGCATCCCCAGTGGTGCCAGTGCACTCTCTAGAGTCACTGCAGTGCATCCCCAGTGGTGCCAGTGCACTCTCTGGACTCACTGCACTGCATCACCAGTGGTGCCAGTGCACTCTCTGGACTCACAGCAGTGCATCCCCAGTGGTGCCAGTGCACTCTCTGGACTCACTGCACTGCATCCCCAGTGGTGCCAGTGCACTCTCTGGACTCACTGCAGTGCATCCCCAGTGGTGCCAGTGCACTCTCTCGACTCACTACACTGCATCCCCAGTGGTGCCAGTGCACTCTCTGGACTCACAGCAGTGAATCCCCAGTGGTGCCAGTGCACTCTCTGGACTCACAGCACTGCATCCCCAGTGGTGCCAGTGCACTCTCTGTAGTCATTGCGCTGCATCCCCAGTGGTGCCAGTGCACTCTCTGGACTCACAGCAGTGAATCCCCAGTGGTGCCAGTGCACTCCCTGGACTCACTGCACTGCACCCCCAGTGGGGCCAGTGCACTCTCTGGAGTCATTTAAGTGCATCCCCAGTGGTGCCAGTGCACTCTCTGGACTCACTGCAGTGCATCCCCAGTGGTGCCAGTGCACTCTCTGGACTCACTGCACTGCATCCCCAGTGGTGCCAATGCACTCTCTGGACTCACTGCACTGCATCCCCAAGGTGCCAGTGCACTCTCTGCACTCACTACACTTCATCCCCAGTGGTGCCAGTGCACTCTCTGGACTCACTGCAGTGCATCCCCAGTGGTGCCAGTGCACTCTCTGGACTCACAGCAGTGCATTCCCAGTGGTGCCAGTGCACTCTCTGGACTCACTGCACTGCATCCCCAGTGGTGCCAGTGCACTATCTGGACTCACTGCACTGCATCCCCAGTGGTGCCAGTGCACTCTCTGGAGTCTCTGCAGTGCATCCCCAGTGTTGCCAGTGCACTCTCTGGACTCACTGCAGTGCATCCCCAGTGGTGCCAGTGCACTCTCTGGACTCACTGCACTGCATCCCCAGTGGTGCCAGTGCACTCTCTGGACTCACTGCAGTGCATCCACAGTGGTGCCAGTGCACTCTCTGGACTCACTACACTGCATCCCCAGTGGTGCCAGTGCACTCTCTGGACTCACTGCAGTGAATCCCCAGTGGTGCCAGTGCACTCTCTGGACTCACAGCACTGCATCCCCAGTGGTGCCAGTGCACTCTCTGTAGTCATTGCGCTGCATCCCCAGTGTTTCCAGTGCACTCTCTGGACTCACTGTACTGCACCCCCAGTGGGGCCAGTGCACTCTCTGGAGTCATTTAAGTGCATCCCCAGTGGTGCCAGTGCACTCTATGGACTCACTGCAGTGCATCCCCAGTGGTGCCAGTGCACTCTCTGGACTCACTGCACTGCATCCAAAGTGGTGCCAATGCACTCTCTGGACTCACTGCACTGCATCCCCAAGGTGCCAGTGCACTCTCTGCACTCACTACACTGCATCCCCAGTGGTGCCAGTGCACTCTCTGGACTCACTGCACTGCATCCCCAGTGGTGCCAGTGCACTCTCTGGACTCACTGCACTGCATCCAAAGTGGTGCCAATGCACTCTCTGGACTCACTGCACTGCATCCCCAAGGTGCCAGTGCACTCTCTGCACTCACTACACTGCATCCCCAGTGGTGCCAGTGCACTCTCTGGACTCACTGCAGTGCATCCCCAGTGGTGCCAGTGCACTCTCTGGACTCACTGCAGTGCATCCCCAGTGGTGCCAGTGCACTCTCTGGACTCACTGCAGTACATCCCCAATGGTGCCAGTGTACTCTCTGCACTCACTGCAGTGCATCCCCAGTGGTGCCAGTGCACTCTCTGGACTCACTGCAGTGCATACCCAGTGGTGCCAGTTCACTCTCTGGAGTCACTGTACTGCATCCCCAGTGGTGCCAGTGCACTCTCTGGACTCACTGCACTGCATCCCCAGTGGAGCCAGTGCACTCTCTGGACTCACTGCACTGCATCCCCAGTGGTGCCAGTGCACTCTCTGGACTCACTGCACTGCATCCCCAGTGGTGCCAGTGCACTCTGTGGACTCACTGTACTGCATCCACAGTGGTGCCAGTGCACTCTCTGGACTCACCGCACTGCATCCCCAGTGGTGCCAGTGCACTCTCTGGACTCACTGCACTGCATTCCCAGTGGTGCCAGTGCACTCTCTGGACTCACTGCAGTGCATCCCCAGTGGTGCCAGTGCACTCTCTGGAGTCACTGCACTGCATCCCCAGTGGTGCCAGTGCTCTCTCTGGACTCACTGCACTGCATCCCCAGTGGTGCCAGTGCACTCTCTGGACTCACAGCAGTGCATCCCCAGTGGTGCCAGTGCACTCTCTGGACTCACTGCAGTGCATCCCCAGTGCTGACAGTGCACTCTCTGGACTCACTGCACTGCATCCCCAGTGGTGCCAGTGCACTCTCTAGAGTCACTGCAGTGCATCCCCAGTGGTGCCAGTGCACTCTCTGGACTCACTGCACTGCATCACCAGTGGTGCCAGTGCACTCTCTGGAGTCACTGCACTGCATCCCCAGTGGTGCCAGTGCACTCTGTGGACTCACTGCACTGCATCCCCAGTGGTGCCAGTGCACTCTCTGGACTCACCGCACTGCATCCCCAGTGGTGCCAGTGCACTCTCTGGACTCACTGCAGTGCATCCCCAGTGGTGCCAGTGCACTCTCTGGACTTACAGCACTGCATCCCCAGTGGTGCCAGTGCACTCTCTGGACTCACTGTGCTGCATCCCCAGTGGTGCCAGTGCACTCTCTGGACTCACCGCACTGCATCTCCAGTGGTGCCAGTGCACTCTCTGGACTCACTGCAGTGCATCCCCAGTGGTGCCAGTGCACTCTCTGGAATCACTGCACTGCATCCCCAGTGGTGCCAGTGCACTCTCTGGAGTCACTGCAGTGCTTCCCCAGTGGTGCCAGTGCACTCTCTGGACTCACTGCACTGCATCCCCAGTGGTGCCGGTGCACTCTCTAGAGTAACTGCAGTGCATTCCCAGTGGTGCCAGTGCACTCTCTGGAGTCTCTGCAGTGCATCCCCAGTGGTGCCAGTGCACTCTGTGGACTCACTGTACTGCATCCCCAGTGGTGCCAGTGCACTCTCTGGACTCACTGCACTGCATCCCCAGTGGTGCCAGTGCACTCTCTGGACTCACTGCAGTACATCCCCAATGGTGCCAGTGTACTCTCTGCACTCACTGCAGTGCATCCCCAGTGGTGCCAGTGCACTCTCTGGACTCACTGCAGTGCATCCCCAGTGGTGCCAGTTCACTCTCTGGAGTCACTGTACTGCATCCCCAGTGGTGCCAGTGCACTCTCTGGACTCACTGCAGTGCACCCCCAGTGGTGCCAGTGCACTCTCTGGACTAACTGAACTGCATCCCCAATTGATCCAGTGCACTCTCTGGACTCACCGCGCTGCATCCAGAGTGGTGCCAGTGCAATCTCTAGAGTCACTGCACTGCATCCCCAGTGGTGCCAGTGCACTCTCTGGACTCACTGCACTGCATCACCAGTGGTGCCAGTGCACTCTCTGGAGTCACTGCAGTGCATCCCCAGTGGTGCCAGTGCACTCTGTGGACTCACTGCACTGCATCCCCAGTGGTGCCAGTGCACTCTCTGGACTCACCGCACTGCATCCCCAGTGGTGCCAGTGCACTCTCTGGACTCACTGCTGTGCATCCCCAGTGGTGCCAGTGCACTCTGTGGACTCACTGCACTGCATCCCCAGTGGTGCCAGTGCACTCTCTGGACTCACTGCAGTGCATCCACAGTGGTGCCAGTGCACTCTATGTAGTCATTGCGCTGCATCCCCAGTGGTGCCAGTGCACTCTCTGGACTCACTGCACTGCATCCCCAGTGGTGCCAGTGCACTCTCTGGAGTCACTGCAGTGCATCCCCTGTGGTGCCAGTGCACTCTCTGGACTCACTGCACTGCATCCCCAGTGGTGCCAGTGCACTCTCTGGACTCACTGCAGTGCACCCCCAGTGGTGCCAGTGCACTCTCTGGACTAACTGAACTGCATCCCCAATTGATCCAGTGCACTCTCTGGACTCACCGCGCTGCATCCAGAGTGGTGCCAGTGCAATCTCTAGAGTCACTGCACTGCATCCCCAGTGGTGCCAGTGCACTCTCTGGACTCACTGCACTGCATCACCAGTGGTGCCAGTGCACTCTCTGGAGTCACTGCAGTGCATCCCCAGTGGTGCCAGTGCACTCTGTGGACTCACTGCACTGCATCCCCAGTGGTGCCAGTGCACTCTCTGGACTCACCGCACTGCATCCCCAGTGGTGCCAGTGCACTCTCTGGACTCACTGCTGTGCATCCCCAGTGGTGCCAGTGCACTCTGTGGACTCACTGCACTGCATCCCCAGTGGTGCCAGTGCACTCTCTGGACTCACTGCAGTGCATCCACAGTGGTGCCAGTGCACTCTATGTAGTCATTGCGCTGCATCCCCAGTGGTGCCAGTGCACTCTCTGGACTCACTGCACTGCATCCCCAGTGGTGCCAGTGCACTCTCTGGACTCACTGCAGTGCATCCCCAGTGGTGCCAGTGCACTCTCTGGACTCACTGCACTGCATCCCCAGTGGTGCCAGTGCACTCTCTGGACTCACTGCAGTGCATCCCCAGTGGTGCCAGTGCACTCTCTGGACTCACTGCACTGCATCCCCAGTGGTGCCAGTGCACTCTGTGGACGCACTGTACTGCATCCCCAGTGGTGCCAGTGCACTCTGTCGACTCACTGCACTGCATCCCCAGTGGTGCCAGTGCACTCTCTGGACTCACTGCACTGCATCCCCAGTGGTGCCAGTGTACTCTCTGGACTCACTGCACTGCATCCCCAGTGGAGCCAGTTCACTCTCTGGACTCACTGCACTGCATCCCCAGTGGTGCCAGTGCACTCTCTGGACTCACTGCAGTGCATCCCCAGTGGTGCCAGTACACCCTCTGGACTCACTGCACTGCATCCCCAGTGGTGCCAGTGCACTCTCTGGACTCACTGCAGTGCATCCCCAGTGGTGCCAGTGCACTCTCTGGACTCACTGCAGTGCATCCCCAGTGGTGCCAGTGCACTCTCTGGACTCACTGCACTGCATCCCCAGTGGTGCCAGTGCACTCTCTGGACTCACTGCACTGCATCCACAGTGGTGCCAGTGCACTCTATGTAGTCATTGCGCTGCATCCCCAGTGCTGCCAGTGCACTCTCTGGACTCACAGCACTGCATCCCCAGTGGTGCCAGTGCACTCTCTGGAGTCACTGCACTGCATCCCCAGTGGTGCCAGTGCACTCTCTGGACTCACTGCACTGCATCCCCAGTGGTGCCAGTGCACTCTCTAGAGTCACTGCAGTGCATCCCCAGTGGTGCCAGTGCACTCTCTGGACTCACTGCACTGCATCCCCAGTGGTGCCAGTGCACTCTGTGGACGCACTGTACTGCATCCCCAGTGGTGCCAGTGCACTCTCTGGACTCACTGCACTGCATCCCCAGTGGTGCCAGTGCACTCTCTGCACTCACTGCACTGCATCCCCAGTGGTGCCAGTGCACTCTCTGGACTCACTGCAGTGCATCCCCAGTGGTGCCAGTGCACTCTCTGGACTCACTGCACTGCATCCCCAGTGGTGCCAGTGCACTCTCTGGAGTCTCTGCAGTGCATCCCCAGTGGTGCCATTGCACTCTGTGGACTCACTGTACTGCATCCCCAGTGGTGCCAGTGCACTCTGTGGACTCACTGCAGTACATCCCCAATGGTGCCAGTGTACTCTCTGGACTCACTGCAGTGCATCCCCAGTGGTGCCAGTGCACTCTCTGGACTCACTGCAGTGCATCCCCAGTGGTGCCAGTTCACTCTCTGGAGTCACTGTACTGCATCCCCAGTGGTGCCAGTGCACTCTCTGGACTCACTGCACTGCATCCCCAGTGGTGCCAGTGCACTCTCTGGACTAACTGAACTGCACCCCCAGTTGATCGAGTGCACTCTCTGGACTCACTGCACTGCATCCCCAGTGGTGCCAGTGCACTCTCTGGAGTCACTGCAGTGCATCCCCAGTGGTGCCAGTGCACTCTCTGGACTCACTGCACTGCATCCCCAGTGGTGCCAGTGCACTCTCAGGACTCACTGCAGTGCATCCCCAGTGGTGCCAGTGCACTCTGTGGACTCACTGTACTGCATCCCCAGTGGTGCCAGTGCACTCTCTGGACTCACTGCAGTGCATCCCCAGTGGTGCCAGTGCACTCTCTGGACTAACTGAACTGCATCCCCAATTGATCCAGTGCACTCTCTGGACTCACCGCGCTGCATCCAGAGTAGTGCCAGTGCAATCTCTAGAGTCACTGCACTGCATCCCCAGTGGTGCCAGTGCACTCTCTGGACTCACTGCACTGCATCACCAGTGGTGCCAGTGCACTCTCTGGAGTCACTGCATTGCATCCCCAGTGGTGCCAGTGCACTCTGTGGACTCACTGCACTGCATCCCCAGTGGTGCCAGTGCACTCTCTGGACTCACCGCACTGCATCCCCAGTGGTGCCAGTGCACTCTCTGGACTCACTGCTGTGCATCCCCAGTGGTGCCAGTGCACTCTGTGGACTCACTGCACTGCATCCCCAGTGGTGCCAGTGCACTCTCTGGACTCACTGCAGTGCATCCACAGTGGTGCCAGTGCACTCTATGTAGTCATTGCGCTGCATCCCCAGTGGTGCCAGTGCACTCTCTGGACTCACTGCACTGCATCCCCAGTGGTGCCAGTGCACTCTCTGGAGTCACTGCAGTGCATCCCCTGTGGTGCCAGTGCACTCTCTGGACTCACTGCACTGCATCCCCAGTGGTGCCAGTGCACTCTCTGGACTCACTGCAGTGCACCCCCAGTGGTGCCAGTGCACTCTCTGGACTAACTGAACTGCATCCCCAATTGATCCAGTGCACTCTCTGGACTCACCGCGCTGCATCCAGAGTGGTGCCAGTGCAATCTCTAGAGTCACTGCACTGCATCCCCAGTGGTGCCAGTGCACTCTCTGGACTCACTGCACTGCATCACCAGTGGTGCCAGTGCACTCTCTGGAGTCACTGCAGTGCATCCCCAGTGGTGCCAGTGCACTCTGTGGACTCACTGCACTGCATCCCCAGTGGTGCCAGTGCACTCTCTGGACTCACCGCACTGCATCCCCAGTGGTGCCAGTGCACTCTCTGGACTCACTGCTGTGCATCCCCAGTGGTGCCAGTGCACTCTGTGGACTCACTGCACTGCATCCCCAGTGGTGCCAGTGCACTCTCTGGACTCACTGCAGTGCATCCACAGTGGTGCCAGTGCACTCTATGTAGTCATTGCGCTGCATCCCCAGTGGTGCCAGTGCACTCTCTGGACTCACTGCACTGCATCCCCAGTGGTGCCAGTGCACTCTCTGGAGTCACTGCAGTGCATCCCCTGTGGTGCCAGTGCACTCTCTGGACTCACTGCACTGCATCCCCAGTGGTGCCAGTGCACTCTCTGGACTCACTGCAGTGCACCCCCAGTGGTGCCAGTGCACTCTCTGGACTAACTGAACTGCATCCCCAATTGATCCAGTGCACTCTCTGGACTCACCGCGCTGCATCCAGAGTGGTGCCAGTGCAATCTCTAGAGTCACTGCACTGCATCCCCAGTGGTGCCAGTGCACTCTCTGGACTCACTGCACTGCATCACCAGTGGTGCCAGTGCACTCTCTGGAGTCACTGCAGTGCATCCCCAGTGGTGCCAGTGCACTCTGTGGACTCACTGCACTGCATCCCCAGTGGTGCCAGTGCACTCTCTGGACTCACCGCACTGCATCCCCAGTGGTGCCAGTGCACTCTCTGGACTCACTGCTGTGCATCCCCAGTGGTGCCAGTGCACTCTGTGGACTCACTGCACTGCATCCCCAGTGGTGCCAGTGCACTCTCTGGACTCACTGCAGTGCATCCACAGTGGTGCCAGTGCACTCTATGTAGTCATTGCGCTGCATCCCCAGTGGTGCCAGTGCACTCTCTGGACTCACTGCACTGCATCCCCAGTGGTGCCAGTGCACTCTCTGGACTCACTGCAGTGCATCCCCAGTGGTGCCAGTGCACTCTCTGGACTCACTGCACTGCATCCCCAGTGGTGCCAGTGCACTCTCTGGACTCACTGCAGTGCATCCCCAGTGGTGCCAGTGCACTCTCTGGACTCACTGCACTGCATCCCCAGTGGTGCCAGTGCACTCTGTGGACGCACTGTACTGCATCCCCAGTGGTGCCAGTGCACTCTGTCGACTCACTGCACTGCATCCCCAGTGGTGCCAGTGCACTCTCTGGACTCACTGCACTGCATCCCCAGTGGTGCCAGTGTACTCTCTGGACTCACTGCACTGCATCCCCAGTGGAGCCAGTTCACTCTCTGGACTCACTGCACTGCATCCCCAGTGGTGCCAGTGCACTCTCTGGACTCACTGCAGTGCATCCCCAGTGGTGCCAGTACACCCTCTGGACTCAGTGCAGTGCATCCCCAGTGGTGCCAGTGCACTCTCTGGACTCACTGCAGTGCATCCCCAGTGGTGCCAGTGCACTCTCTGGACTCACTGCAGTGCATCCCCAGTGGTGCCAGTGCACTCTCTGGACTCACTGCACTGCATCCCCAGTGGTGCCAGTGCACTCTCTGGACTCACTGCACTGCATCCACAGTGGTGCCAGTGCACTCTATGTAGTCATTGCGCTGCATCCCCAGTGCTGCCAGTGCACTCTCTGGACTCACAGCACTGCATCCCCAGTGGTGCCAGTGCACTCTCTGGAGTCACTGCACTGCATCCCCAGTGGTGCCAGTGCACTCTCTGGACTCACTGCACTGCATCCCCAGTGGTGCCAGTGCACTCTCTAGAGTCACTGCAGTGCATCCCCAGTGGTGCCAGTGCACTCTCTGGACTCACTGCACTGCATCCCCAGTGGTGCCAGTGCACTCTGTGGACGCACTGTACTGCATCCCCAGTGGTGCCAGTGCACTCTCTGGACTCACTGCACTGCATCCCCAGTGGTGCCAGTGCACTCTCTGCACTCACTGCACTGCATCCCCAGTGGTGCCAGTGCACTCTGTGGACTCACTGCACTGCATCCCCAGTGGTGCCAGTGCACTCTCTGCACTCACTGCACTGCATCCCCAGTGGTGCCAGTGTACTCTCTGGACTCACAGCACTGCATCCCCAGTGGTGCCAGTGCACTCTCTGGACTCACTGCACTGCATCCCCAGTGGTGCCAGTGCACTCTCTGGAGTCTCTGCAGTGCATCCCCAGTGGTGGCAGTGCACTCTGTGGACTCACTGTACTGCATCCTCAGTGGTGCCAGTGCACTCTCTGGACTCACAGCACTGCATCCCCAGTGGAGCCAGTGCACTCTCTGGACTCACTGCAGTACATCCCCAATGGTGCCACTGTACTCTCTGCACTCACTGCAGTGCATCCCCAGTGGTGCCAGTGTACTCTCTGGACTCACTGCAGTGCATCCCCAGTGGTGCCAGTGCACTCACTGGAGTCACTGTACTGCATCCCCAGTGGTGCCAGTGCACTCTCTGGACTCACTGCACTGCATCCCCAGTGGTGTCAGTGCACTCTCTGGACTAACTGAACTGCATCCCCAATTGATCCAGTGCACTCTCTGGACTCACTGCACTGCATCCCCAGTGGTGCCAGTGCACTCTCTGGACTCACTGCAGTGCATCCCCAGTGGTGCCAGTGCACTCTGTGGACTCACCGCACTGCATCCAGAGTGGTGCCAGTGCACTCTCTGGACTCACTGCACTGCATCCCCAGTGGTGCCAGTGCACTCTCTGGACTCACTGCACTGCATCCCCAGTGGTGCCAGTGCACTCTCTAGAGTCACTGCAGTGCATCCCCAGTGGTGCCAGTGCACTCTCTGGACTCACCGCACTGCATCCCCAGTGGTGCCAGTGCACTCTCTGGACTCACTGCAGTGCATCCCCAGTGGTGCCAGTGCACTCTGTGGACTCACTGCACTGCATCCCCAGTGGTGCCACTGCACTCTCTGGACTCACCGCACTGCATCCCCAGTGGTGCCAGTGCACTCTCTGGACTCACTGCAGTGCATCCCCAGTGGTGCCAGTGCACTCTGTGGACTCACTGTACTGCATCCACAGTGGTGCCAGTGCACTCTCTGGACTCACTGCACTGCATCCCCAATGGTGCCACTGCACTCTCTGGAGTCACTGCAGTGCATTCCCAGTGGTGCCAGTGCACTCTCTGGACTCACTGCAGTGCATCCCCAGTGGTGCCAGTGCACTCTCTGGACTCACTGCACTGCATCCCCAGTGGTGCCAGTGCACTCTCTAGAGTCACTGCAGTGCATCCCCAGTGGTGCCAGTGCACTCTCTGGACTCACTGCACTGCATCACCAGTGGTGCCAGTGCACTCTCTGGACTCACAGCACTGCATCCCCAGTGGTGCCAGTGCACTCTCTGGACTCACTGCAGTGCATCCCCAGTGGTGCCAGTGCACTCTGTGGACTCACTGTACTGCATCCACAGTGGTGCCAGTGCACTCTCTGGACTCACTGCACTGCATCCCCAATGGTGCCACTGCACTCTCTGGAGTCACTGCAGTGCATTCCCAGTGGTGCCAGTGCACTCTCTGGACTCACTGCAGTGCATCCCCAGTGGTGCCAGTGCACTCTCTGGACTCACTGCACTGCATCCCCAGTGGTGCCAGTGCACTCTCTAGAGTCACTGCAGTGCATCCCCAGTGGTGCCAGTGCACTCTCTGGACTCACTGCACTGCATCACCAGTGGTGCCAGTGCACTCTCTGGACTCACAGCAGTGCATCCCCAGTGGTGCCAGTGCACTCTCTGGACTCACTGCACTGCATCCCCAGTGGTGCCAGTGCACTCTCTGGACTCACTGCAGTGCATCCCCAGTGGTGCCAGTGCACTCTCTCGACTCACTACACTGCATCCCCAGTGGTGCCAGTGCACTCTCTGGACTCACAGCAGTGAATCCCCAGTGGTGCCAGTGCACTCTCTGGACTCACAGCACTGCATCCCCAGTGGTGCCAGTGCACTCTCTGTAGTCATTGCGCTGCATCCCCAGTGGTGCCAGTGCACTCTCTGGACTCACAGCAGTGAATCCCCAGTGGTGCCAGTGCACTCCCTGGACTCACTGCACTGCACCCCCAGTGGGGCCAGTGCACTCTCTGGAGTCATTTAAGTGCATCCCCAGTGGTGCCAGTGCACTCTCTGGACTCACTGCAGTGCATCCCCAGTGGTGCCAGTGCACTCTCTGGACTCACTGCACTGCATCCCCAGTGGTGCCAATGCACTCTCTGGACTCACTGCACTGCATCCCCAAGGTGCCAGTGCACTCTCTGCACTCACTACACTTCATCCCCAGTGGTGCCAGTGCACTCTCTGGACTCACTGCAGTGCATCCCCAGTGGTGCCAGTGCACTCTCTGGACTCACAGCAGTGCATTCCCAGTGGTGCCAGTGCACTCTCTGGACTCACTGCACTGCATCCCCAGTGGTGCCAGTGCACTATCTGGACTCACTGCACTGCATCCCCAGTGGTGCCAGTGCACTCTCTGGAGTCTCTGCAGTGCATCCCCAGTGTTGCCAGTGCACTCTCTGGACTCACTGCAGTGCATCCCCAGTGGTGCCAGTGCACTCTCTGGACTCACTGCACTGCATCCCCAGTGGTGCCAGTGCACTCTCTGGACTCACTGCAGTGCATCCCCAGTGGTGCCAGTGCACTCTCTGGACTCACTACACTGCATCCCCAGTGGTGCCAGTGCACTCTCTGGACTCACTGCAGTGAATCCCCAGTGGTGCCAGTGCACTCTCTGGACTCACAGCACTGCATCCCCAGTGGTGCCAGTGCACTCTCTGTAGTCATTGCGCTGCATCCCCAGTGTTTCCAGTGCACTCTCTGGACTCACTGTACTGCACCCCCAGTGGGGCCAGTGCACTCTCTGGAGTCATTTAAGTGCATCCCCAGTGGTGCCAGTGCACTCTATGGACTCACTGCAGTGCATCCCCAGTGGTGCCAGTGCACTCTCTGGACTCACTGCACTGCATCCAAAGTGGTGCCAATGCACTCTCTGGACTCACTGCACTGCATCCCCAAGGTGCCAGTGCACTCTCTGCACTCACTACACTGCATCCCCAGTGGTGCCAGTGCACTCTCTGGACTCACTGCACTGCATCCCCAGTGGTGCCAGTGCACTCTCTGGACTCACTGCACTGCATCCAAAGTGGTGCCAATGCACTCTCTGGACTCACTGCACTGCATCCCCAAGGTGCCAGTGCACTCTCTGCACTCACTACACTGCATCCCCAGTGGTGCCAGTGCACTCTCTGGACTCACTGCAGTGCATCCCCAGTGGTGCCAGTGCACTCTCTGGACTCACTGCAGTGCATCCCCAGTGGTGCCAGTGCACTCTCTGGACTCACTGCAGTACATCCCCAATGGTGCCAGTGTACTCTCTGCACTCACTGCAGTGCATCCCCAGTGGTGCCAGTGCACTCTCTGGACTCACTGCAGTGCATACCCAGTGGTGCCAGTTCACTCTCTGGAGTCACTGTACT
Organism: Anser anser; assembly: GCF_964211835.1. NCBI lineage: Eukaryota > Metazoa > Chordata > Aves > Anseriformes > Anatidae > Anser > Anser anser. The sequence continues at coordinate 210,827 of NW_028153569.1, read as the reverse complement.
GCATCCCCAGTGGTGCCAGTGCACTCTCTGGACTCACTGCACTGCATCCCCAGTGGAGCCAGTGCACTCTCTGGACTCACTGCACTGCATCCCCAGTGGTGCCAGTGCACTCTCTGGACTCACTGCACTGCATCCCCAGTGGTGCCAGTGCACTCTGTGGACTCACTGTACTGCATCCACAGTGGTGCCAGTGCACTCTCTGGACTCACCGCACTGCATCCCCAGTGGTGCCAGTGCACTCTCTGGACTCACTGCACTGCATTCCCAGTGGTGCCAGTGCACTCTCTGGACTCACTGCAGTGCATCCCCAGTGGTGCCAGTGCACTCTCTGGAGTCACTGCACTGCATCCCCAGTGGTGCCAGTGCTCTCTCTGGACTCACTGCACTGCATCCCCAGTGGTGCCAGTGCACTCTCTGGACTCACAGCAGTGCATCCCCAGTGGTGCCAGTGCACTCTCTGGACTCACTGCAGTGCATCCCCAGTGCTGACAGTGCACTCTCTGGACTCACTGCACTGCATCCCCAGTGGTGCCAGTGCACTCTCTAGAGTCACTGCAGTGCATCCCCAGTGGTGCCAGTGCACTCTCTGGACTCACTGCACTGCATCACCAGTGGTGCCAGTGCACTCTCTGGAGTCACTGCACTGCATCCCCAGTGGTGCCAGTGCACTCTGTGGACTCACTGCACTGCATCCCCAGTGGTGCCAGTGCACTCTCTGGACTCACCGCACTGCATCCCCAGTGGTGCCAGTGCACTCTCTGGACTCACTGCAGTGCATCCCCAGTGGTGCCAGTGCACTCTCTGGACTTACAGCACTGCATCCCCAGTGGTGCCAGTGCACTCTCTGGACTCACTGTGCTGCATCCCCAGTGGTGCCAGTGCACTCTCTGGACTCACTGCACTGCATCTCCAGTGGTGCCAGTGCACTCTCTGGACTCACTGCAGTGCATCCCCAGTGGTGCCAGTGCACTCTCTGGAATCACTGCACTGCATCCCCAGTGGTGCCAGTGCACTCTCTGGAGTCACTGCAGTGCTTCCCCAGTGGTGCCAGTGCACTCTCTGGACTCACTGCACTGCATCCCCAGTGGTGCCGGTGCACTCTCTAGAGTAACTGCAGTGCATTCCCAGTGGTGCCAGTGCACTCTCTGGAGTCTCTGCAGTGCATCCCCAGTGGTGCCAGTGCACTCTGTGGACTCACTGTACTGCATCCCCAGTGGTGCCAGTGCACTCTCTGGACTCACTGCACTGCATCCCCAGTGGTGCCAGTGCACTCTCTGGACTCACTGCAGTACATCCCCAATGGTGCCAGTGTACTCTCTGCACTCACTGCAGTGCATCCCCAGTGGTGCCAGTGCACTCTCTGGACTCACTGCAGTGCATCCCCAGTGGTGCCAGTTCACTCTCTGGAGTCACTGTACTGCATCCCCAGTGGTGCCAGTGCACTCTCTGGACTCACTGCAGTGCACCCCCAGTGGTGCCAGTGCACTCTCTGGACTAACTGAACTGCATCCCCAATTGATCCAGTGCACTCTCTGGACTCACCGCGCTGCATCCAGAGTGGTGCCAGTGCAATCTCTAGAGTCACTGCACTGCATCCCCAGTGGTGCCAGTGCACTCTCTGGACTCACTGCACTGCATCACCAGTGGTGCCAGTGCACTCTCTGGAGTCACTGCAGTGCATCCCCAGTGGTGCCAGTGCACTCTGTGGACTCACTGCACTGCATCCCCAGTGGTGCCAGTGCACTCTCTGGACTCACCGCACTGCATCCCCAGTGGTGCCAGTGCACTCTCTGGACTCACTGCTGTGCATCCCCAGTGGTGCCAGTGCACTCTGTGGACTCACTGCACTGCATCCCCAGTGGTGCCAGTGCACTCTCTGGACTCACTGCAGTGCATCCACAGTGGTGCCAGTGCACTCTATGTAGTCATTGCGCTGCATCCCCAGTGGTGCCAGTGCACTCTCTGGACTCACTGCACTGCATCCCCAGTGGTGCCAGTGCACTCTCTGGAGTCACTGCAGTGCATCCCCTGTGGTGCCAGTGCACTCTCTGGACTCACTGCACTGCATCCCCAGTGGTGCCAGTGCACTCTCTGGACTCACTGCAGTGCACCCCCAGTGGTGCCAGTGCACTCTCTGGACTAACTGAACTGCATCCCCAATTGATCCAGTGCACTCTCTGGACTCACCGCGCTGCATCCAGAGTGGTGCCAGTGCAATCTCTAGAGTCACTGCACTGCATCCCCAGTGGTGCCAGTGCACTCTCTGGACTCACTGCACTGCATCACCAGTGGTGCCAGTGCACTCTCTGGAGTCACTGCAGTGCATCCCCAGTGGTGCCAGTGCACTCTGTGGACTCACTGCACTGCATCCCCAGTGGTGCCAGTGCACTCTCTGGACTCACCGCACTGCATCCCCAGTGGTGCCAGTGCACTCTCTGGACTCACTGCTGTGCATCCCCAGTGGTGCCAGTGCACTCTGTGGACTCACTGCACTGCATCCCCAGTGGTGCCAGTGCACTCTCTGGACTCACTGCAGTGCATCCACAGTGGTGCCAGTGCACTCTATGTAGTCATTGCGCTGCATCCCCAGTGGTGCCAGTGCACTCTCTGGACTCACTGCACTGCATCCCCAGTGGTGCCAGTGCACTCTCTGGACTCACTGCAGTGCATCCCCAGTGGTGCCAGTGCACTCTCTGGACTCACTGCACTGCATCCCCAGTGGTGCCAGTGCACTCTCTGGACTCACTGCAGTGCATCCCCAGTGGTGCCAGTGCACTCTCTGGACTCACTGCACTGCATCCCCAGTGGTGCCAGTGCACTCTGTGGACGCACTGTACTGCATCCCCAGTGGTGCCAGTGCACTCTGTCGACTCACTGCACTGCATCCCCAGTGGTGCCAGTGCACTCTCTGGACTCACTGCACTGCATCCCCAGTGGTGCCAGTGTACTCTCTGGACTCACTGCACTGCATCCCCAGTGGAGCCAGTTCACTCTCTGGACTCACTGCACTGCATCCCCAGTGGTGCCAGTGCACTCTCTGGACTCACTGCAGTGCATCCCCAGTGGTGCCAGTACACCCTCTGGACTCAGTGCAGTGCATCCCCAGTGGTGCCAGTGCACTCTCTGGACTCACTGCAGTGCATCCCCAGTGGTGCCAGTGCACTCTCTGGACTCACTGCAGTGCATCCCCAGTGGTGCCAGTGCACTCTCTGGACTCACTGCACTGCATCCCCAGTGGTGCCAGTGCACTCTCTGGACTCACTGCACTGCATCCACAGTGGTGCCAGTGCACTCTATGTAGTCATTGCGCTGCATCCCCAGTGCTGCCAGTGCACTCTCTGGACTCACAGCACTGCATCCCCAGTGGTGCCAGTGCACTCTCTGGAGTCACTGCACTGCATCCCCAGTGGTGCCAGTGCACTCTCTGGACTCACTGCACTGCATCCCCAGTGGTGCCAGTGCACTCTCTAGAGTCACTGCAGTGCATCCCCAGTGGTGCCAGTGCACTCTCTGGACTCACTGCACTGCATCCCCAGTGGTGCCAGTGCACTCTGTGGACGCACTGTACTGCATCCCCAGTGGTGCCAGTGCACTCTCTGGACTCACTGCACTGCATCCCCAGTGGTGCCAGTGCACTCTCTGCACTCACTGCACTGCATCCCCAGTGGTGCCAGTGCACTCTGTGGACTCACTGCACTGCATCCCCAGTGGTGCCAGTGCACTCTCTGCACTCACTGCACTGCATCCCCAGTGGTGCCAGTGTACTCTCTGGACTCACAGCACTGCATCCCCAGTGGTGCCAGTGCACTCTCTGGACTCACTGCACTGCATCCCCAGTGGTGCCAGTGCACTCTCTGGAGTCTCTGCAGTGCATCCCCAGTGGTGGCAGTGCACTCTGTGGACTCACTGTACTGCATCCTCAGTGGTGCCAGTGCACTCTCTGGACTCACAGCACTGCATCCCCAGTGGAGCCAGTGCACTCTCTGGACTCACTGCAGTACATCCCCAATGGTGCCACTGTACTCTCTGCACTCACTGCAGTGCATCCCCAGTGGTGCCAGTGTACTCTCTGGACTCACTGCAGTGCATCCCCAGTGGTGCCAGTGCACTCACTGGAGTCACTGTACTGCATCCCCAGTGGTGCCAGTGCACTCTCTGGACTCACTGCACTGCATCCCCAGTGGTGTCAGTGCACTCTCTGGACTAACTGAACTGCATCCCCAATTGATCCAGTGCACTCTCTGGACTCACTGCACTGCATCCCCAGTGGTGCCAGTGCACTCTCTGGACTCACTGCAGTGCATCCCCAGTGGTGCCAGTGCACTCTGTGGACTCACCGCACTGCATCCAGAGTGGTGCCAGTGCACTCTCTGGACTCACTGCAGTGCATCCCCAGTGGTGCCAGTGCACTCTCTGGACTCACTGCACTGCATCCCCAGTGGTGCCAGTGCACTCTCTAGAGTCACTGCAGTGCATCCCCAGTGGTGCCAGTGCACTCTCTGGACTCACCGCACTGCATCCCCAGTGGTGCCAGTGCACTCTCTGGACTCACTGCAGTGCATCCCCAGTGGTGCCAGTGCACTCTGTGGACTCACTGCACTGCATCCCCAGTGGTGCCACTGCACTCTCTGGACTCACCGCACTGCATCCCCAGTGGTGCCAGTGCACTCTCTGGACTCACTGCAGTGCATCCCCAGTGGTGCCAGTGCACTCTGTGGACTCACTGTACTGCATCCACAGTGGTGCCAGTGCACTCTCTGGACTCACTGCACTGCATCCCCAATGGTGCCACTGCACTCTCTGGAGTCACTGCAGTGCATTCCCAGTGGTGCCAGTGCACTCTCTGGACTCACTGCAGTGCATCCCCAGTGGTGCCAGTGCACTCTCTGGACTCACTGCACTGCATCCCCAGTGGTGCCAGTGCACTCTCTAGAGTCACTGCAGTGCATCCCCAGTGGTGCCAGTGCACTCTCTGGACTCACTGCACTGCATCACCAGTGGTGCCAGTGCACTCTCTGGACTCACAGCACTGCATCCCCAGTGGTGCCAGTGCACTCTCTGGACTCACTGCAGTGCATCCCCAGTGGTGCCAGTGCACTCTGTGGACTCACTGTACTGCATCCACAGTGGTGCCAGTGCACTCTCTGGACTCACTGCACTGCATCCCCAATGGTGCCAGTGCACTCTCTGGAGTCACTGCAGTGCATTCCCAGTGGTGCCAGTGCACTCTCTGGACTCACTGCAGTGCATCCCCAGTGGTGCCAGTGCACTCTCTGGACTCACTGCACTGCATCCCCAGTGGTGCCAGTGCACTCTCTAGAGTCACTGCAGTGCATCCCCAGTGGTGCCAGTGCACTCTCTGGACTCACTGCACTGCATCACCAGTGGTGCCAGTGCACTCTCTGGACTCACAGCAGTGCATCCCCAGTGGTGCCAGTGCACTCTCTGGACTCACTGCACTGCATCCCCAGTGGTGCCAGTGCACTCTCTGGACTCACTGCAGTGCATCCCCAGTGGTGCCAGTGCACTCTCTCGACTCACTACACTGCATCCCCAGTGGTGCCAGTGCACTCTCTGGACTCACAGCAGTGAATCCCCAGTGGTGCCAGTGCACTCTCTGGACTCACAGCACTGCATCCCCAGTGGTGCCAGTGCACTCTCTGTAGTCATTGCGCTGCATCCCCAGTGGTGCCAGTGCACTCTCTGGACTCACAGCAGTGAATCCCCAGTGGTGCCAGTGCACTCCCTGGACTCACTGCACTGCACCCCCAGTGGGGCCAGTGCACTCTCTGGAGTCATTTAAGTGCATCCCCAGTGGTGCCAGTGCACTCTCTGGACTCACTGCAGTGCATCCCCAGTGGTGCCAGTGCACTCTCTGGACTCACTGCACTGCATCCCCAGTGGTGCCAATGCACTCTCTGGACTCACTGCACTGCATCCCCAAGGTGCCAGTGCACTCTCTGCACTCACTACACTTCATCCCCAGTGGTGCCAGTGCACTCTCTGGACTCACTGCAGTGCATCCCCAGTGGTGCCAGTGCACTCTCTGGACTCACAGCAGTGCATTCCCAGTGGTGCCAGTGCACTCTCTGGACTCACTGCACTGCATCCCCAGTGGTGCCAGTGCACTATCTGGACTCACTGCACTGCATCCCCAGTGGTGCCAGTGCACTCTCTGGAGTCTCTGCAGTGCATCCCCAGTGTTGCCAGTGCACTCTCTGGACTCACTGCAGTGCATCCCCAGTGGTGCCAGTGCACTCTCTGGACTCACTGCACTGCATCCCCAGTGGTGCCAGTGCACTCTCTGGACTCACTGCAGTGCATCCCCAGTGGTGCCAGTGCACTCTCTGGACTCACTACACTGCATCCCCAGTGGTGCCAGTGCACTCTCTGGACTCACTGCAGTGAATCCCCAGTGGTGCCAGTGCACTCTCTGGACTCACAGCACTGCATCCCCAGTGGTGCCAGTGCACTCTCTGTAGTCATTGCGCTGCATCCCCAGTGTTTCCAGTGCACTCTCTGGACTCACTGTACTGCACACCCAGTGGGGCCAGTGCACTCTCTGGAGTCATTTAAGTGCATCCCCAGTGGTGCCAGTGCACTCTATGGACTCACTGCAGTGCATCCCCAGTGGTGCCAGTGCACTCTCTGGACTCACTGCACTGCATCCAAAGTGGTGCCAATGCACTCTCTGGACTCACTGCACTGCATCCCCAAGGTGCCAGTGCACTCTCTGCACTCACTACACTGCATCCCCAGTGGTGCCAGTGCACTCTCTGGACTCACTGCACTGCATCCCCAGTGGTGCCAGTGCACTCTCTGGACTCACTGCACTGCATCCAAAGTGGTGCCAATGCACTCTCTGGACTCACTGCACTGCATCCCCAAGGTGCCAGTGCACTCTCTGCACTCACTACACTGCATCCCCAGTGGTGCCAGTGCACTCTCTGGACTCACTGCAGTGCATCCCCAGTGGTGCCAGTGCACTCTCTGGACTCACTGCAGTGCATCCCCAGTGGTGCCAGTGCACTCTCTGGACTCACTGCAGTACATCCCCAATGGTGCCAGTGTACTCTCTGCACTCACTGCAGTGCATCCCCAGTGGTGCCAGTGCACTCTCTGGACTCACTGCAGTGCATACCCAGTGGTGCCAGTTCACTCTCTGGAGTCACTGTACTGCATCCCCAGTGGTGCCAGTGCACTCTCTGGACTCACTGCACTGCATCCCCAGTGGAGCCAGTGCACTCTCTGGACTCACTGCACTGCATCCCCAGTGGTGCCAGTGCACTCTCTGGACTCACTGCACTGCATCCCCAGTGGTGCCAGTGCACTCTGTGGACTCACTGTACTGCATCCACAGTGGTGCCAGTGCACTCTCTGGACTCACCGCACTGCATCCCCAGTGGTGCCAGTGCACTCTCTGGACTCACTGCACTGCATTCCCAGTGGTGCCAGTGCACTCTCTGGACTCACTGCAGTGCATCCCCAGTGGTGCCAGTGCACTCTCTGGAGTCACTGCACTGCATCCCCAGTGGTGCCAGTGCTCTCTCTGGACTCACTGCACTGCATCCCCAGTGGTGCCAGTGCACTCTCTGGACTCACAGCAGTGCATCCCCAGTGGTGCCAGTGCACTCTCTGGACTCACTGCAGTGCATCCCCAGTGCTGACAGTGCACTCTCTGGACTCACTGCACTGCATCCCCAGTGGTGCCAGTGCACTCTCTAGAGTCACTGCAGTGCATCCCCAGTGGTGCCAGTGCACTCTCTGGACTCACTGCACTGCATCACCAGTGGTGCCAGTGCACTCTCTGGAGTCACTGCACTGCATCCCCAGTGGTGCCAGTGCACTCTGTGGACTCACTGCACTGCATCCCCAGTGGTGCCAGTGCACTCTCTGGACTCACCGCACTGCATCCCCAGTGGTGCCAGTGCACTCTCTGGACTCACTGCAGTGCATCCCCAGTGGTGCCAGTGCACTCTCTGGACTTACAGCACTGCATCCCCAGTGGTGCCAGTGCACTCTCTGGACTCACTGTGCTGCATCCCCAGTGGTGCCAGTGCACTCTCTGGACTCACCGCACTGCATCTCCAGTGGTGCCAGTGCACTCTCTGGACTCACTGCAGTGCATCCCCAGTGGTGCCAGTGCACTCTCTGGAATCACTGCACTGCATCCCCAGTGGTGCCAGTGCACTCTCTGGAGTCACTGCAGTGCTTCCCCAGTGGTGCCAGTGCACTCTCTGGACTCACTGCACTGCATCCCCAGTGGTGCCGGTGCACTCTCTAGAGTAACTGCAGTGCATTCCCAGTGGTGCCAGTGCACTCTCTGGAGTCTCTGCAGTGCATCCCCAGTGGTGCCAGTGCACTCTGTGGACTCACTGTACTGCATCCCCAGTGGTGCCAGTGCACTCTCAGGACTCACTGCACTGCATCCCCAGTGGTGCCAGTGCACTCTCTGGACTCACTGCAGTACATCCCCAATGGTGCCAGTGTACTCTCTGCACTCACTGCAGTGCATCCCCAGTGGTGCCAGTGCACTCTCTGGACTCACTGCAGTGCATCCCCAGTGGTGCCAGTTCACTCTCTGGAGTCACTGTACTGCATCCCCAGTGGTGCCAGTGCACTCTCTGGACTCACTGCACTGCATCCAGAGTGGTGCCAGTGCACTCTCTGGACTAACTGAACTGCATCCCCAATTGATCCAGTGCACTCTCTGGACTCACTGCACTGCATCCCCAGTGGTGCCAGTGCACTCTCTGGAGTCACTGCAGTGCATCGCCAGTGGTGCCAGTGCACTCTGTGGACTCACTGTACTGCATCCCCAGTGGTGCCAGTGCACTCTCTGGAGTCTCTGCAGTGCATCCCCAGTGGTGCCAGTGCACTCTGTGGACTCACTGTACTGCATCCCCAGTGGTTCCAGTGCACTCTCTGGACTCACTGCACTGCATCCCCAGTGGTGCCAGTGCACTCTCTGGACTCACTGCAGTACATCCCCAATGGTGCCAGTGTACTCTCTGCACTCACTGCAGTGCATCCCCAGTGGTGCCAGTGCACTCTCTGGACTCACTGCACTGCATACCCAGTGGTGCCAGTTCACTCTCTGGAGTCACTGTACTGCATCCCCAGTGGTGCCAGTGCACTCTCTGGACTCACTGCACTGCATCCCCAGTGGAGCCAGGGCACTCTGAGGACTCACTGCACTGCATCCCCAGTGGTGCCAGTGCACTCTCTGGACTCACTGCACTGCATCCCCAGTGGTGCCAGTGCACTCTCTGTAGTCATTGCGCTGCATCCCCAGTGGTACCAGTGCACTCTCTGGACTCACTGTACTGCATTCACAGTGGTGCCAGTGCACTCTCTGGACTCACCGCACTGCATCCAGAGTGGTGCCAGTGCACTCTCTGGACTCACTGCACTGCATCCCCAGTGGTGCCAGTGCACTCTGTGGACTCACTGCACTGCATCCCCAGTGGTGCCAGTGCACTCTCTGGACTCACTGCACTGCATCCCCAGTGGTGCCAGTGCACTCTCTGGACTCACTGCACTGCATCCCCAGTGGTGCCAGTGCACTCTCTGGACTCACTGCACTGCATCCCCAGTGGTGCCAGTGCACTCTCTGTAGTCATTGCGCTGCATCCCCAGTGGTACCAGTGCACTCTCTGGACTCACTGCACTGCATCCCCAGTGGGGCCAGTGCACTCTCTGGAGTCATTTCAGTGCATCCCCAGTTGTGCCAGTGCACTCTATGGACTCATTGCACTGCATCCCCAGTGGGGCCAGTGCACTCTCTGGAGTCATTTCAGTGCATCCCCAGTTGTGCCAGTGCAGTCTATGGACTCACTGCAGGGCATCCCCAGTGGTGCCAGTGCACTCTCTGGACTCACTGCAGTGCATCCCCAGTGGTGCCAATGCACTCTCTGGACTCACTGCACTGCATCCACAAGGTGCCAGTGCACTCTCTGCACTCACTACACTGCATCCCCAGTGGTGCCAGTGCACTCTCTGGACTCACTGCACTGCATCCCCAGTGGTGCCAGTGCACTCTCTGGACTCACAGCAGTGCATTCCCAGTGGTGCCAGTGCACTCTCTGGATTCACTGCACTGCATCCCCAGTGGTGCCAGTGCACTACCTGGACTCACTGCACTGCATCCCCAGTGCTGACAGTGCACTCTCTGGACTCACTGCACTGCATCCCCAGTGGTGCCAGTGCACTCTCTGGACTCACTGCAGTGCATCCCCAGTGGTGCCAGTGCACTCTCTGGACTCACTGCACTGCATCCCCAGTGGTGCCAGTGCACTCTCTGGAGTCTCTGCAGTGCATCCCCAGTGGTGCCAGTGCACTCTGTGGACTCACTGTACTGCATCCCCAGTGGTGCCAGTGCACTCTGTGGACTCACTGCAGTACATCCCCAATGGTGCCAGTGTACTCTCTGGACTCACTGCAGTGCATCCCCAGTGGTGCCAGTGCACTCTCTGGACTCACTGCAGTGCATCCCCAGTGGTGCCAGTTCACTCTCTGGAGTCACTGTACTGCATCCCCAGTGGTGCCAGTGCACTCTCTGGACTCACTGCACTGCATCCCCAGTGGTGCCAGTGCACTCTCTGGACTAACTGAACTGCACCCCCAGTTGATCGAGTGCACTCTCTGGACTCACTGCACTGCATCCCCAGTGGTGCCAGTGCACTCTCTGGAGTCACTGCAGTGCATCCCCAGTGGTGCCAGTGCACTCTCTGGACTCACTGCACTGCATCCCCAGTGGTGCCAGTGCACTCTCAGGACTCACTGCAGTGCATCCCCAGTGGTGCCAGTGCACTCTGTGGACTCACTGTACTGCATCCCCAGTGGTGCCAGTGCACTCTCTGGACTCACTGCAGTGCATCCCCAGTGGTGCCAGTGCACTCTCTGGACTAACTGAACTGCATCCCCAATTGATCCAGTGCACTCTCTGGACTCACCGCGCTGCATCCAGAGTAGTGCCAGTGCAATCTCTAGAGTCACTGCACTGCATCCCCAGTGGTGCCAGTGCACTCTCTGGACTCACTGCACTGCATCACCAGTGGTGCCAGTGCACTCTCTGGAGTCACTGCATTGCATCCCCAGTGGTGCCAGTGCACTCTGTGGACTCACTGCAGTGCATCCCCAGTGGTGCCAGTGCACTCTCTGGACTCACCGCACTGCATCCCCAGTGGTGCCAGTGCACTCTCTGGACTCACTGCTGTGCATCCCCAGTGGTGCCAGTGCACTCTGTGGACTCACTGCACTGCATCCCCAGTGGTGCCAGTGCACTCTCTGGACTCACTGCAGTGCATCCACAGTGGTGCCAGTGCACTCTATGTAGTCATTGCGCTGCATCCCCAGTGGTGCCAGTGCACTCTCTGGACTCACTGCACTGCATCCCCAGTGGTGCCAGTGCACTCTCTGGAGTCACTGCAGTGCATCCCCTGTGGTGCCAGTGCACTCTCTGGACTCACTGCACTGCATCCCCAGTGGTGCCAGTGCACTCTCTGGACTCACTGCAGTGCACCCCCAGTGGTGCCAGTGCACTCTCTGGACTAACTGAACTGCATCCCCAATTGATCCAGTGCACTCTCTGGACTCACCGCGCTGCATCCAGAGTGGTGCCAGTGCAATCTCTAGAGTCACTGCACTGCATCCCCAGTGGTGCCAGTGCACTCTCTGGACTCACTGCACTGCATCACCAGTGGTGCCAGTGCACTCTCTGGAGTCACTGCAGTGCATCCCCAGTGGTGCCAGTGCACTCTGTGGACTCACTGCACTGCATCCCCAGTGGTGCCAGTGCACTCTCTGGACTCACCGCACTGCATCCCCAGTGGTGCCAGTGCACTCTCTGGACTCACTGCTGTGCATCCCCAGTGGTGCCAGTGCACTCTGTGGACTCACTGCACTGCATCCCCAGTGGTGCCAGTGCACTCTCTGGACTCACTGCAGTGCATCCACAGTGGTGCCAGTGCACTCTATGTAGTCATTGCGCTGCATCCCCAGTGGTGCCAGTGCACTCTCTGGACTCACTGCACTGCATCCCCAGTGGTGCCAGTGCACTCTCTGGAGTCACTGCAGTCCATCCCCTGTGGTGCCAGTGCACTCTCTGGACTCACTGCACTGCATCCCCAGTGGTGCCAGTGCACTCTCTGGACTCACTGCAGTGCACCCCCAGTGGTGCCAGTGCACTCTCTGGACTAACTGAACTGCATCCCCAATTGATCCAGTGCACTCTCTGGACTCACCGCGCTGCATCCAGAGTGGTGCCAGTGCAATCTCTAGAGTCACTGCACTGCATCCCCAGTGGTGCCAGTGCACTCTCTGGACTCACTGCACTGCATCACCAGTGGTGCCAGTGCACTCTCTAGAGTCACTGCAGTGCATCCCCAGTGGTGCCAGTGCACTCTGTGGACTCACTGCACTGCATCCCCAGTGGTGCCAGTGCACTCTCTGGACTCACCGCACTGCATCCCCAGTGGTGCCAGTGCACTCTCTGGACTCACTGCAGTGCATCCCCAGTGGTGCCAGTGCACTCTGTGGACTCACTGCACTGCATCCCCAGTGGTGCCAGTGCACTCTCTGGACTCACTGCAGTGCATCCACAGTGGTGCCAGTGCACTCTATGTAGTCATTGCGCTGCATCCCCAGTGGTGCCAGTGCACTCTCTGGACTCACTGCACTGCATCCCCAGTGGTGCCAGTGCACTCTCTGGACTCACTGCAGTGCATCCCCAGTGGTGCCAGTGCACTCTCTGGACTCACTGCACTGCATCCCCAGTGGTGCCAGTGCACTCTCTGGACTCACTGCAGTGCATCCCCAGTGGTGCCAGTGCACTCTCTGGACTCACTGCACTGCATCCCCAGTGGTGCCAGTGCACTCTCTGGACTCACTGTACTGCATCCCCAGTGGTGCCAGTGCACTCTGTCGACTCACTGCACTGCATCCCCAGTGGTGCCAGTGCACTCTCTGGACTCACTGCACTGCATCCCCAGTGGTGCCTGTGTACTCTCTGGACTCACTGCACTGCATCCCCAGTGGAGCCAGTTCACTCTCTGGACTCACTGCACTGCATCCCCAGTGGTGCCAGTGCACACTCTGGACTCACTGCACTGCATCCCCAGTGGTGCCAGTACACCCTCTGGACTCAGTGCAGTGCATCCCCAGTGGTGCCAGTGCACTCTCTGGACTCACTGCAGTGCATCCCCAGTGGTGCCAGTGCACTCTCTGGACTCACTGCAGTGCATCCCCAGTGGTGCCAGTGCACTCTCTGGACTCACTGCACTGCATCCCCAGTGGTGCCAGTGCACTCTCTGGACTCACGGCACTGCATCCACAGTGGTGCCAGTGCACTCTATGTAGTCATTGCGCTGCATCCCCAGTGCTGCCAGTGCACTCTCTGGACTCACAGCACTGCATCCCCAGTGGTGCCAGTGCACTCTCTGGAGTCACTGCACTGCATCCCCAGTGGTGCCAGTGCACTCTCTAGAGTCACTGCAGTGCATCCCCAGTGGTGCCAGTGCACTCTCTGGACTCACTGCACTGCATCCCCAGTGGTGCCAGTGCACTCTGTGGACGCACTGTACTGCATCCCCAGTAGTGCCAGTGCACTCTCTGGACTCACTGCACTGCATCCCCAGTGGTGCCAGTGCACTCTCTGCACTCACTGCACTGCATCCCCAGTGGTGCCAGTGCACTCTGTGGACTCACTGCACTGCATCCCCAGTGGTGCCAGTGCACTCTCTGCACTCACTGCACTGCATCCCCAGTGGTGCCAGTGTACTCTCTGGACTCACTGCAGTGCATCCCCAGTGGTGCCAGTGCACTCTCTGGACTCACTGCACTGCATCCCCAGTGGTGCCAGTGCACTCTCTGGAGTCTCTGCAGTGCATCCCCAGTGGTGGCAGTGCATTCTGTGGACTCACTGTACTGCATCCTCAGTGGTGCCAGTGCACTCTCTGGACTCACAGCACTGCATCCCCAGTGGAGCCAGTGCACTCTCTGGACTCACTGCAGTACATCCCCAATGGTGCCACTGTACTCTCTGCACTCACTGCAGTGCATCCCCAGTGGTGCCAGTGTACTCTCTGGACTCACTGCAGTGCATCCCCAGTGGTGCCAGTGCACTCACTGGAGTCACTGTACTGCATCCCCAGTGGTGCCAGTGCACTCTCTGGACTCACTGCACTGCATCCCCAGTGGTGTCAGTGCACTCTCTGGACTAACTGAACTGCATCCCCAATTGATCCAGTGCACTCTCTGGACTCACTGCACTGCATCCCCAGTGGTGCCAGTGCACTCTCTGGACTCACTGCAGTGCATCCCCAGTGGTGCCAGTGCACTCTGTGGACTCACCGCACTGCATCCAGAGTGGTGCCAGTGCACTCTCTGGACTCACTGCACTGCATCCCCAGTGGTGCCAGTGCACTCTCTGGACTCACTGCACTGCATCCCCAGTGGTGCCAGTGCACTCTCTAGAGTCACTGCAGTGCATCCCCAGTGGTGCCAGTGCACTCTCTGGACTCACCGCACTGCATCCCCAGTGGTGCCAGTGCACTCTCTGGACTCACTGCAGTGCATCCCCAGTGGTGCCAGTGCACTCTGTGGACTCACTGCACTGCATCCCCAGTGGTGCCACTGCACTCTCTGGACTCACCGCACTGCATCCCCAGTGGTGCCAGTGCACTCTCTGGACTCACTGCAGTGCATCCCCAGTGGTGCCAGTGCACTCTCTGGACTCACTGCAGTGCATCCCCAGTGGTGCCAGTGCCCTCTCTGGACTTACAGCACTGCATCCCCAGTGGTGCCAGTGCACTCTCTGGACTCACTGCGCTGCATCCCCAGTGATGCCAGTGCACTCTCTGGACTCACTGTACTGCATCCCCAGTGGTGCCAGTGCACTCTCTGGACTCACTGCACTGCATCCCCAGTGGTGCCGGTGCACTCTCTAGAGTCACTGCAGTGCATCCCCAGTGGTGCCAGTGCACTCTCTGGAGTCTCTGCAGTGCATCCCCAGTGGTGCCAGTGCACTCTCTGGACTCACTGTACTGCATCCCCAGTGGTGCCAGTGCACTCTCTGGACTCACTGCAGTGCATACCCAGTGGTGCCAGTTCACTCTCTGGAGTCACTGTACTGCATCCCCAGTGGTGCCAGTGCACTCTCTGGACTCACTGCACTGCATCCCCAGTGGAGCCAGTGCACTCTCTGGACTCACTGCACTGCATCCCCAGTGGTGCCAGTGCACTCTCTGGACTCACTGCACTGCATCCCCAGTGGTGCCAGTGCACTCTGTGGACTCACTGTACTGCATCCACAGTGGTGCCAGTGCACTCTCTGGACTCACCGCACTGCATCCCCAGTGGTGCCAGTGCACTCTCTGGACTCACTGCACTGCATTCCCAGTGGTGCCAGTGCACTCTCTGGACTCACTGCAGTGCATCCCCAGTGGTGCCAGTGCACTCTCTGGAGTCACTGCACTGCATCCCCAGTGGTGCCAGTGCTCTCTCTGGACTCACTGCACTGCATCCCCAGTGGTGCCAGTGCACTCTCTGGACTCACAGCAGTGCATCCCCAGTGGTGCCAGTGCACTCTCTGGACTCACTGCAGTGCATCCCCAGTGCTGACAGTGCACTCTCTGGACTCACTGCACTGCATCCCCAGTGGTGCCAGTGCACTCTCTAGAGTCACTGCAGTGCATCCCCAGTGGTGCCAGTGCACTCTCTGGACTCACTGCACTGCATCACCAGTGGTGCCAGTGCACTCTCTGGAGTCACTGCACTGCATCCCCAGTGGTGCCAGTGCACTCTGTGGACTCACTGCACTGCATCCCCAGTGGTGCCAGTGCACTCTCTGGACTCACCGCACTGCATCCCCAGTGGTGCCAGTGCACTCTCTGGACTCACTGCAGTGCATCCCCAGTGGTGCCAGTGCACTCTCTGGACTTACAGCACTGCATCCCCAGTGGTGCCAGTGCACTCTCTGGACTCACTGTGCTGCATCCCCAGTGGTGCCAGTGCACTCTCTGGACTCACCGCACTGCATCTCCAGTGGTGCCAGTGCACTCTCTGGACTCACTGCAGTGCATCCCCAGTGGTGCCAGTGCACTCTCTGGAATCACTGCACTGCATCCCCAGTGGTGCCAGTGCACTCTCTGGAGTCACTGCAGTGCTTCCCCAGTGGTGCCAGTGCACTCTCTGGACTCACTGCACTGCATCCCCAGTGGTGCCGGTGCACTCTCTAGAGTAACTGCAGTGCATTCCCAGTGGTGCCAGTGCACTCTCTGGAGTCTCTGCAGTGCATCCCCAGTGGTGCCAGTGCACTCTGTGGACTCACTGTACTGCATCCCCAGTGGTGCCAGTGCACTCTCTGGACTCACTGCACTGCATCCCCAGTGGTGCCAGTGCACTCTCTGGACTCACTGCAGTACATCCCCAATGGTGCCAGTGTACTCTCTGCACTCACTGCAGTGCATCCCCAGTGGTGCCAGTGCACTCTCTGGACTCACTGCAGTGCATCCCCAGTGGTGCCAGTTCACTCTCTGGAGTCACTGTACTGCATCCCCAGTGGTGCCAGTGCACTCTCTGGACTCACTGCACTGCATCCAGAGTGGTGCCAGTGCACTCTCTGGACTAACTGAACTGCATCCCCAATTGATCCAGTGCACTCTCTGGACTCACTGCACTGCATCCCCAGTGGTGCCAGTGCACTCTCTGGAGTCACTGCAGTGCATCGCCAGTGGTGCCAGTGCACTCTGTGGACTCACTGTACTGCATCCCCAGTGGTGCCAGTGCACTCTCTGGAGTCTCTGCAGTGCATCCCCAGTGGTGCCAGTGCACTCTGTGGACTCACTGTACTGCATCCCCAGTGGTTCCAGTGCACTCTCTGGACTCACTGCACTGCATCCCCAGTGGTGCCAGTGCACTCTCTGGACTCACTGCAGTACATCCCCAATGGTGCCAGTGTACTCTCTGCACTCACTGCAGTGCATCCCCAGTGGTGCCAGTGCACTCTCTGGACTCACTGCACTGCATACCCAGTGGTGCCAGTTCACTCTCTGGAGTCACTGTACTGCATCCCCAGTGGTGCCAGTGCACTCTCTGGACTCACTGCACTGCATCCCCAGTGGAGCCAGGGCACTCTGAGGACTCACTGCACTGCATCCCCAGTGGTGCCAGTGCACTCTCTGGACTCACTGCACTGCATCCCCAGTGGTGCCAGTGCACTCTCTGTAGTCATTGCGCTGCATCCCCAGTGGTACCAGTGCACTCTCTGGACTCACTGTACTGCATTCACAGTGGTGCCAGTGCACTCTCTGGACTCACCGCACTGCATCCAGAGTGGTGCCACTGCACTCTCTGGACTCACTGCACTGCATCCCCAGTGGTGCCAGTGCACTCTGTGGACTCACTGCACTGCATCCCCAGTGGTGCCAGTGCACTCTCTGGACTCACTGCACTGCATCCCCAGTGGTGCCAGTGCACTCTCTGGACTCACTGCACTGCATCCCCAGTGGTGCCAGTGCACTCTCTGTAGTCATTGCGCTGCATCCCCAGTGGTACCAGTGCACTCTCTGGACTCACTGCACTGCATCCCCAGTGGGGCCAGTGCACTCTCTGGAGTCATTTCAGTGCATCCCCAGTTGTGCCAGTGCACTCTATGGACTCACTGCACTGCATCCCCAGTGGGGCCAGTGCACTCTCTGGAGTCATTTCAGTGCATCCCCAGTTGTGCCAGTGCAGTCTATGGACTCACTGCAGGGCATCCCCAGTGGTGCCAGTGCACTCTCTGGACTCACTGCAGTGCATCCCCAGTGGTGCCAATGCACTCTCTGGACTCACTGCACTGCATCCACAAGGTGCCAGTGCACTCTCTGCACTCACTACACTGCATCCCCAGTGGTGCCAGTGCACTCTCTGGACTCACTGCACTGCATCCCCAGTGGTGCCAGTGCACTCTCTGGACTCACAGCAGTGCATTCCCAGTGGTGCCAGTGCACTCTCTGGATTCACTGCACTGCATCCCCAGTGGTGCCAGTGCACTACCTGGACTCACTGCACTGCATCCCCAGTGCTGACAGTGCACTCTCTGGACTCACTGCACTGCATCCCCAGTGGTGCCAGTGCACTCTCTGGACTCACTGCAGTGCATCCCCAGTGGTGCCAGTGCACTCTCTGGACTCACTGCACTGCATCCCCAGTGGTGCCAGTGCACTCTCTGGAGTCGCTGCAGTGCATCCCCAGTGGTGCCAGTGCACTCTGTGGACTCACTGTACTGCATCCCCAGTGGTGCCAGCGCACTCTGTGGACTCACTGCAGTACATCCCCAATGGTGCCAGTGTACTCTCTGGACTCACTGCAGTGCATCCCCAGTGGTGCCAGTGCACTCTCTGGACTCACTGCAGTGCATCCCCAGTGGTGCCAGTTCACTCTCTGGAGTCACTGTACTGCATCCCCAGTGGTGCCAGTGCACTCTCTGGACTCACTGCACTGCATCCCCAGTGGTGCCAGTGCACTCTCTGGACTAACTGAACTGCACCCCCAGTTGATCGAGTGCACTCTCTGGACTCACTGCACTGCATCCCCAGTGGTGCCAGTGCACTCTCTGGAGTCACTGCAGTGCATCCCCAGTGGTGCCAGTGCACTCTCTGGACTCACTGCACTGCATCCCCAGTGGTGCCAGTGCACTCTCAGGACTCACTGCAGTGCATCCCCAGTGGTGCCAGTGCACTCTGTGGACTCACTGTACTGCATCCCCAGTGGTGCCAGTGCACTCTCTGGACTCACTGCAGTGCATCCCCAGTGGTGCCAGTGCACTCTCTGGACTAACTGAACTGCATCCCCAATTGATCCAGTGCACTCTCTGGACTCACCGCGCTGCATCCAGAGTAGTGCCAGTGCAATCTCTAGAGTCACTGCACTGCATCCCCAGTGGTGCCAGTGCACTCTCTGGACTCACTGCACTGCATCACCAGTGGTGCCAGTGCACTCTCTGGAGTCACTGCATTGCATCCCCAGTGGTGCCAGTGCACTCTGTGGACTCACTGCACTGCATCCCCAGTGGTGCCAGTGCACTCTCTGGACTCACCGCACTGCATCCCCAGTGGTGCCAGTGCACTCTCTGGACTCACTGCTGTGCATCCCCAGTGGTGCCAGTGCACTCTGTGGACTCACTGCACTGCATCCCCAGTGGTGCCAGTGCACTCTCTGGACTCACTGCAGTGCATCCACAGTGGTGCCAGTGCACTCTATGTAGTCATTGCGCTGCATCCCCAGTGGTGCCAGTGCACTCTCTGGACTCACTGCACTGCATCCCCAGTGGTGCCAGTGCACTCTCTGGAGTCACTGCAGTGCATCCCCTGTGGTGCCAGTGCACTCTCTGGACTCACTGCACTGCATCCCCAGTGGTGCCAGTGCACTCTCTGGACTCACTGCAGTGCACCCCCAGTGGTGCCAGTGCACTCTCTGGACTAACTGAACTGCATCCCCAATTGATCCAGTGCACTCTCTGGACTCACCGCGCTGCATCCAGAGTGGTGCCAGTGCAATCTCTAGAGTCACTGCACTGCATCCCCAGTGGTGCCAGTGCACTCTCTGGACTCACTGCACTGCATCACCAGTGGTGCCAGTGCACTCTCTGGAGTCACTGCAGTGCATCCCCAGTGGTGCCAGTGCACTCTCTGGACTCACTGCACTGCATCCCCAGTGGTGCCAGTGCACTCTCTGGACTCACCGCACTGCATCCCCAGTGGTGCCAGTGCACTCTCTGGACTCACTGCTGTGCATCCCCAGTGGTGCCAGTGCACTCTGTGGACTCACTGCACTGCATCCCCAGTGGTGCCAGTGCACTCTCTGGACTCACTGCAGTGCATCCACAGTGGTGCCAGTGCACTCTATGTAGTCATTGCGCTGCATCCCCAGTGGTGCCAGTGCACTCTCTGGACTCACTGCACTGCATCCCCAGTGGTGCCAGTGCACTCTCTGGAGTCACTGCAGTGCATCCCCTGTGGTGCCAGTGCACTCTCTGGACTCACTGCACTGCATCCCCAGTGGTGCCAGTGCACTCTCTGGACTCACTGCAGTGCACCCCCAGTGGTGCCAGTGCACTCTCTGGACTAACTGAACTGCATCCCCAATTGATCCAGTGCACTCTCTGGACTCACCGCGCTGCATCCAGAGTGGTGCCAGTGCAATCTCTAGAGTCACTGCACTGCATCCCCAGTGGTGCCAGTGCACTCTCTGGACTCACTGCACTGCATCACCAGTGGTGCCAGTGCACTCTCTGGAGTCACTGCAGTGCATCCCCAGTGGTGCCAGTACACCCTCTGGACTCAGTGCAGTGCATCCCCAGTGGTGCCAGTGCACTCTCTGGACTCACTGCAGTGCATCCCCAGTGGTGCCAGTGCACTCTCTGGACTCACTGCACTGCATCCCCAGTGGTGCCAGTGCACTCTCTGGACTCACTGCACTGCATCCCCAGTGGTGCCAGTGCACTCTCTGGACTCACGGCACTGCATCCACAGTGGTGCCAGTGCACTCTATGTAGTCATTGCGCTGCATCCCCAGTGCTGCCAGTGCACTCTCTGGACTCACAGCACTGCATCCCCAGTGGTGCCAGTGCACTCTCTGGAGTCACTGCACTGCATCCCCAGTGGTGCCAGTGCACTCTCTGGACTCACTGCACTGCATCCCCAGTGGTGCCAGTGCACTCTCTAGAGTCACTGCAGTGCATCCCCAGTGGTGCCAGTGCACTCTCTGGACTCACTGCACTGCATCCCCAGTGGTGCCAGTGCACTCTGTGGACGCACTGTACTGCATCCCCAGTGGTGCCAGTGCACTCTCTGGACTCACTGCACTGCATCCCCAGTGGTGCCAGTGCACTCTCTGCACTCACTGCACTGCATCCCCAGTGGTGCCAGTGCACTCTGTGGACTCACTGCACTGCATCCCCAGTGGTGCCAGTGCACTCTCTGCACTCACTGCACTGCATCCCCAGTGGTGCCAGTGTACTCTCTGGACTCACAGCACTGCATCCCCAGTGGTGCCAGTGCACTCTCTGGACTCACTGCACTGCATCCCCAGTGGTGCCAGTGCACTCTCTGGAGTCTCTGCAGTGCATCCCCAGTGGTGGCAGTGCACTCTGTGGACTCACTGTACTGCATCCTCAGTGGTGCCAGTGCACTCTCTGGACTCACAGCACTGCATCCCCAGTGGAGCCAGTGCACTCTCTGGACTCACTGCAGTACATCCCCAATGGTGCCACTGTACTCTCTGCACTCACTGCAGTGCATCCCCAGTGGTGCCAGTGTACTCTCTGGACTCACTGCAGTGCATCCCCAGTGGTGCCAGTGCACTCACTGGAGTCACTGTACTGCATCCCCAGTGGTGCCAGTGCACGCTCTGGACTCACTGCACTGCATCCCCAGTGGTGTCAGTGCACTCTCTGGACTAACTGAACTGCATCCCCAATTGATCCAGTGCACTCTCTGGACTCACTGCACTGCATCCCCAGTGGTGCCAGTGCACTCTCTGGACTCACTGCAGTGCATCCCCAGTGGTGCCAGTGCACTCTGTGGACTCACCGCACTGCATCCAGAGTGGTGCCAGTGCACTCTCTGGACTCACTGCACTGCATCCCCAGTGGTGCCAGTGCACTCTCTGGACTCACTGCACTGCATCCCCAGTGGTGCCAGTGCACTCTCTAGAGTCACTGCAGTGCATCCCCAGTGGTGCCAGTGCACTCTCTGGACTCACTGCAGTGCATCCCCAGTGGTGCCAGTGCACTCTCTGGACTCACTGCAGTGCATCCCCAGTGGTGCCAGTGCCCTCTCTGGACTTACAGCACTGCATCCCCAGTGGTGCCAGTGCACTCTCTGGACTCACTGCGCTGCATCCCCAGTGATGCCAGTGCACTCTCTGGACTCACTGTACTGCATCCCCAGTGGTGCCAGTGCACTCTCTGGACTCACTGCACTGCATCCCCAGTGGTGCCAGTGCACTCTCTGGACTCACTGCACTGCATCCCCAGTGGTGCCAGTGCACTCTCTGGAGTCACTGCAGTGCTTCCCCAGTGGTGCCAGTGCACTCTCTGGACTCACTGCACTGCATCCCCAGTGGTGCCGGTGCACTCTCTAGAGTCACTGCAGTGCATCCCCAGTGGTGCCAGTGCACTCTCTGGAGTCTCTGCAGTGCATCCCCAGTGGTGCCAGTGCACTCTCTGGACTCACTGTACTGCATCCCCAGTGGTGCCAGTGCACTCTCTGGACTCACTGCACTGCATCCCCAGTGGTGCCAGTGTACTCTCTGCACTCACTGCAGTACATCCCCAGTGGTGCCAGTGCACTCTCTGGACTCACTGCAGTGCATCCCCAGTGGTGCCAGTTCACTCTCTGAAGTCACTGTAATGCATCCCCAGTGGTGCCAGTGCACTCTCTGGACTCACTGCACTGCATCCCCAGTGGTGCCAGTGCACTCTCTGGACTAACTGAACTGCATCCCCAATTGATCCAGTGCACTCTCTGGACTCACTGCACTGCATCCCCAGTGGTGCCAGTGCACTCTCTGGAGTCACTGCAGTGCATCCCCAGTGGTGCCAGTGCACTCTCTGGACTCAGTGTACTGCATCCACAGTGGCGCCAGTGTACTCTCTGGACTCACTGCACTGCATCCAGAGTGGTGCCACTGCACTCTCTGGACTCACTGCACTGCATCCCCAGTGGTGCCAGTGCACTCTCTGGACTCACTGCAGTGCATCCCCAGTGGTGCCAGTGCACTCTCTGGACTCACTGCACTGCATCCCCAGTGGGGCCAGTGCACTCTCTGGAGTCATTTCAGTGCATCCCCAGTGGTGCCAGTGCACTCTCTGGAGTCTCTGCAGTGCATCCCCAGTGGTGCCAGTGCACTCTGTGGACTCACTGCACTGCATCCCCAGTGGTGCCAATGCACTCTCTGGACTCACTGCACTGCATCCCCAAGGTGCCAGTGCACTCTCTGCACTCACTACACTGCATCCCCAGTGGTGCCAGTGCACTCTCTGGACTCACTGCACTGCATCCCCAGTGGTGCCAGTGCACTCTGTGGACTCACTGTACTGCATCCTCAGTGGTGCCAGTGCACTCTCTGGACTCACAGCACTGCATCCCCAGTGGTGCCATTGCACTCTCTGGACTCACTGCAGTACATCCCCAATGGTGCCAGTGTACTCTCTGCACTCACTGCAGTGCATCCCCAGTGGTGCCAGTGTACTCTCTGGACTCACTGCAGTGCATCCCCAGTGGTGCCAGTGCACTCACTGGAGTCACTGTACTGCATCCCCAGTGGTGCCAGTGCACTCTCTGGACTCACTGCACTGCATCCCCAGTGGTGTCAGTGCACTCTCTGGACTAACTGAACTGCATCCCCAATTGATCCAGTGCACTCTCTGGACACACTGCACTGCATCCCCAGTGGTGCCAGTGCACTCTCTGGACTCACTGCAGTGCATCCCCAGTGGTGCCAGTGCACTCTGTGGACTCACTGTACTGCATCCACAGTGGTGCCAGTGCACTCTCTGGACTCACTGCACTGCATCCCCAATGGTGCCACTGCACTCTCTGGAGTCACTGCAGTGCATTCCCAGTGGTGCCAGTGCACTCTCTGGACTCACTGCAGTGCATCCCCAGTGGTGCCAGTGCACTCTCTGCACTCACTGCAGTGCATCCCCAGTGGTGCCAGTGCACTCTCTAGAGTCACTGCAGTGCATCCCCAGTGGTGCCAGTGCACTCTCTGGACTCACTGCACTGCATCACCAGTGGTGCCAGTGCACTCTCTGGACTCACAGCAGTGCATCCCCAGTGGTGCCAGTGCACTCTCTGGACTCACTGCACTGCATCCCCAGTGGTGCCAGTGCACTCTCTGGACTCACTGCAGTGCATCCCCAGTGGTGCCAGTGCACTCTCTCGACTCACTACACTGCATCCCCAGTGGTGCCAGTGCACTCTCTGGACTCACAGCAGTGAATCCCCAGTGGTGCCAGTGCACTCTCTGGACTCACAGCACTGCATCCCCAGTGGTGCCAGTGCACTCTCTGTAGTCATTGCGCTGCATCCCCAGTGGTGCCAGTGCACTCTCTGGACTCACAGCAGTGAATCCCAGTGGTGCCAGTGCACTCCCTGGACTCACTGCACTGCACCCCCAGTGGGGCCAGTGCACTCTCTGGAGTCATTTAAGTGCATCCCCAGTGGTGCCAGTGCACTCTCTGGACTCACTGCAGTGCATCCCCAGTGGTGCCAGTGCACTCTCTGGACTCACTGCACTGCATCCCCAGTGGTGCCAATGCACTCTCTGGACTCACTGCACTGCATCCCCAAGGTGCCAGTGCACTCTCTGCACTCACTACACTTCATCCCCAGTGGTGCCAGTGCACTCTCTGGACTCACTGCAGTGCATCCCCAGTGGTGCCAGTGCACTCTCTGGACTCACAGCAGTGCATTCCCAGTGGTGCCAGTGCACTCTCTGGACTCACTGCACTGCATCCCCAGTGGTGCCAGTGCACTATCTGGACTCACTGCACTGCATCCCCAGTGGTGCCAGTGCACTCTCTGGAGTCTCTGCAGTGCATCCCCAGTGGTGCCAGTGCACTCTCTGGACTCACTGCAGTGCATCCCCAGTGGTGCCAGTGCACTCTCTGGACTCACTGCACTGCATCCCCAGTGGTGCCAGTGCACTCTCTGGACTCACTGCAGTGCATCCCCAGTGGTGCCAGTGCACTCTCTGGACTCACTACACTGCATCCCCAGTGGTGCCAGTGCACTCTCTGGACTCACTGCAGTGAATCCCCAGTGGTGCCAGTGCACTCTCTGGACTCACAGCACTGCATCCCCAGTGGTGCCAGTGCACTCTCTGTAGTCATTGCGCTGCATCCCCAGTGTTTCCAGTGCACTCTCTGGACTCACTGTACTGCACCCCCAGTGGGGCCAGTGCACTCTCTGGAGTCATTTAAGTGCATCCCCAGTGGTGCCAGTGCACTCTATGGACTCACTGCAGTGCATCCCCAGTGGTGCCAGTGCACTCTCTGGACTCACTGCACTGCATCCAAAGTGGTGCCAATGCACTCTCTGGACTCACTGCACTGCATCCCCAAGGTGCCAGTGCACTCTCTGCACTCACTACACTGCATCCCCAGTGGTGCCAGTGCACTCTCTGGACTCACTGCACTGCATCCCCAGTGGTGCCAGTGCACTCTCTGGACTCACAGCAGTGCATTCCCAGTGGTGCCAGTGCACTCTCTGGACTCACTGCACTGCATCCCCAGTGGTGCCAGTGCACTATCTGGACTCACTGCGCTGCATCCCCAGTGCTGACAGTGCACTCTCTGGACTCACTGCACTGCATCCCCAGTGGTGCCAGTGCACTCTCTGGAATCACTGCACTGCATCCCCAGTGGTGCCAGTGCACTCTCTGGACTCACTGCACTGCATCCCCAGTGGTGCCAGTGCACTATCTGGACTCACTGCACTGCATCCCCAGTGCTGACAGTGCACTCTCTGGAATCACTGCACTGCATCCCCAGTGGTGCCAGTGCACTATCTGGACTCACTGCACTGCATCCCAAGTGCTGACAGTGCACTCCCTGGACTCACTGCAGTGCATCCCCAGTGGTGCCAGTGCACTCTCCAGAGTCACTGCAGTGCATCCCCAGTGGTGCCAGTGCACTCTCTGGAGTCTCTGCAGTGCATCCCCAGTGGTGCCAGTGCACTCTGTGGACTCACTGTACTGCATCCCCAGTGGTGCCAGTGCGCTCTCTGGAGTCTCTGCAGTGCATCCCCAGTGGTGCCAGTGCACTCTGTGGACTCACTGTACTGCATCTCCAGTGGTGCCAGTGCCCTCTCTGGACTCACTGCACTGCATTTCCAGTGGTGCCAGTGCACTCTCTGGACTCACTGCAGTACATCCCCAATGGTGCCAGTGTACTCTTTGCACTCACTGCACTGCATCCCCAGTGGTGCCAGTGCACTCTCTGGACTCACTGCAGTGCATCCCCAGTGGTGCCAGTTCACGCTCTGGAGTCACTGTACTGCATCCCCAGTGATGCCAGTGCACTCTCTGGACTCACTGCACTGCATCCCCAGTGGAGCCAGTGCACTCTGGGGACTCAATGCACTGCATCCCCAGTGGTGCCAGTGCACTCTCTGGAGTCACTGCAGTGCATCCCCAGTGGTGCCAGTGCACTCTCTGGACTCACTGTACTGCATCCACAGTGGCGCCAGTGCACTCTCTGGACTCACTGCACTGCATCCAGAGTGGTGCCAGTGCACTCTCTGGACTCACTGCACTGCATCCCCAGTGGTGCCAGTGCACTCTCTGGACTCACTGCAGTGCATCCCCAGTGGTGCCAGTGCACTCTCTGGACTCACCGCACTGCATCCCCAGTGGTGCCAGTGCACTCTCTGGACTCACTGCAGTGCATCCCCAGTGGTGCCAGTGCACTCTCTGGACTAACTGAACTGCATCCCCAATTGATCCAGTGCACTCTCTGGACTCAATGCACTGCATCCCCAGTGGTGCCAGTGCACTCTCTAGAGTCACTGCAGTGCATCCCCAGTGGTGCCAGTGCACTCTCTGGACTCACTGCACTGCATCCCCAGTGGTGCCAGTGCACTCTCTGGACTCACTGCAGTGCATCCCCAGTGGTGCCAGTTCACTCTCTGGAGTCACTGTACTGCATCCAGAGTGGTGCCAGTGCACTCTCTGGACTCACTGCAGTGCATCTCCAGTGGTGCCAGTGCACTCTCTGGACTAACTGAACTGCATCCCCAATTGATCCAGTGCACTCTCTGGACTCACCGCGCTGCATCCCCAGTGGTGCCAGTGCACTCTCTGGACTCACTGCACTGCATCACCAGTGGTGCCAGTGCACTCTCTGGAGTCACTGCAGTGCATCCCCAGTGGTGCCAGTGCACTCTGTGGACTCACTGCACTGCATCCCCAGTGGTGCCAGTGCACTCTCTGGACTCACCGCACTGCATCCAGAGTGGTGCCAGTGCACTCTCTGGACTCACTGCACTGCATCCCCAGTGGTGCCAGTGCACTCTCTGGAGTCACTGCACTGCATCCCCAGTGGTGCCAGTGCACTCTCTGGACTCACTGCAGTGCATCCACAGTGGTGCCAGTGCACTCTATGTAGTCATTGCGCTGCATCCGCAGTGGTGCCAGTGCACTCTCTGGACTCACTGCACTGCATCCCCAGTGGTGCCAGTGCAATCTCTGGACTCACTGCACTGCATCCCCAGTGGTGCCAGTGCACTCTCTGGACTCACTGCACTGCATCCCCAAGGTGCCAGTGCACTCTCTGGACTCACTGCACTGCATCCCCAGTGGTGCCAGTGCAGTCTCTGGACTCACTGCACTGCATCCCCAGTGGTGCCAGTGCACTCTCTGGACTCACTGCAGTGCATCCCCAGTGGTGCCAGTGCACTCTCTTGACTCACTACACTGCATCCCCAGTGGTGACAGTGCACTCTCTGGACTCACTACACTGCATCCCCAGTGGTGCAGTGCACTCACTAGAGTCACTGCAGTGCATCCCCAGTCGTGCCAGTGCACTCTCTGGACTCACTGCACTGCATCCCCAGTGGTGCCAGTGCACTCTCTGGACTCACTGCAGTGCATCCCCAGTGGTGCCAGTGCACTCTATGGACTCCCCGCACTGCATCCCCAGTGGTGCCAGTGCACTCTCTGGACTCATTGCCCTGCATCCCCAGTGGTGCCAGTGCACTCTCTGGAGTCTCTGCAGTGCATCCCCAGTGGTGCCAGTGCACTCTGTGGACTCACTGAACTGCATCCCCAATTGATCCAGTGCACTCTCTGGACTCACTGCACTGCATCCCCAGTGGTGCCAGTGCACTCTCTGGAGTCACTGCAGTGCATCCCCAGTGGTGCCAGTGCACTCTGTGGACTCACTGTACTGCATCCACAGTGGTGCCAGTGCACTCTCTGGACTCACCGCACTGCATCCAGAGTGGTGCCAGTGCACTCTCTAGAGTCACTGCAGTGCATCCCCAGTGGTGCCAGTGCACTCTCTGGACTCACTGCACTGCATCACCAGTGGTGCCAGTGCACTCTCTGGACTCACTGCAGTGCATCCCGAGTGGTGCCAGTGCACTCTCTGGACTCACTGCACTGCATCCCCAGTGGTGCCAGTGCACTCTCTGGACTCACGGCACTGCATCCAGAGTGGTGCCAGTGCACTCTCTGGACTCACTGCAGTGCATCCCCAGTGGTGCCAGTGCACTCTCTGGACTCACTGCAGTGCATCCCCAGTGGTGCCAGTGCACTCTCTGGAGTCACTGCACTGCATCCCCAGTGGTGCCAGTGCACTCTCTGGACTCACTGCACTGCATCCCCAGTGGGGCCAGTGCACTCTCTGGACTCACTGCAGTGCATCCCCAGTGGTGCCAGTTCACTCTCTGGAGTCACTGTACTGCATCCCCAGTGGTGCCAGTGCACTCTCTGGACTCACTGCAGTGCATCCCCAGTGGTGCCAGTGCACTCTCTGGACTAACTGAACTGCATCCCCAATTGATCCAGTGCACTCTCTGGAATCACCGCGCTGCATCCAGAGTGGTGCCAGTGCACTCTCTAGAGTCACTGCAGTGCATCCCCAGTGGTGCCAGTGCACTCTCTGGACTCACTGCACTGCATCACCAGTGGTGCCAGTGCACTCTCTGGAGTCACTGCAGTGCATCCCCAGTGGTGCCAGTGCACTCTGTGGACTCACTGCACTGCATCCCCAGTGGTGCCAGTGCACTCTCTGGACTCACCGCACTGCATCCAGAGTGGTGCCAGTGCACTCTCTGGACTCACTGCAGTGCATCCCCAGTGGTGCCAGTGCACTCTCTGGAGTCATTGCACTGAATCCCCAGTGGTGCCAGTGCAGTCTCTGGACTCACTGCAGTGCATCCACAGTGGTGCCAGTGCACTCTATGTAGTCATTGCGCTGCATCCGCAGTGGTGCCAGTGCACTCTCTGGACTCACTGCACTGCATCCCCAGTGGTGCCAGTGCAATCTCTGGACTCACTGCACTGCATCCCCAGTGGTGCCAGTGCACTCTCTGGACTCACTGCACTGCATCCCCAAGGTGCCAGTGCACTCTCTGGACTCACTGCACTGCATCCCCAGTGGTGCCAGTGCACTCTCTGGACTCACTGCACTGCATCCCCAGTGGTGCCAGTGCACTCTCTGGACTCACTGCAGTGCATCCCCAGTGGTGCCAGTGCACTCTATGGACTCCCCGCACTGCATCCCCAGTGGTGCCAGTGCACTCTCTTGACTCATTGCACTGCATCCCCAGTGGTGCCAGCGCACTCTCTGGAGTCTGCAGTGCATCCCCAGTGGTGCCAGTGCACTCTGTGGACTCACTGAACTGCATCCCCAATTGATCCAGTGCACTCTCTGGACTCACTGCACTGCATCCCCAGTGGTGCCAGTGCACTCTCTGGAGTCACTGCAGTGCATCCCCAGTGGTGCCAGTGCACTCTGTGGACTCACTGTACTGCATCCACAGTGGTGCCAGTGCACTCTCCGGACTCACCGCACTGCATCCAGAGTGGTGCCAGTGCACTCTCTAGAGTCATTGCAGTGCATCCCCAGTGGTGCCATGCACTCTCTGGACTCACTGCACTGCATCACCAGTGGTGCCAGTGCACTCTCTGGACTCACTGCAGTGCATCCCCAGTGGTGCCAGTGCACTCTCTGGACTCACTGCACTGCATCCCCAGTGCTGCCAGTGCACTCTCTGGACTCACGGCACTGCATCCCCAGTGGTGCCAGTGCACTCTGTGGACTCACTGTACTGCATCCCCAGTGGTGCCAGTGCACTCTCTGGACTCACTGCAGTACATCCCCAATGGTGCCAGTGTACTCTCTGGACTCACTGCAGTGCATCCCCAGTGGTGCCAGTGCACTCTGTGGACTCACTGCACTGCATCCCCAGTGGTGCCAGTGCACTCTCTGGACTCACTGCAGTACATCCCCAATGGTGCCAGTGTACTCTCTGCACTCACTGCAGTGCATCCCCAGTGGTGCCAGTGCACTCTCTGGACTCACTGCAGTGCATCCCCAGTGGTGCCTGTTCACTCTCTGGAGTCACTGTACTGCATCCCCAGTGGTGCCAGTGCACTCTCTGGACTCACTGCACTGCATCCCCAGTGGTGCCAGTGTACTCTCTGGAATAACTGAACTGCATCCCCAGTTGATCCAGTGCACTCTCTGGACTCACTGCACTGCATCCCCAGTGGTGCCAGTGCACTCTCTGGACTCACTGCAGTGCATCCCCAGTGGTGCCAGTGCACTCTGTGGACTCACTGTACTGCATCCACAGTGGCGCCAGTGCACTCTCTGGACTCACCGCACTGCATCCAGAGTGGTGCCAGTGCACTCTCTGGACTCACTGCACTGCATCCCCAGTGGTGCCAGTGCACTCTCTGGACTCACTACAGTGCATCCCCAGTGGGGCCAGTGCACTCTCTGGACTCACTGCACTGCATCCCCAGTGGTGCCAGTGCACTCTCTGCACTCACAGCACTGCATCCCCAGTGGTGCCAGTGCACTCTCTGTAGTCATTGCGCTGCATCCCCAGTGGTACCAGTGCACTCTCTGGACTCACTGCACTGCATCCCCAAGGTGCCAGTGCACTCTCTGCACTCACTACACTGCATCCCCAGTGGTGCCAGTGCACTCTCTGGACTCACAGCAGTGCATTCCCATTGGTGCCAGTGCACTCTATGGACTCACTGCAGTGCATCCCCAGTGGTGCCAGTGCACTCTCTGGACTCACTGCACTGCATCCCCAGTGGTGCCAATGCACTCTCTGGACTCACTGCACTGCATCCCCAAGGTGCCAGTGCACTCTCTGGACTCACTGCACTGCATCCCCAGTGGTGCCAGTGCACTCTCTGGACTCACTGCACTGCATCCCCACTGGTGCCAGTGCACTCTCTGGACTCACAGCAGTGCATTCCCATTGGTGCCAGTGCACTCTCTGGACTCACTGCACTGCATCCCCAGTGGTGCCAGTGCACTATCTGGACTCACTGCACTGCATCCCCAGTACTGACAGTGCACTCTCTGGACTCACTGCAGTGCATCCCCAGTGGTGCCAGTGCACTCTCTGGACTCACTGTACTGCATCCCCAGTGGTGCCAGTGCACTCTCTGGACTCACTGCAGTGCATCCCCAGTGGTGCCAGTGCACTCTCTGGACTCACTGCACTGCACCCCCAGTGGTGCCAGTGCACTCTCTGGACTCACTGCACTGCATCCCCAGTGGTGCCAGTGCACTCTCTGTAGTCATTGCGCTGCATCCCCAGTGGTGCCAGTGCACTCTCTGGACTCACTGCACTGCATCCCCAGTGGTGCCAGTGCACTCTCTGGAGTCACTGCAGTGCTTCCCCAGTGGTGCCAGTGCACTCTCTGGACTCACTGCACTGCATCCCCAGTGGTGCCGGTGCACTCTCTAGAGTCACTGCAGTGCATCCCCAGTGGTGCCAGTGCACTCTCTGGAGTCTCTGCAGTGCATCCCCAGTGGTGCCAGTGCACTCTCTGGACTCACTGTACTGCATCCCCAGTGGTGCCAGTGCACTCTCTGGACTCACCGCACTGCATCCCCAGTGGTGCCAGTGCACTCTCTGGACTCACTGCACTGCATCCCCAGTGGTGCCAGTGCACTCTCTGGACTTACAGCACTGCATCCCCAGTGGTGCCAGTGCACTCTCTGGACTCACCGCACTGCATCCCCAGTGGTGCCAGTGCACTCTCTGGAGTCACTGCACTGCATCCCCAGTGGTGCCAGTGCACTCTCTGGACTCACTGCACTGCATCCCCAGTGGTGCCAGTGCACTCTCAGGAATCACTGCACTGCATCCCCAGTGGTGCCAGTGCACTCTCTGCACTCACTGCACTGCATCCCCAGTGGTGCCACTGCACTCTCTGGACTCACTTCACTGCATCCCCAGTGGTGCCAGTGCACTCTCTGGACTCACTGCAGTGCATCCCCAGTGGTGCCAGTGCACTCTCTGGACTCACTGCACTGCATCCCCAGTGGTGCCAGTGCACTCTCTGGACTCACTGCAGTGCATCCCCAGTGGTGCCAGTGCACTCTCTGGACTCACTGCACTGCATCCCCAGTGGTGCCAGTGCACTCTCTGGACTCACTGCAGTGCATCCCCAGTGGTGCCAGTGCACTCTCTGGACTCACTGCACTGCATCCCCAGTGGTGCCAGTGCACTCTCTGGACTCACTGCACTGCATCCCCAGTGGTGCCAGTGCTCTCTCTGGACTCACTGCACTGCATCCCCAGTGGTGCCAGTGCACTCTCTGGACTCACTGCACTGCATCACCAGTGGTGCCACTGCACTCTCTGGACTCGCTGCAGTGCATCCCCAGTGGTGCCAGTGCACTCTCTGGACTCACTGCACTGCATCCCCAGTGGTGCCAGTGCACTCTCTGTAGTCATTGCGCTGCATCCCCAGTGGTGCCAGTGCACTCTCTGGACTCACTGCACTGCATCCCCAGTGGTGCCGGTGCACTCTCTAGAGTCACTGCAGTGCATCCCCAGTGGTGCCAGTGCACTCTGTGGACTCACTGTACTGCATCCCCAGTGGTGCCAGTGCACTCTCTGGACTCACCGCACTGCATCCCCAGTGGTGCCAGTGCACTCTCTGGACTCACTGCACTGCATCCCCAGTGGTGCCAGTGCACTCTCTGGACTTACAGCACTGCATCCCCAGTGGTGCCAGTGCACTCTGTGGACTCACTGCAGTGCATCCCCAGTGGTGCCAGTGCACTCTCTGGACTCACTGCACTGCATCCCCAGTGGTGCCAGTGCACTCTCTGGAATCACTGCACTGCATCCCCAGTGGTGCCAGTGCTCTCTCTGCACTCACTGCACTGCATCCCCAGTGGTGCCAGTGCACTCTCTGGACTCACTGCACTGCATCACCAGTGGTGCCAGTGCACTCTCTGGACTCACTGCTCTGCATCCCCAGTGGTGCCAGTGCACTCTCTGGAGTCACTGCAGTGCTTGCCCAGTGGTGCCAGTGCACTCTCTGGACTCACTGCACTGCATCCCCAGTGGTGCCGGTGCACTCTCTAGAGTCACTGCAGTGCATCCCCAGTGGTGCCAGTGCACTCTCTGGAGTCTCTGCAGTGCATCCCCAGTGGTGCCAGTGCACTCTGTGGACTCACTGTACTTCATCACCAGTGGTGCCAGTGCACTCTCTGGACTCACTGCACTGCATCCCCAGTGGTGCCAGTGCACTCTCTGGACTCACTGCAGTACTTTCCCAATGGTGCCAGTGTACTCTCTGCACTCACTGCAGTGCATCCCCAGTGGTGCCAGTGCACTCTCTGGACTCACTGCAGTGCATCCCCACTGGTGCCAGTTCACTCTCTGGACTCACTGCACTGCATCCCCAAGGTGCCAGTGCACTCTCTGCACTCACTACACTGCATCCCCAGTGGTGCCAGTGCACTCTCTGGACTCACAGCAGTGCATTCCCATTGGTGCCAGTGCACTCTATGGACTCA
Organism: Anser anser; assembly: GCF_964211835.1. Taxonomy (NCBI): domain Eukaryota; kingdom Metazoa; phylum Chordata; class Aves; order Anseriformes; family Anatidae; genus Anser; species Anser anser. The sequence continues at coordinate 177,269 of NW_028153569.1, read as the reverse complement.
CTGCAGTGCATCCCCAGTGGTGCCAGTGCACTCTCTGGACTCACTGCACTGCATCCCCAGTGGTGCCAATGCACTCTCTGGACTCACTGCACTGCATCCCCAAGGTGCCAGTGCACTCTCTGCACTCACTGCACTGCATCCCCAGTGGTGCCAGTGCACTCTCTGGACTCACTGCAGTGCATCCCCACTGGTGCCAGTGCACTCTCTGGACTCACAGCAGTGCATTCCCATTGGTGCCAGTGCACTCTCTGGACTCACTGCACTGCATCCCCAGTACTGACAGTGCACTCTCTGGACTCACTGCAGTGCATCCCCAGTGGTGCCAGTGCACTCTCTGGACTCACTGCACTGCATCCCCTGTGGTGCCAGTGCACTCTCTGGACTCACTGCACTGCATCCCCAGTGGTGCCAGTGCACTTTGTGGACTCACTGTACTGCATCCCCAGTGGTGCCAGTGCACTCTCTGGACTCACTGCAGTGCATCACCAGTGGTGCCAGTGCACTCTCTGGACTCACTGCACTGCACCCCCAGTGGTGCCAGTGCACTCTCTGGACTCACTGCACTGCATCCCCAGTGGTGCCAGTGCACTCTCTGTAGTCATTGCGCTGCATCCCCAGTGGTGCCAGTGCACTCTCTGGACTCACTGCACTGCATCCCCAGTGGTGCCAGTGCACTCTCTGGAGTCACTGCAGTGCTTCCCCAGTGGTGCCAGTGCACTCTCTGGACTCACTGCACTGCATCCCCAGTGGTGCCGGTGCACTCTCTAGAGTCACTGCAGTGCATCCCCAGTGGTGCCAGTGCACTCTCTGGAGTCTCTGCAGTGCATCCCCAGTGGTGCCAGTGCACTCTCTGGACTCACCGCACTGCATCCCCAGTGGTGCCAGTGCACTCTCTGGACTCACTGCACTGCATCCTCAGTGGTGCCAGTGCACTCTCTGGACTTACAGCACTGCATCCCCAGTGGTGCCAGTGCACTCTCTGGACTCACCGCACTGCATCCCCAGTGGTGCCAGTGCACTCTCTGGAGTCACTGCACTGCATCCCCAGTGGTGCCAGTGCACTCTCTGGACTCACTGCAGTGCATCCCCAGTGGTGCCAGTGCACTCTCAGGAATCACTGCACTGCATCCCCAGTGGTGCCAGTGCACTCTCTGCACTCACTGCACTGCATCCCCAGTGGTGCCACTGCACTCTCTGGACTCACTTCACTGCATCCCCAGTGGTGCCAGTGCACTCTCTGGACTCACTGCAGTGCATCCCCAGTGGTGCCAGTGCACTCTCTGGACTCACTGCACTGCATCCCCAGTGGTGCCAGTGCACTCTCTGGACTCACTGCAGTGCATCCCCAGTGGTGCCAGTGCACTCTCTGGACTCACTGCAGTGCATCCCCAGTGGTGCCAGTGCACTCTCTGGACTCACTGCACTGCATCCCCAGTGGTGCCAGTGCACTCTCTGGACTCACTGCACTGCATCCCCAGTGGTGCCAGTGCTCTCTCTGGACTCACTGCACTGCATCCCCAGTGGTGCCAGTGCACTCTCTGGACTCACTGCACTGCATCACCAGTGGTGCCAGTGCACTCTCTGGACTCGCTGCAGTGCATCCCCAGTGGTGCCAGTGCACTCTCTGGACTCACTGCACTGCATCCCCAGTGGTGCCAGTGCACTCTCTGTAGTCATTGCGCTGCATCCCCAGTGGTGCCAGTGCACTCTCTGGACTCACTGCACTGCATCCCCAGTGGTGCCAGTGCACTCTCTGGAGTCACTGCAGTGCTTCCCCAGTGGTGCCAGTGCACTCTCTGGACTCACTGCACTGCATCCCCAGTGGTGCCGGTGCACTCTCTGGACTCACAGCACTGCATCCCCAGTGGTGCCAGTGCACTCTCTGGAGTCTCTGCAGTGCATCCCCAGTGGTGCCAGTGCACTCTGTGGACTCACTGTACTGCATCCCCAGTGGTGCCAGTGCACTCTCTGGACTCACCGCACTGCATCCCCAGTGGTGCCAGTGCACTCTCTGGACTCACTGCACTGCATCCCCAGTGGTGCCAGTGCACTCTCTGGACTTACAGCACTGCATCCCCAGTGGTGCCAGTGCACTCTGTGGACTCACTGCACTGCATACCCTGTGGTGCCAGTGCACTCTCTGGACTCACTGCACTGCATCCCCAGTGGTGCCAGTGCACTCTCTGGACTCACTGCACTGCATCCCCAGTGGTGCCAGTGCTCTCTCTGGACTCACTGCACTGCATCCCCAGTGGTGCCAGTGCACTCTCTGGACTCACTGCACTGCATCACCAGTGGTGCCAGTGCACTCTCTGGACTCACTGCACTGCACCCCCAGTGGTGCCAGTGCACTCTCTGGACTCACTGCACTGCATCCCCAGTGGTGCCAGTGCACTCTCTGTAGTCATTGCGCTGCATCCCCAGTGGTGCCAGTGCACTCTCTGGACTCACTGCACTGCATCCCCAGTGGTGCCAGTGCACTCTCTGAAGTCACTGCAGTGCTTCCCCAGTGGTGCCAGTGCACTCTCTGGACTCACTGCACTGCATCCCCAGTGGTGCCGGTGCACTCTCTAGAGTCACTGCAGTGCATCCCCAGTGGTGCCAGTGCACTCTCTGGAGTCTCTGCAGTGCATCCCCAGTGGTGCCAGTGCACTCTCTGGACTCACTGTACTGCATCCCCAGTGGTGCCAGTGCACTCTCTGGACTCACCGCACTGCATCCCCAGTGGTGCCAGTGCACTCTCTGGACTCACTGCACTGCATCCCCAGTGGTGCCAGTGCACTCTCTGGACTTACAGCACTGCATCCCCAGTGGTGCCAGTGCACTCTCTGGACTCACCGCACTGCATCCCCAGTGGTGCCAGTGCACTCTCTGGACTCACTGCACTGCATCCCCAGTGGTGCCAGTGCACTCTCTGCACTCACTGCACTGCATCCCCAGTGGTGCCTGTGCACTCTCTGCACTCACTGCACTGCATCCCCAGTGGTGCCACTGCACTCTCTGGACTCACTTCACTGCATCCCCAGTGGTGCCAGTGCACTCTCTGGACTCACTGCAGTGCATCCCCAGTGGTGCCAGTGCACTCTCTGGACTCACTGCACTGCATCCCCAGTGGTGCCAGTGCACTCTCTGGACTCACTGCACTGCATCCCCAGTGGTGCCAGTACACCCTCTGGACTCAGTGCAGTGCATCCCCAGTGGTGCCAGTGCACTCTCTGGACTCACTGCAGTGCATCCCCAGTGGTGCCAGTGCACTCTCTGGACTCACTGCAGTGCATCCCCAGTGGTGCCAGTGCACTCTCTGGACTCACTGCACTGCATCCCCAGTGGTGCCAGTGCACTCTCTGGACTCACTGCACTGCATCCACAGTGGTGCCAGTGCACTCTATGTAGTCATTGCGCTGCATCCCCCGTGCTGCCAGTGCACTCTCTGGACTCACAGCACTGCATCCCCAGTGGTGCCAGTGCACTCTCTGGAGTCACTGCACTGCATCCCCAGTGGTGCCAGTGCACTCTCTGGACTCACTGCACTGCATCCCCAGTGGTGCCAGTGCACTCTCTGGACTCACTGCACTGCATCCACAGTGGTGCCAGTGCACTCTATGTAGTCATTGCGCTGCATCCCCAGTGGTGCCAGTGCACTCTCTGGACTCAGTGTACTGCATCCACAGTGGCGCCAGTGTACTCTCTGGACTCACTGCACTGCATCCAGAGTGGTGCCAGTGCACTCTCTGGACTCACTGCAGTGCATCCCCAGTGGTGCCAGTGCACTCTCTGGACTCACTGCAGTGCATCCCCAGTGGTGCCAGTGCACTCTCTGGACTCACTGCAGTGCATCCCCAGTGGTGCCAGTGCACTCTCTGGAGTCTTTGCGCTGCATCCCCAGTGGTGCCAGGGCACTCTCTGGACTCACTGCACTGCATCCCCAGTGGGGCCAGTGCACTCTCTGGAGTCATTTCAGTGCATCCCCAGTGGTGCCAGTGCACTCTCTGGAGTCTCTGCAGTGCATCCCCAGTGGTGCCAATGCACTCTGTGGACTCACTGCACTGCATCCCCAGTGGTGCCAATGCACTCTCTGGACTCACTGCACTGCATCCCCAAGGTGCCAGTGCACTCTCTGCACTCACTACACTGCATCCCCAGTGGTGCCAGTGCACTCTCTGGACTCACTGCAGTGCATCCCCAGTGGTGCCAGTGCACTCTCTGGACTCACAGCACTGCATCCCCAGTGGTGCCAGTGCACTCTCTGGACTCACTGCACTGCATCCCCAGTGGTGCCAGTGCACTCTCTGGACTCACTGCACTGCATCCCCAGTGGTGCCAGTGCACTCTGTGGACTCACTGTACTGCATCCTCAGTGGTGCCAGTGCACTCTCTGGACTCACAGCACTGCATCCCCAGTGGTGCCATTGCACTCTCTGGACTCACTGCAGTACATCCCCAATGGTGCCACTGTACTCTCTGCACTCACTGCAGTGCATCCCCAGTGGTGCCAGTGTACTCTCTGGACTCACTGCAGTGCATCCCCAGTGGTGCCAGTGCACTCACTAGAGTCACTGTACTGCATCCCCAGTGGTGCCAGTGCACTCTCTGGACTCACTGCACTGCATCCCCAGTGGTGTCAGTGCACTCTCTGGACTAACTGAACTGCATCCCCAATTGATCCAGTGCACTCTCTGGACTCACTGCACTGCATCCCCAGTGGTGCCAGTGCACTCTCTGGACTCACTGCAGTGCATCCCCAGTGGTGCCAGTGCACTCTGTGGACTCACTGTACTGCATCCACAGTGGTGCCAGTGCACTCTCTGGACTCACTGCACTGCATCCCCAATGGTGCCACTGCACTCTCTGGACTCACTGCAGTGCATTCCCAGTGGTGCCAGTGCACTCTCTGGACTCACTGCAGTGCATCCCCAGTGGTGCCAGTGCACTCTCTGGACTCACTGCACTGCATCCCCAGTGGTGCCAGTGCACTCTCTAGAGTCACTGCAGTGCATCCCCAGTGGTGCCAGTGCACTCTCTGGACTCACTGCACTGCATCACCAGTGGTGCCAGTGCACTCTCTGGACTCACAGCAGTGCATCCCCAGTGGTGCCAGTGCACTCTCTGGACTCACTGCACTGTATCCCCAGTGGTGCCAGTGCACTCTCTGGACTCACTGCAGTGCATCCCCAGTGGTGCCAGTGCACTCTCTCGACTCACTACACTGCATCCCCAGTGGTGCCAGTGCACTCTCTGGACTCACAGCAGTGAATCCCCAGTGGTGCCAGTGCACTCTCTGGACTCACAGCACTGCATCCCCAGTGGTGCCAGTGCACTCTCTGTAGTCATTGCGCTGCATCCCCAGTGGTGCCAGTGCACTCTCTGGACTCACAGCAGTGAATCCCCAGTGGTGCCAGTGCACTCCCTGGACTCACTGCACTGCACCCCCAGTGGGGCCAGTGCACTCTCTGGAGTCATTTAAGTGCATCCCCAGTGGTGCCAGTGCACTCTCTGGACTCACTGCAGTGCATCCCCAGTGGTGCCAGTGCACTCTCTGGACTCACTGCACTGCATCCCCAGTGGTGCCAATGCACTCTCTGGACTCACTGCACTGCATCCCCAAGGTGCCAGTGCACTCTCTGCACTCACTACACTTCATCCCCAGTGGTGCCAGTGCACTCTCTGGACTCACTGCAGTGCATCCCCAGTGGTGCCAGTGCACTCTCTGGACTCACAGCAGTGCATTCCCAGTGGTGCCAGTGCACTCTCTGGACTCACTGCACTGCATCCCCAGTGGTGCCAGTGCACTATCTGGACTCACTGCACTGCATCCCCAGTGCTGACAGTGCACTCTCTGGACTCACTGCACTGCATCCCCAGTGGTGCCAGTGCACTCTCTGGACTCACTGCAGTGCATCCACAGTGGTGCCAGTGCACTCTCTGGACTCACTGCACTGCATCCCCAGTGGTGCCAGTGCACTCTCTGGACTCACTGCAGTGCATCCCCAGTGGTGCCAGTGCACTCTCTGGACTCACTGCACTGCATCCCCAGTGGTGCCAGTGCACTCTCTGGAGTCACTGCAGTGAATCCCCAGTGGTGCCAGTGCACTCTCTGGACTCACAGCACTGCATCCCCAGTGGTGCCAGTGCACTCTCTGTAGTCATTGCGCTGCATCCCCAGTGTTTCCAGTGCACTCTCTGGACTCACTGTACTGCACCCCCAGTGGGGCCAGTGCACTCTCTGGAGTCATTTAAGTGCATCCCCAGTGGTGCCAGTGCACTCTATGGACTCACTGCAGTGCATCCCCAGTGGTGCCAGTGCACTCTCTGGACTCACTGCACTGCATCCAAAGTGGTGCCAATGCACTCTCTGGACTCACTGCACTGCATCCCCAAGGTGCCAGTGCACTCTCTGCACTCACTACACTGCATCCCCAGTGGTGCCAGTGCACTCTCTGGACTCACTGCACTGCATCCCCAGTGGTGCCAGTGCACTCTCTGGACTCACAGCAGTGCATTCCCAGTGGTGCCAGTGCACTCTCTGGACTCACTGCACTGCATCCCCAGTGGTGCCAGTGCACTATCTGGACTCACTGCACTGCATCCCCAGTGCTGACAGTGCACTCTCTGTAGTCATTGCGCTGCATCCCCAGTGGTGCCAGTGCACTCTCTGGACTCACTGCACTGCATCCCCAGTGGTGCCGGTGCACTCTCTAGAGTCACTGCAGTGCATCCCCAGTGGTGCCAGTGCACTCTCTGGAGTCTCTGCAGTGCATCCCCAGTGGTGCCAGTGCACTCTCTGGACTCACCGCACTGCATCCCCAGTGGTGCCAGTGCACTCTCTGGACTCACTGCACTGCATCCTCAGTGGTGCCAGTGCACTCTCTGGACTTACAGCACTGCATCCCCAGTGGTGCCAGTGCACTCTCTGGACTCACCGCACTGCATCCCCAGTGGTGCCAGTGCACTCTCTGGAGTCACTGCACTGCATCCCCAGTGGTGCCAGTGCACTCTCTGGACTCACTGCAGTGCATCCCCAGTGGTGCCAGTGCACTCTCAGGAATCACTGCACTGCATCCCCAGTGGTGCCAGTGCACTCTCTGCACTCACTGCACTGCATCCCCAGTGGTGCCACTGCACTCTCTGGACTCACTTCACTGCATCCCCAGTGGTGCCAGTGCACTCTCTGGACTCACTGCAGTGCATCCCCAGTGGTGCCAGTGCACTCTCTGGACTCACTGCACTGCATCCCCAGTGGTGCCAGTGCACTCTCTGGACTCACTGCAGTGCATCCCCAGTGGTGCCAGTGCACTCTCTGGACTCACTGCAGTGCATCCCCAGTGGTGCCAGTGCACTCTCTGGACTCACTGCACTGCATCCCCAGTGGTGCCAGTGCACTCTCTGGACTCACTGCACTGCATCCCCAGTGGTGCCAGTGCTCTCTCTGGACTCACTGCACTGCATCCCCAGTGGTGCCAGTGCACTCTCTGGACTCACTGCACTGCATCACCAGTGGTGCCAGTGCACTCTCTGGACTCGCTGCAGTGCATCCCCAGTGGTGCCAGTGCACTCTCTGGACTCACTGCACTGCATCCCCAGTGGTGCCAGTGCACTCTCTGTAGTCATTGCGCTGCATCCCCAGTGGTGCCAGTGCACTCTCTGGACTCACTGCACTGCATCCAAAGTGGTGCCAGTGCACTCTCTGGAGTCACTGCAGTGCTTCCCCAGTGGTGCCGGTGCACTCTCTGGACTCACAGCACTGCATCCCCAGTGGTGCCAGTGCACTCTCTGGAGTCTTTGCAGTGCATCCCCAGTGGTGCCAGTGCACTCTGTGGACTCACTGTACTGCATCCCCAGTGGTGCCAGTGCACTCTCTGGACTCACCGCACTGCATCCCCAGTGGTGCCAGTGCACTCTCTGGACTCACTGCACTGCATCCCCAGTGGTGCCAGTGCACTCTCTGGACTTACAGCACTGCATCCCCAGTGGTGCCAGTGCACTCTGTGGACTCACTGCACTGCATACCCTGTGGTGCCAGTGCACTCTCTGGACTCACTGCACTGCATCCCCAGTGGTGCCAGTGCACTCTCTGGACTCACTGCACTGCATCCCCAGTGGTGCCAGTGCTCTCTCTGGACTCACTGCACTGCATCCCCAGTGGTGCCAGTGCACTCTCTGGACTCACTGCACTGCATCACCAGTGGTGCCAGTGCACTCTCTGGAGTCACTGCAGTGCTTCCCCAGTGGTGCCAGTGCACTCTCTGGACTCACTGCACTGCATCCCCAGTGGTGCCAGTGCACTCTCTGTAGTCATTGCGCTGCATCCCCAGTGGTGCCAGTGCACTCTCTGGACTCACTGCACTGCATCCCCAGTGGTGCCAGTGCACTCTCTGAAGTCACTGCAGTGCTTCCCCAGTGGTGCCAGTGCACTCTCTGGACTCACTGCACTGCATCCCCAGTGGTGCCGGTGCACTCTCTAGAGTCACTGCAGTGCATCCCCAGTGGTGCCAGTGCACTCTCTGGAGTCTCTGCAGTGCATCCCCAGTGGTGCCAGTGCACTCTCTGGACTCACTGTACTGCATCCCCAGTGGTGCCAGTGCACTCTCTGGACTCACCGCACTGCATCCCCAGTGGTGCCAGTGCACTCTCTGGACTCACTGCACTGCATCCCCAGTGGTGCCAGTGCACTCTCTGGACTTACAGCACTGCATCCCCAGTGGTGCCAGTGCACTCTCTGGACTCACCGCACTGCATCCCCAGTGGTGCCAGTGCACTCTCTGGAGTCACTGCACTGCATCCCCAGTGGTGCCAGTGCACTCTCTGGACTCACTGCACTGCATCCCCAGTGGTGCCAGTGCACTCTCTGCACTCACTGCACTGCATCCCCAGTGGTGCCTGTGCACTCTCTGCACTCACTGCACTGCATCCCCAGTGGTGCCACTGCACTCTCTGGACTCACTTCACTGCATCCCCAGTGGTGCCAGTGCACTCTCTGGACTCACTGCAGTGCATCCCCAGTGGTGCCAGTGCACTCTCTGGACTCACTGCACTGCATCCCCAGTGGTGCCAGTGCACTCTCTGGACTCACTGCACTGCATCCCCAGTGGTGCCAGTACACCCTCTGGACTCAGTGCAGTGCATCCCCAGTGGTGCCAGTGCACTCTCTGGACTCACTGCAGTGCATCCCCAGTGGTGCCAGTGCACTCTCTGGACTCACTGCAGTGCATCCCCAGTGGTGCCAGTGCACTCTCTGGACTCACTGCACTGCATCCCCAGTGGTGCCAGTGCACTCTCTGGACTCACTGCACTGCATCCACAGTGGTGCCAGTGCACTCTATGTAGTCATTGCGCTGCATCCCCCGTGCTGCCAGTGCACTCTCTGGACTCACAGCACTGCATCCCCAGTGGTGCCAGTGCACTCTCTGGAGTCACTGCACTGCATCCCCAGTGGTGCCAGTGCACTCTCTGGACTCACTGCACTGCATCCCCAGTGGTGCCAGTGCACTCTCTGGACTCACTGCACTGCATCCACAGTGGTGCCAGTGCACTCTATGTAGTCATTGCGCTGCATCCCCAGTGGTGCCAGTGCACTCTCTGGACTCAGTGTACTGCATCCACAGTGGCGCCAGTGTACTCTCTGGACTCACTGCACTGCATCCAGAGTGGTGCCAGTGCACTCTCTGGACTCACTGCAGTGCATCCCCAGTGGTGCCAGTGCACTCTCTGGACTCACTGCACTGCATCCCCAGTGGTGCCAGTGCACTCTCTGGACTCACTGCAGTGCATCCCCAGTGGTGCCAGTGCACTCTCTGGAGTCTTTGCGCTGCATCCCCAGTGGTGCCAGGGCACTCTCTGGACTCACTGCACTGCATCCCCAGTGGGGCCAGTGCACTCTCTGGAGTCATTTCAGTGCATCCCCAGTGGTGCCAGTGCACTCTCTGGAGTCTCTGCAGTGCATCCCCAGTGGTGCCAGTGCACTCTGTGGACTCACTGCACTGCATCCCCAGTGGTGCCAATGCACTCTCTGGACTCACTGCACTGCATCCCCAAGGTGCCAGTGCACTCTCTGCACTCACTACACTGCATCCCCAGTGGTGCCAGTGCACTCTCTGGACTCACTGCAGTGCATCCCCAGTGGTGCCAGTGCACTCTCTGGACTCACAGCACTGCATCCCCAGTGGTGCCAGTGCACTCTCTGGACTCACTGCACTGCATCCCCAGTGGTGCCAGTGCACTCTCTGGACTCACTGCACTGCATCCCCAGTGGTGCCAGTGCACTCTGTGGACTCACTGTACTGCATCCTCAGTGGTGCCAGTGCACTCTCTGGACTCACAGCACTGCATCCCCAGTGGTGCCATTGCACTCTCTGGACTCACTGCAGTACATCCCCAATGGTGCCACTGTACTCTCTGCACTCACTGCAGTGCATCCCCAGTGGTGCCAGTGTACTCTCTGGACTCACTGCAGTGCATCCCCAGTGGTGCCAGTGCACTCACTAGAGTCACTGTACTGCATCCCCAGTGGTGCCAGTGCACTCTCTGGACTCACTGCACTGCATCCCCAGTGGTGTCAGTGCACTCTCTGGACTAACTGAACTGCATCACCAATTGATCCAGTGCACTCTCTGGACTCACTGCACTGCATCCCCAGTGGTGCCAGTGCACTCTCTGGACTCACTGCAGTGCATCCCCAGTGGTGCCAGTGCACTCTGTGGACTCACTGTACTGCATCCACAGTGGTGCCAGTGCACTCTCTGGACTCACTGCACTGCATCCCCAATGGTGCCACTGCACTCTCTGGACTCACTGCAGTGCATTCCCAGTGGTGCCAGTGCACTCTCTGGACTCACTGCAGTGCATCCCCAGTGGTGCCAGTGCACTCTCTGGACTCACTGCACTGCATCCCCAGTGGTGCCAGTGCACTCTCTAGAGTCACTGCAGTGCATCCCCAGTGGTGCCAGTGCACTCTCTGGACTCACTGCACTGCATCACCAGTGGTGCCAGTGCACTCTCTGGACTCACAGCAGTGCATCCCCAGTGGTGCCAGTGCACTCTCTGGACTCACTGCACTGCATCCCCAGTGGTGCCAGTGCACTCTCTGGACTCACTGCAGTGCATCCCCAGTGGTGCCAGTGCACTCTCTCGACTCACTACACTGCATCCCCAGTGGTGCCAGTGCACTCTCTGGACTCACAGCAGTGAATCCCCAGTGGTGCCAGTGCACTCTCTGGACTCACAGCACTGCATCCCCAGTGGTGCCAGTGCACTCTCTGTAGTCATTGCGCTGCATCCCCAGTGGTGCCAGTGCACTCTCTGGACTCACAGCAGTGAATCCCCAGTGGTGCCAGTGCACTCCCTGGACTCACTGCACTGCACCCCCAGTGGGGCCAGTGCACTCTCTGGAGTCATTTAAGTGCATCCCCAGTGGTGCCAGTGCACTCTCTGGACTCACTGCAGTGCATCCCCAGTGGTGCCAGTGCACTCTCTGGACTCACTGCACTGCATCCCCAGTGGTGCCAATGCACTCTCTGGACTCACTGCACTGCATCCCCAAGGTGCCAGTGCACTCTCTGCACTCACTACACTTCATCCCCAGTGGTGCCAGTGCACTCTCTGGACTCACTGCAGTGCATCCCCAGTGGTGCCAGTGCACTCTCTGGACTCACAGCAGTGCATTCCCAGTGGTGCCAGTGCACTCTCTGGACTCACTGCACTGCATCCCCAGTGGTGCCAGTGCACTATCTGGACTCACTGCACTGCATCCCCAGTGCTGACAGTGCACTCTCTGGACTCACTGCACTGCATCCCCAGTGGTGCCAGTGCACTCTCTGGACTCACTGCAGTGCATCCACAGTGGTGCCAGTGCACTCTCTGGACTCACTGCACTGCATCCCCAGTGGTGCCAGTGCACTCTCTGGACTCACTGCAGTGCATCCCCAGTGGTGCCAGTGCACTCTCTGGACTCACTGCACTGCATCCCCAGTGGTGCCAGTGCACTCTCTGGAGTCACTGCAGTGAATCCCCAGTGGTGCCAGTGCACTCTCTGGACTCACAGCACTGCATCCCCAGTGGTGCCAGTGCACTCTCTGTAGTCATTGCGCTGCATCCCCAGTGTTTCCAGTGCACTCTCTGGACTCACTGTACTGCACCCCCAGTGGGGCCAGTGCACTCTCTGGAGTCATTTAAGTGCATCCCCAGTGGTGCCAGTGCACTCTATGGACTCACTGCAGTGCATCCCCAGTGGTGCCAGTGCACTCTCTGGACTCACTGCACTGCATCCAAAGTGGTGCCAATGCACTCTCTGGACTCACTGCACTGCATCCCCAAGGTGCCAGTGCACTCTCTGCACTCACTACACTGCATCCCCAGTGGTGCCAGTGCACTCTCTGGACTCACTGCACTGCATCCCCAGTGGTGCCAGTGCACTCTCTGGACTCACAGCAGTGCATTCCCAGTGGTGCCAGTGCACTCTCTGGACTCACTGCACTGCATCCCCAGTGGTGCCAGTGCACTATCTGGACTCACTGCACTGCATCCCCAGTGCTGACAGTGCACTCTCTGGACTCACTGCACTGCATCCCCAGTGGTGCCAGTGCACTCTCTGGACTCACTGCAGTGCATCCCCAGTGGTGCCAGTGCACTCTCTGGACTCACTGCACTGCATCCCCAGTGGTGCCAGTACACTATCTGGACTCACTGCACTGCATCCCCAGTGCTGACAGTGCACTCTCTGGAATCACTGCACTGCATCCCCAGTGGTGCCAGTGCACTATCTGGACTCACTGCACTGCATCCCCAGTGCTGACAGTGCACTCCCTGGACTCACTGCAGTGCATCCCCAGTGGTGCCAGTGCACTCTCCAGAGTCACTGCAGTGCATCCCCAGTGGTGCCAGTGCACTCTCTGGAGTCTCTGCAGTGCATCCCCAGTGGTGCCAGTGCACTCTGTGGACTCACTGTACTGCATCCCCAGTGGTGCCAGTGCGCTCTCTGGAGTCTCTGCAGTGCATCCCCAGTGGTGCCAGTGCACTCTGTGGACTCACTGTACTGCATCTCCAGTGGTGCCAGTGCCCTCTCTGGACTCACTGCACTGCATTCCCAGTGGTGCCAGTGCACTCTCTGGACTCACTGCAGTACATCCCCAATGGTGCCAGTGTACTCTTTGCACTCACTGCACTGCATCCCCAGTGGTGCCAGTGCACTCTCTGGACTCACTGCAGTGCATCCCCAGTGGTGCCAGTTCACGCTCTTCAGTCACTGTACTGCATCCCCAGTGATGCCAGTGCACTCTCTGGACTCACTGCACTGCATCCCCAGTGGAGCCAGTGCACTCTGGGGACTCAATGCACTGCATCCCCAGTGGTGCCAGTGCACTCTCTGGAGTCACTGCAGTGCATCCCCAGTGGTGCCAGTGCACTCTCTGGACTCACTGTACTGCATCCACAGTGGCGCCAGTGCACTCTCTGGACTCACTGCACTGCATCCAGAGTGGTGCCAGTGCACTCTCTGGACTCACTGCACTGCATCCCCAGTGGTGCCAGTGCACTCTCTGGACTCACTGCAGTGCATCCCCAGTGGTGCCAGTGCACTCTCTGGACTCACCGCACTGCATCCCCAGTGGTGCCAGTGCACTCTCTGGACTCACTGCAGTGCATCCCCAGTGGTGCCAGTGCACTCTCTGGACTAACTGAACTGCATCCCCAATTGATCCAGTGCACTCTCTGGACTCAATGCACTGCATCCCCAGTGGTGCCAGTGCACTCTCTAGAGTCACTGCAGTGCATCCCCAGTGGTGCCAGTGCACTCTCTGGACTCACTGCACTGCATCCCCAGTGGTGCCAGTGCACTCTCTGGACTCACTGCAGTGCATCCCCAGTGGTGCCAGTTCACTCTCTGGAGTCACTGTACTGCATCCCCAGTGGTGCCAGTGCACTCTCTGGACTCACTGCAGTGCATCCCCAGTGGTGCCAGTGCACTCTCTGGACTAACTGAACTGCATCCCCAATTGATCCAGTGCACTCTCTGGACTCACCGCGCTGCATCCCCAGTGGTGCCAGTGCACTCTCTGGACTCACTGCACTGCATCACCAGTGGTGCCAGTGCACTCTCTGGAGTCACTGCAGTGCATCCCCAGTGGTGCCAGTGCACTCTGTGGACTCACTGCACTGCATCCCCAGTGGTGCCAGTGCACTCTCTGGACTCACCGCACTGCATCCAGAGTGGTGCCAGTGCACTCTCTGGACTCACTGCAGTGCATCCCCAGTGGTGCCAGTGCACTCTCTGGAGTCACTGCACTGCATCCCCAGTGGTGCCAGTGCACTCTCTGGACTCACTGCAGTGCATCCACAGTGGTGCCAGTGCACTCTATGTAGTCATTGCGCAGCATCCGCAGTGGTGCCAGTGCACTCTCTGGACTCACTGCACTGCATCCCCAGTGGTGCCAGTGCAATCTCTGGACTCACTGCACTGCATACCCAGTGGTGCCAGTGCACTCTCTGGACTCACTGCACTGCATCCCCAAGGTGCCAGTGCACTCTCTTGACTCACTACACTGCATCCCCAGTGGTGACAGTGCACTCTCTGGACTCACTACACTGCATCCCCAGTGGTGCAGTGCACTCACTAGAGTCACTGCAGTGCATCCCCAGTGGTGCCAGTGCACTCTCTGGACTCACTGCACTGCATCCCCAGTGGTGCCAGTGCACTCTCTGGACTCACTGCAGTGCATCCCCAGTGGTGCCAGTGCACTCTATGGACTCCCCGCACTGCATCCCCAGTGGTGCCAGTGCACTCTCTGGACTCATTGCACTGCATCCCCAGTGGTGCCAGTGCACTCTCTGGAGTCTCTGCAGTGCATCCCCAGTGGTGCCAGTGCACTCTGTGGACTCACTGAACTGCATCCCCAATTGATCCAGTGCACTCTCTGGACTCACTGCACTGCATCCCCAGTGGTGCCAGTGCACTCTCTGGAGTCACTGCACTGCATCCCCAGTGGTGCCAGTGCACTCTGTGGACTCACTGTACTGCATCCACAGTGGTGCCAGTGCACTCTCTGGACTCACCGCACTGCATCCAGAGTGGTGCCAGTGCACTCTCTAGAGTCATTGCAGTGCATCCCCAGTGGTGCCAGTGCACTCTCTGGACTCACTGCACTGCATCACCAGTGGTGCCAGTGCACTCTCTGGACTCACTGCAGTGCATCCCGAGTGGTGCCAGTGCACTCTCTGGACTCACTGCACTGCATCCCCAGTGCTGCCAGTGCACTCTCTGGACTCACGGCACTGCATCCAGAGTGGTGCCAGTGCACTCTCTGGACTCACTGCAGTGCATCCCCAGTGGTGCCAGTGCACTCTCTGGACTCACTGCACTGCATCCCCAGTGGTGCCAGTGCACTCTCTGGAGTCACTGCACTGCATCCCCAGTGGTGCCAGTGCACTCTCTGGACTCACTGCACTGCATCCCCAGTGGTGCCAGTGCACTCTCTGGACTCACTGCAGTGCATCCCCAGTGGTGCCAGTTCACTCTCTGGAGTCACTGTACTGCATCCCCAGTGGTGCCAGTGCACTCTCTGGACTCACTGCAGTGCATCCCCAGGGGTGCCAGTGCACTCTCTGGACTAACTGAACTGCATCCCCAATTGATCCAGTGCACTCTCTGGACTCACCGCGCTGCATCCAGAGTGGTGCCAGTGCACTCTCTAGAGTCACTGCAGTGCATCCCCAGTGGTGCCAGTGCACTCTCTGGACTCACTGCACTGCATCACCAGTGGTGCCAGTGCACTCTCTGGAGTCACTGCAGTGCATCCCCAGTGGTGCCAGTGCACTCTGTGGACTCACTGCACTGCATCCCCAGTGGTGCCAGTGCACTCTCTGGACTCACCGCACTGCATCCAGAGTGGTGCCAGTGCACTCTCTGGACTCACTGCAGTGCATCCCCAGTGGTGCCAGTGCACTCTCTGGAGTCATTGCACTGAATCCCCAGTGGTGCCAGTGCACTCTCTGGACTCACTGCAGTGCATCCACAGTGGTGCCAGTGCACTCTATGTAGTCATTGCGCTGCATCCGCAGTGGTGCCAGTGCACTCTCTGGACTCACTGCACTGCATCCCCAGTGGTGCCAGTGCAATCTCTGGACTCACTGCACTGCATCCCCAGTGGTGCCAGTGCACTCTCTGGACTCACTGCACTGCATCCCCAAGGTGCCAGTGCACTCTCTGGACTCACTGCACTGCATCCCCAGTGGTGCCAGTGCACTCTCTGGACTCACTGCAGTGCATCCCCAGTGGTGCCAGTGCACTCTATGGACTCCCCGCACTGCATCCCCAGTGGTGCCAGTGCACTCTCTGGACTCATTGCACTGCATCCCCAGTGGTGCCAGTGCACTCTCTGGAGTCTGCAGTGCATCCCCAGTGGTGCCAGTGCACTCTGTGGACTCACTGAACTGCATCCCCAATTGATCCAGTGCACTCTCTGGACTCACTGCACTGCATCCCCAGTGGTGCCAGTGCACTCTCTGGAGTCACTGCAGTGCATCCCCAGTGGTGCCAGTGCACTCTGTGGACTCACTGTACTGCATCCACAGTGGTGCCAGTGCACTCTCCGGACTCACCGCACTGCATCCAGAGTGGTGCCAGTGCACTCTCTAGAGTCATTGCAGTGCATCCCCAGTGGTGCCAGTGCACTCTCTGGACTCACTGCACTGCATCACCAGTGGTGCCAGTGCACTCTCTGGACTCACTGCAGTGCATCCCCAGTGGTGCCAGTGCACTCTCTGGACTCACTGCACTGCATCCCCAGTGCTGCCAGTGCACTCTCTGGACTCACGGCACTGCATCCAGAGTGGTGCCAGTGCACTCTCTGCACTCACTGCACTGCATCCCCAGTGGTGCCAGTGCACTCTCTGGACTCACTGCAGTGCATCCCCAGTGGTGCCAGTGCACTCTCTGGAGTCACTGCACTGCATCCCCAGTGGTGCCAGTGCACTCTCTGGACTCACTGCACTGCATCCCCAGTGGTGCCAGTGCACTCTATGTAGTCATTGCGCTGCATCCCCAGTGGTGCCAGTGCACTCTCTGGACTCACTGCACTGCATCCCCAGTGGTGCCAGTGCACTCTCTGGACTCACTGCACTGCATCCCCAGTGGTGCCGGTGCACTCTCTAGAGTCACTGCAGTGCATCCCCAGTGGTGCCAGTGCACTCTGTGGACTCACTGCACTGCATCCCCAGTGGTGCCAGTGCACTCTGTGGACGCAATGTACTGCATACCCAGTGGTGCCAGTGCACTATCTGGACTCACTGCACTGCATCCCCAGTGGTGCCAGTGCACTCTCTGGACTCACTGCACTGCATCCCCAGTGGTGCCAGTGCACTCTCTGGACTCACTGCAGTGCATCCCCAGTGGTGCCAGTGCACTCTCTGGACTCACTGCACTGCATCCCCAGTGGTGCCAGTGCACTCTCTGGAGTCTCTGCAGTGCATCCCCAGTGGTGCCAGTGCACTCTCTGGACTCACTGCAGTACATCCCCAATGGTGCCAGTGTACTCTCTGCACTCACTGCAGTGCATCCCCAGTGGTGCCAGTGCACTCTCTGGACTCACTGCAGTGCATCCCCAGTGGTGCCAGTGCACTCTCTGGACTCACTGCAGTGCATCCCCAGTGGTGCCAGTTCACTCTCTGGAGTCACTGTACTGCATCCCCAGTGGTGCCAGTGCACTCTCTGGACTCACTGTACTGCATCCCCAGTGGTGCCAGTGCACTCTCTGGACTAACTGAACTGCATCCCCAATTGATCCAGTGCACTCTCTGGACTCACTGCACTGCATCCCCAGTGGTGCCAGTGCACTCTCTGGAGTCACTGCAGTGCATCCCCAGTGGTGCCAGTGCACTCTGTGGACTCACTGTACTGCATCCACAGTGGTGCCAGTGCACTCTCTGGACTCACCGCACTGCATCCAGAGTGGTGCCAGTGCACTCTCTAGAGTCATTGCAGTGCATCCCCAGTGGTGCCAGTGCACTCTCTGGACTCACTGCAGTGCATCACCAGTGGTGCCAGTGGACTCTGTGGACTCACTGCACTGCATCCCCAGTGGTGCCAGTGCACTCTCTGGACTCACGGCACTGCATCCAGAGTGGTGCCAGTGCACTCTCTGGACTCACTGCACTGCATCCCCAGTGGTGCCAGTGCACTCTCTGGAGTCACTGCACTGCATCCCCAGTGGTGCCAGTGCACTCTCTGGACTCACTGCACTGCATCCCCAGTGGTGCCAGTGCACTCTCTGGAGTCATTGCGCTGCATCCCCAGTGGTGCCAGTGCACTCTGTGGACTCACTGCACTGCATCCCCAGTGGAGCCAGTGCACTCTCTGCACTCACTGCACTGCATCCCCAGTGGTGCCAGTGTACTCTCTGGACTCACTGAACTGCATCCCCAGTGGTGCCAGTGCACTCTCTGGACTCACTGCACTGCATCCCCAGTGCTGCCAGTGCACTCTCTGGACTAACTGAACTGCATCCCCAATTGGTCCAGTGCACTCTCTGGACTCACTGCAGTGCATCCCCAGTGGTGCCAGTGCACTCTCTGGACTCACTGCACTGCATCCCCAGTGGTGCCAGTGCACTCTATGTAGTCATTGTGCTGCATCCCCAGTGGTGCCAGTGCACTCTCTGGAGTCTCTGCAGTGCATCCCCAGTGGTGCCAGTGCACCCTCCGGACTCACTGCAGTGCATCCCCAGTGGTGCCAGTGCACTCTCTGGACTCACAGCAGTGAATCCCCAGTGGTGCCAGTGCACTCTCTGGACTCACTGCAGTGCATCCCCAGTGGTGCCAGTGCACTCTCTGGACTCACTGCAGTGCATCCCCAGTGGTGCCAGTGCACTCTCTGGACTCACTGCACTGCATCCCCAGTGGTGCCAGTGCACTCTCTGGACTCACTGCACTGCATCCCCAGTGGTGCCAGTGCTCTCTCTGGACTCACTGCACTGCATCCCCAGTGGTGCCAGTGCACTCTCTGGACTCACTGCACTGCATCACCAGTGGTGCCAGTGCACTCTCTGGACTCGCTGCAGTGCATCCCCAGTGGTGCCAGTGCACTCTCTGGACTCACTGCACTGCATCCCCAGTGGTGCCAGTGCACTCTCTGTAGTCATTGCGCTGCATCCCCAGTGGTGCCAGTGCACTCTCTGCACTCACTGCAGTGCATCACCAGTGGTGCCAGTGCACTCTCTGGAGTCACTGCACTGCATCCCCAGTGGTGCCAGTGCACTCTCTGGACTCACCGCACTGCATCCCCAGTGGTGCCAGTGCACTCTCTGGACTCACTGCAGTGCATCCCCAGTGGTGCCAGTGCACTCTCTGGACTCACTGCACTGCATCCCCAGTGGTGCCAGTGCACTCTCTGGACTCACTGCGCTGCATCCCCAGTGGTGCCAGTGCACTCTATGGACTCACTGCACTGCATCCCCAGTGGTGCCAGTGCACTCTCTGTAGTCATTGCGCTGCATCCCCAGTGGTGCCAGTGCACTCTCTGGAGTCACTGCAGTGCTTCCCCAGTGGTGCCAGTGCACTCTCTGGACTCACTGCACTGCATCCCCAGTGGTGCCGGTGCACTCTCTAGAGTCACTGCAGTGCATCCCCAGTGGTGCCAGTGCACTCTCTGGAGTCTCTGCAGTGCATCCCCAGTGGTGCCAGTGCACTCTGTGGACTCACTGTACTGCATCCCCAGTGGTGCCAGTGCACTCTCTGGACTCACTGCAGTACATCCCCAATGGTGCCAGTGTACTCTCTGGACTCACTGCAGTGCATCCCCAGTGGTGCCAGTGCACTCTGTGGACTCACTGCACTGCATCCCCAGTGGTGCCAGTGCACTCTCTGGACTCACTGCAGTACATCCCCAATGGTGCCAGTGTACTCTCTGCACTCACTGCAGTGCATCCCCAGTGGTGCCAGTGCACTCTCTGGACTCACTGCAGTGCATCCCCAGTGGTGCCTGTTCACTCTCTGGAGTCACTGTACTGCATCCCCAGTGGTGCCAGTGCACTCTCTGGACTCACTGCACTGCATCCCCAGTGGTGCCAGTGTACTCTCTGGACTAACTGAACTGCATCCCCAGTTGATCCAGTGCACTCTCTGGACTCACTGCACTGCATCCCCAGTGGTGCCAGTGCACTCTCTGGACTCACTGCAGTGCATCCCCAGTGGTGCCAGTGCACTCTGTGGACTCACTGTACTGCATCCACAGTGGCGCCAGTGCACTCTCTGGACTCACCGCACTGCATCCAGAGTGGTGCCAGTGCACTCTCTGGACTCACTGCACTGCATCCCCAGTGGTGCCAGTGCACTCTCTGGACTCACTACAGTGCATCCCTAGTGGTGCCAGTGCACTCTCTGGACTCACTGCACTGCATCCCCAGTGGTGCCAGTGCACTCTCTGCACTCACAGCACTGCATCCCCAGTGGTGCCAGTGCACTCTCTGTAGTCATTGCGCTGCATCCCCAGTGGTACCAGTGCACTCTCTGGACTCACTGCACTGCATCCCCAAGGTGCCAGTGCACTCTCTGCACTCACTACACTGCATCCCCAGTGGTGCCAGTGCACTCTATGGACTCACAGCAGTGCATTCCCATTGGTGCCAGTGCACTCTATGGACTCACTGCAGTGCATCCCCAGTGGTGCCAGTGCACTCTCTGGACTCACTGCACTGCATCCCCAGTGGTGCCAATGCACTCTCTGGACTCACTGCACTGCATCCCCAAGGTGCCAGTGCACTCTCTGGACTCACTGCACTGCATCCCCAGTGGTGCCAGTGCACTCTCTGGACTCACTGCAGTGCATCCCCACTGGTGCCAGTGCACTCTCTGGACTCACAGCAGTGCATTCCCATTGGTGCCAGTGCACTCTCTGGACTCACTGCACTGCATCCCCAGTGGTGCCAGTGCACTATCTGGACTCACTGCACTGCATCCCCAGTACTGACAGTGCACTCTCTGGACTCACTGCAGTGCATCCCCAGTGGTGCCAGTGCACTCTCTGGACTCACTGTACTGCATCCCCAGTGGTGCCAGTGCACTCTCTGGACTCACTGCAGTGCATCCCCAGTGGTGCCAGTGCACTCTCTGGACTCACTGCACTGCACCCCCAGTGGTGCCAGTGCACTCTCTGGACTCACTGCACTGCATCCCCAGTGGTGCCAGTGCACTCTCTGTAGTCATTGCGCTGCATCCCCAATGGTGCCAGTGCACTCTCTGGACTCACTGCACTGCATCCCCAGTGGTGCCAGTGCACTCTCTGGAGTCACTGCAGTGCTTCCCCAGTGGTGCCAGTGCACTCTCTGGACTCACTGCACTGCATCCCCAGTGGTGCCGGTGCACTCTCTAGAGTCACTGCAGTGCATCCCCAGTGGTGCCAGTGCACTCTCTGGAGTCTCTGCAGTGCATCCCCAGTGGTGCCAGTGCACTCTCTGGACTCACTGTACTGCATCCCCAGTGGTGCCAGTGCACTCTCTGGACTCACCGCACTGCATCCCCAGTGGTGCCAGTGCACTCTCTGGACTTACAGCACTGCATCCCCAGTGGTGCCAGTGCACTCTCTGGACTCACCGCACTGCATCCCCAGTGGTGCCAGTGCACTCTCTGGAGTCACTGCACTGCATCCCCAGTGGTGCCAGTGCACTCTCTGGACTCACTGCACTGCATCCCCAGTGGTGCCAGTGCACTCTCAGGAATCACTGCACTGCATCCCCAGTGGTGCCAGTGCACTCTCAGGAATCACTGCACTGCATCCCCAGTGGTGCCAGTGCACTCTCTGCACTCACTGCACTGCATCCCCAGTGGTGCCACTGCACTCTCTGGACTCACTTCACTGCATCCCCAGTGGTGCCAGTGCACTCTCTGGACTCACTGCAGTGCATCCCCAGTGGTGCCAGTGCACTCTCTGGACTCACTGCACTGCATCCCCAGTGGTGCCAGTGCACTCTCTGGACTCACTGCACTGCATCCCCAGTGGTGCCAGTGCACTCTCTGGACTCACTGCACTGCATCCCCAGTGGTGCCAGTGCACTCTCTGGACTCACTGCAGTGCATCCCCAGTGGTGCCAGTGCACTCTCTGGACTCACTGCACTGCATCCCCAGTGGTGCCAGTGCACTCTCTGGACTCACTGCACTGCATCCCCAGTGGTGCCAGTGCTCTCTCTGGACTCACAGCACTGCATCCCCAGTGGTGCCAGTGCACTCTCTGGACTCACTGCACTGCATCACCAGTGGTGCCACTGCACTCTCTGGACTCGCTGCAGTGCATCCCCAGTGGTGCCAGTGCACTCTCTGGACTCACTGCACTGCATCCCCAGTGGTGCCAGTGCACTCTCTGTAGTCATTGCGCTGCATCCCCAGTGGTGCCAGTGCACTCTCTGGACTCACTGCACTGCATCCCCAGTGGTGCCGGTGCACTCTCTAGAGTCACTGCAGTGCATCCCCAGTGGTGCCAGTGCACTCTCTGGAGTCTCTGCAGTGCATCCCCAGTGGTGCCAGTGCACTCTGTGGACTCACTGTACTGCATCCCCAGTGGTGCCAGTGCACTCTCTGGACTCACCGCACTGCATCCCCAGTGGTGCCAGTGCACTCTCTGGACTCACTGCACTGCATCCCCAGTGGTGCCAGTGCACTCTCTGGACTTACAGCACTGCATCCCCAGTGGTGCCAGTGCACTCTGTGGACTCACTGCACTGCATACCCTGTGGTGCCAGTGCACTCTCTGGACTCACTGCACTGCATCCCCAGTGGTGCCAGTGCACTCTCTGGAATCACTGCACTGCATCCCCAGTGGTGCCAGTGCTCTCTCTGGACTCACTGCACTGCATCCCCAGTGGTGCCAGTGCACTCTCTGGACTCACTGCACTGCATCACCAGTGGTGCCAGTGCACTCTCTGGACTCACTGCTCTGCATCCCCAGTGGTGCCAGTGCACTCTCTGGAGTCACTGCAGTGCTTGCCCAGTGGTGCCAGTGCACTCTCTGGACTCACTGCACTGCATCCCCAGTGGTGCCGGTGCACTCTCTAGAGTCACTGCAGTGCATCCCCAGTGGTGCCAGTGCACTCTCTGGAGTCTCTGCAGTGCATCCCCAGTGGTGCCAGTGCACTCTGTGGACTCACTGTACTTCATCACCAGTGGTGCCAGTGCACTCTCTGGACTCACTGCACTGCATCCCCAGTGGTGCCAGTGCACTCTCTGGACTCACTGCAGTACATCCCCAATGGTGCCAGTGTACTCTCTGCACTCACTGCAGTGCATCCCCAGTGGTGCCAGTGCACTCTCTGGACTCACTGCAGTGCATCCCCACTGGTGCCAGTTCACTCTCTGGACTCACTGCACTGCATCCCCAAGGTGCCAGTGCACTCTCTGCACTCACTACACTGCATCCCCAGTGGTGCCAGTGCACTCTCTGGACTCACAGCAGTGCATTCCCATTGGTGCCAGTGCACTCTATGGACTCACTGCAGTGCATCCCCAGTGGTGCCAGTGCACTCTCTGGACTCACTGCACTGCATCCCCAGTGGTGCCAATGCACTCTCTGGACTCACTGCACTGCATCCCCAAGGTGCCAGTGCACTCTCTGCACTCACTGCACTGCATCCCCAGTGGTGCCAGTGCACTCTCTGGACTCACTGCAGTGCATCCCCAGTGGTGCCAGTGCACTCTATGGACTCCCCGCACTGCATCCCCAGTGGTGCCAGTGCACTCTCTGGACTCATTGCACTGCATCCCCAGTGGTGCCAGTGCACTCTCTGGAGTCTGCAGTGCATCCCCAGTGGTGCCAGTGCACTCTGTGGACTCACTGAACTGCATCCCCAATTGATCCAGTGCACTCTCTGGACTCACTGCACTGCATCCCCAGTGGTGCCAGTGCACTCTCTGGAGTCACTGCAGTGCATCCCCAGTGGTGCCAGTGCACTCTGTGGACTCACTGTACTGCATCCACAGTGGTGCCAGTGCACTCTCCGGACTCACCGCACTGCATCCAGAGTGGTGCCAGTGCACTCTCTAGAGTCATTGCAGTGCATCCCCAGTGGTGCCAGTGCACTCTCTGGACTCACTGCACTGCATCACCATTGGTGCCAGTGCACTCTCTGGACTCACTGCAGTGCATCCCCAGTGGTGCCAGTGCACTCTCTGGACTCACTGCACTGCATCCCCAGTGCTGCCAGTGCACTCTCTGGACTCACGGCACTGCATCCAGAGTGGTGCCAGTGCACTCTCTGGACTCACTGCAGTGCATCCCCAGTGGTGCCAGTGCACTCTCTGGACTCACTGCAGTGCATCCCCAGTGGTGCCAGTGCACTCTCTGGAGTCACTGCACTGCATCCCCAGTGGTGCCAGTGCACTCTCTGGACTCACTGCACTGCATCCCCAGTGGTGCCAGTGCACTCTATGTAGTCATTGCGCTGCATCCCCAGTGGTGCCAGTGCACTCTCTGGACTCACTGCACTGCATCCCCAGTGGTGCCAGTGCACTCTCTGGACTCACTGCACTGCATCCCCAGTGGTGCCGGTGCACTCTCTAGAGTCACTGCAGTGCATCCCCAGTGGTGCCAGTGCACTCTGTGGACTCACTGCACTGCATCCCCAGTGGTGCCAGTGCACTCTGTGGACGCAATGTACTGCATCCCCAGTGGTGCCAGTGCACTATCTGGACTCACTGCACTGCATCCCCAGTGGTGCCAGTGCACTCTCTGGACTCACTGCACTGCATCCCCAGTGGTGCCAGTGCACTCTCTGGACTCACTGCAGTGCATCCCCAGTGGTGCCAGTGCACTCTCTGGACTCACTGCACTGCATCCCCAGTGGTGCCAGTGCACTCTCTGGAGTCTCTGCAGTGCATCCCCAGTGGTGCCAGTGCACTCTCTGGACTCACTGCAGTACATCCCCAATGGTGCCAGTGTACTCTCTGCACTCACTGCAGTGCATCCCCAGTGGTGCCAGTGCACTCTCTGGACTCACTGCAGTGCATCCCCAGTGGTGCCAGTTCACTCTCTGGAGTCACTGTACTGCATCCCCAGTGGTGCCAGTGCACTCTCTGGACTCACTGTACTGCATCCCCAGTGGTGCCAGTGCACTCTCTGGACTAACTGAACTGCATCCCCAATTGATCCAGTGCACTCTCTGGACTCACTGCACTGCATCCCCAGTGGTGCCAGTGCACTCTCTGGAGTCACTGCAGTGCATCCCCAGTGGTGCCAGTGCACTCTGTGGACTCACTGTACTGCATCCCCAGTGGTGCCAGTGCACTCTCTGGACTCACCGCACTGCATCCAGAGTGGTGCCAGTGCACTCTCTAGAGTCATTGCAGTGCATCCCCAGTGGTGCCAGTGCACTCTCTGGACTCACTGCAGTGCATCACCAGTGGTGCCTGTGGACTCTGTGGACTCACTGCACTGCATCCCCAGTGGTGCCAGTGCACTCTCTGGACTCACGGCACTGCATCCAGAGTGGTGCCAGTGCACTCTCTGGACTCACTGCACTGCATCCCCAGTGGTGCCAGTGCACTCTCTGGAGTCACTGCACTGCATCCCCAGTGGTGCCAGTGCACTCTCTGGACTCACTGCACTGCATCCCCAGTGGTGCCAGTGCACTCTCTGTAGTCATTGCGCTGCATCCCCAGTGGTGCCAGTGCACTCTGTGGACTCACTGCACTGCATCCCCAGTGGAGCCAATGCACTCTCTGCACTCACTGCACTGCATCCCCAGTGGTGCCAGTGTACTCTCTGGACTCACTGAACTGCATCCCCAGTGGTGCCAGTGCACTCTCTGGACTCACTGCACTGCATCCCCAGTGGTGCCAGTGCACTCTCTGGACTAACTGAACTGCATCCCCAATTGGTCCAGTGCACTCTCTGGACTCACTGCAGTGCATCCCCAGTGGTGCCAGTGCACTCTCTGGACTCACTGCACTGCATCCCCAGTGGTGCCAGTGCACTCTATGTAGTCATTGTGCTGCATCCCCAGTGGTGCCAGTGCACTCTCTGGAGTCTCTGCAGTGCATCCCCAGTGGTGCCAGTGCACCCTCCGGACTCACTGCAGTGCATCCCCAGTGGTGCCAGTGCACTCTCTGGACTCACAGCAGTGAATCCCCAGTGGTGCCAGTGCACTCTCTGGACTCACTGCAGTGCATCCCCAGTGGTGCCAGTGCACTCTCTGGACTCACTGCAGTGCATCCCCAGTGGTGCCAGTGCACTCTCTGGACTCACTGCACTGCATCCCCAGTGGTGCCAGTGCACTCTCTGGACTCACTGCACTGCATCCCCAGTGGTGCCAGTGCTCTCTCTGGACTCACTGCACTGCATCCCCAGTGGTGCCAGTGCACTCTCTGGACTCACTGCACTGCATCACCAGTGGTGCCAGTGCACTCTCTGGACTCGCTGCAGTGCATCCCCAGTGGTGCCAGTGCACTCTCTGGACTCACTGCACTGCATCCCCAGTGGTGCCAGTGCACTCTCTGTAGTCATTGCGCTGCATCCCCAGTGGTGCCAGTGCACTCTCTGCACTCACTGCAGTGCATCACCAGTGGTGCCAGTGCACTCTCTGGAGTCACTGCACTGCATCCCCAGTGGTGCCAGTGCACTCTCTGGACTCACCACACTGCATCCCCAGTGGTGCCAGTGCACTCTCTGGACTCACTGCAGTGCATCCCCAGTGGTGCCAGTGCACTCTCTGGACTCACTGCACTGCATCCCCAGTGGTGCCAGTGCACTCTCTGGACTCACTGCGCTGCATCCCCAGTGGTGCCAGTGCACTCTATGGACTCACTGCACTGCATCCCCAGTGGTGCCAGTGCACTCTCTGTAGTCATTGCTCTGCATCCCCAGTGGTGCCAGTGCACTCTCTGGAGTCACTGCAGTGCTTCCCCAGTGGTGCCAGTGCACTCTCTGGACTCACTGCACTGCATCCCCAGTGGTGCCGGTGCACTCTCTAGAGTCACTGCAGTGCATCCCCAGTGGTGCCAGTGCACTCTCTGGAGTCTCTGCAGTGCATCCCCAGTGGTGCCAGTGCACTCTGTGGACTCACTGTACTGCATCCCCAGTGGTGCCAGTGCACTCTCTGGACTCACTGCAGTACATCCCCAATGGTGCCAGTGTACTCTCTGGACTCACTGCAGTGCATCCCCAGTGGTGCCAGTGCACTCTGTGGACTCACTGCAGTGCATCCCCAGTGGTGCCAGTGCACTCTCTGGACTCACTGCAGTACATCCCCAATGGTGCCAGTGTACTCTCTGCACTCACTGCAGTGCATCCCC
The DNA here is from genome assembly GCF_964211835.1 of Anser anser. Taxonomy (NCBI): domain Eukaryota; kingdom Metazoa; phylum Chordata; class Aves; order Anseriformes; family Anatidae; genus Anser; species Anser anser. Next base: position 150,010 of record NW_028153569.1, on the reverse strand, counting down.
AGTGGTGCCAGTGCACTCTCTGGACTCACTGCAGTGCATCCCCAGTGGTGCCTGTTCACTCTCTGGAGTCACTGTACTGCATCCCCAGTGGTGCCAGTGCACTCTCTGGACTCACTGCACTGCATCCCCAGTGGTGCCAGTGTACTCTCTGGACTAACTGAACTGCATCCCCAGTTGATCCAGTGCACTCTCTGGACTCACTGCACTGCATCCCCAGTGGTGCCAGTGCACTCTCTGGACTCACTGCAGTGCATCCCCAGTGGTGCCAGTGCACTCTGTGGACTCACTGTACTGCATCCACAGTGGCGCCAGTGCACTCTCTGGACTCACCGCACTGCATCCAGAGTGGTGCCAGTGCACTCTCTGGACTCACTGCACTGCATCCCCAGTGGTGCCAGTGCACTCTCTGGACTCACTACAGTGCATCCCCAGTGGTGCCAGTGCACTCTCTGGACTCACTGCACTGCATCCCCAGTGGTGCCAGTGCACTCTCTGCACTCACAGCACTGCATCCCCAGTGGTGCCAGTGCACTCTCTGTAGTCATTGCGCTGCATCCCCAGTGGTACCAGTGCACTCTCTGGACTCACTGCACTGCATCCCCAAGGTGCCAGTGCACTCTCTGCACTCACTACACTGCATCCCCAGTGGTGCCAGTGCACTCTCTGGACTCACAGCAGTGCATTCCCATTGGTGCCAGTGCACTCTATGGACTCACTGCAGTGCATCCCCAGTGGTGCCAGTGCACTCTCTGGACTCACTGCACTGCATCCCCAGTGGTGCCAATGCACTCTCTGGACTCACTGCACTGCATCCCCAAGGTGCCAGTGCACTCTCTGGACTCACTGCACTGCATCCCCAGTGGTGCCAGTGCACTCTCTGGACTCACTGCAGTGCATCCCCACTGGTGCCAGTGCACTCTCTGGACTCACAGCAGTGCATTCCCATTGGTGCCAGTGCACTCTCTGGACTCACTGCACTGCATCCCCAGTGGTACCAGTGCACTATCTGGACTCACTGCACTGCATCCCCAGTACTGACAGTGCACTCTCTGGACTCACTGAAGTGCATCCCCAGTGGTGCCAGTGCACTCTCTGGACTCACTGTACTGCATCCCCAGTGGTGCCAGTGCACTCTCTGGACTCACTGCAGTGCATCCCCAGTGGTGCCAGTGCACTCTCTGGACTCACTGCACTGCACCCCCAGTGGTGCCAGTGCACTCTCTGGACTCACTGCACTGCATCCCCAGTGGTGCCAGTGCACTCTCTGTAGTCATTGCGCTGCATCCCCAATGGTGCCAGTGCACTCTCTGGACTCACTGCACTGCATCCCCAGTGGTGCCAGTGCACTCTCTGGAGTCACTGCAGTGCTTCCCCAGTGGTGCCAGTGCACTCTCTGGACTCACTGCACTGCATCCCCAGTGGTGCCGGTGCACTCTCTAGAGTCACTGCAGTGCATCCCCAGTGGTGCCAGTGCACTCTCTGGAGTCTCTGCAGTGCATCCCCAGTGGTGCCAGTGCACTCTCTGGACTCACTGTACTGCATCCCCAGTGGTGCCAGTGCACTCTCTGGACTCACCGCACTGCATCCCCAGTGGTGCCAGTGCACTCTCTGGACTCACTGCACTGCATCCCCAGTGGTGCCAGTGCACTCTCTGGACTTACAGCACTGCATCCCCAGTGGTGCCAGTGCACTCTCTGGACTCACCGCACTGCATCCCCAGTGGTGCCAGTGCACTCTCTGGAGTCACTGCACTGCATCCCCAGTGGTGCCAGTGCACTCTCTGGACTCACTGCACTGCATCCCCAGTGGTGCCAGTGCACTCTCAGGAATCACTGCACTGCATCCCCAGTGGTGCCAGTGCACTCTCTGCACTCACTGCACTGCATCCCCAGTGGTGCCACTGCACTCTCTGGACTCACTTCACTGCATCCCCAGTGGTGCCAGTGCACTCTCTGGACTCACTGCAGTGCATCCCCAGTGGTGCCAGTGCACTCTCTGTACTCACTGCACTGCATCCCCAGTGGTGCCAGTGCACTCTCTGGACTCACTGCACTGCATCCCCAGTGGTGCCAGTGCACTCTCTGGACTCACTGCACTGCATCCCCAGTGGTGCCAGTGCACTCTATGGACTCACTGCAGTGCATCCCCAGTGGTGCCAGTGCACTCTCTGGACTCACTGCACTGCATCCCCAGTGGTGCCAGTGCACTCTCTGGACTCACTGCACTGCATCCCCAGTGGTGCCAGTGCTCTCTCTGGACTCACTGCACTGCATCCCCAGTGGTGCCAGTGCACTCTCTGGACTCACTGCACTGCATCACCAGTGGTGCCACTGCACTCTCTGGACTCGCTGCAGTGCATCCCCAGTGGTGCCAGTGCACTCTCTGGACTCACTGCACTGCATCCCCAGTGGTGCCAGTGCACTCTCTGTAGTCATTGCGCTGCATCCCCAGTGGTGCCAGTGCACTCTCTGGACTCACTGCACTGCATCCCCAGTGGTGCCGGTGCACTCTCTAGAGTCACTGCAGTGCATCCCCAGTGGTGCCAGTGCACTCTCTGGAGTCTCTGCAGTGCATCCCCAGTGGTGCCAGTGCACTCTGTGGACTCACTGTACTGCATCCCCAGTGGTGCCAGTGCACTCTCTGGACTCACCGCACTGCATCCCCAGTGGTGCCAGTGCACTCTCTGGACTCACTGCACTGCATCCCCAGTGGTGCCAGTGCACTCTCTGGACTTACAGCACTGCATCCCCAGTGGTGCCAGTGCACTCTGTGGACTCACTGCACTGCATACCCTGTGGTGCCAGTGCACTCTCTGGACTCACTGCACTGCATCCCCAGTGGTGCCAGTGCACTCTCTGGAATCACTGCACTGCATCCCCAGTGCTGACAGTGCTCTCTCTGGACTCACTGCACTGCATCCCCAGTGGTGCCAGTGCACTCTCTGGACTCACTGCACTGCATCACCAGTGGTGCCAGTGCACTCTCTGGACTCACTGCTCTGCATCAACAGTGGTGCCAGTGCACTCTCTGGAGTCACTGCAGTGCTTGCCCAGTGGTGCCAGTGCACTCTCTGGACTCACTGCACTGCATCCCCAGTGGTGCCGGTGCACTCTCTAGAGTCACTGCAGTGCATCCCCAGTGGTGCCAGTGCACTCTCTGGAGTCTCTGCAGTGCATCCCCAGTGGTGCCAGTGCACTCTGTGGACTCACTGTACTTCATCACCAGTGGTGCCAGTGCACTCTCTGGACTCACTGCACTGCATCCCCAGTGGTGCCAGTGCACTCTCTGGACTCACTGCAGTACATCCCCAATGGTGCCAGTGTACTCTCTGCACTCACTGCAGTGCATCCCCAGTGGTGCCAGTGCACTCTCTGGACTCACTGCAGTGCATCCCCACTGGTGCCAGTTCACTCTCTGGACTCACTGCACTGCATCCCCAAGGTGCCAGTGCACTCTCTGCACTCACTACACTGCATCCCCAGTGGTGCCAGTGCACTCTCTGGACTCACAGCAGTGCATTCCCATTGGTGCCAGTGCACTCTCTGGACTCGCTGCAGTGCATCCCCAGTGGTGCCAGTGCACTCTCTGGACTCACTGCACTGCATCCCCAGTGGTGCCAATGCACTCTCTGGACTCACTGCACTGCATCCCCAAGGTGCCAGTGCACTCTCTGCACTCACTGCACTGCATCCCCAGTGGTGCCAGTGCACTCTCTGGACTCACTGCAGTGCATCCCCACTGGTGCCAGTGCACTCTCTGGACTCACAGCAGTGCATTCCCATTGGTGCCAGTGCACTCTCTGGACTCACTGCACTGCATCCCCAGTGGCGCCAGTGCACTATCTGGACTCACTGCACTGCATCCCCAGTACTGACAGTGCACTCTCTGGACTCACTGCAGTGCATCCCCAGTGGTGCCAGTGCACTCTCTGGAGTCACTGCACTGCATCCCCTGTGGTGCCAGTGCACTCTCTGGACTCACTGCACTGCATCCCCAGTGGTGCCAGTGCACTTTGTGGACTCACTGTACTGCATCCCCAGTGGTGCCAGTGCACTCTCTGGACTCACTGCAGTGCATCCCCAGTGGTGCCAGTGCACTCTCTGGACTCACTGCACTGCACCCCCAGTGGTGCCAGTGCACTCTCTGGACTCACTGCACTGCATCCCCAGTGGTGCCAGTGCACTCTCTGTAGTCATTGCGCTGCATCCCCAGTGGTGCCAGTGCACTCTCTGGACTCACTGCACTGCATCCCCAGTGGTGCCAGTGCACTCTCTGGAGTCACTGCAGTGCTTCCCCAGTGGTGCCAGTGCACTCTCTGGACTCACTGCACTGCATCCCCAGTGGTGCCGGTGCACTCTCTAGAGTCACTGCAGTGCATCCCCAGTGGTGCCAGTGCACTCTCTGGAGTCTCTGCAGTGCATCCCCAGTGGTGCCAGTGCACTCTCTGGACTCACTGTACTGCATCCCCAGTGGTGCCAGTGCACTCTCTGGACTCACCGCACTGCATCCCCAGTGGTGCCAGTGCACTCTCTGGACTCACTGCACTGCATCCTCAGTGGTGCCAGTGCACTCTCTGGACTTACAGCACTGCATCCCCAGTGGTGCCAGTGCACTCTCTGGACTCACCGCACTGCATCCCCAGTGGTGCCAGTGCACTCTCTGGAGTCACTGCACTGCATCCCCAGTGGTGCCAGTGCACTCTCTGGACTCACTGCACTGCATCACCAGTGGTGCCAGTGCACTCTCAGGAATCACTGCACTGCATCCCCAGTGGTGCCAGTGCACTCTCTGCACTCACTGCACTGCATCCCCAGTGGTGCCACTGCACTCTCTGGACTCACTTCACTGCATCCCCAGTGGTGCCAGTGCACTCTCTGGACTCACTGCAGTGCATCCCCAGTGGTGCCAGTGCACTCTCTGGACTCACTGCACTGCATCCCCAGTGGTGCCAGTGCACTCTCTGGACTCACTGCAGTGCATCCCCAGTGGTGCCAGTGCACTCTCTGGACTCACTGCAGTGCATCCCCAGTGGTGCCAGTGCACTCTCTGGACTCACTGCACTGCATCCCCAGTGGTGCCAGTGCACTCTCTGGACTCACTGCACTGCATCCCCAGTGGTGCCAGTGCTCTCTCTGGACTCACTGCACTGCATCCCCAGTGGTGCCAGTGCACTCTCTGGACTCACTGCACTGCATCACCAGTGGTGCCAGTGCACTCTCTGGACTCGCTGCAGTGCATCCCCAGTGGTGCCAGTGCACTCTCTGGACTCACTGCACTGCATCCCCAGTGGTGCCAGTGCACTCTCTGTAGTCATTGCGCTGCATCCCCAGTGGTGCCAGTGCACTCTCTGGACTCACTGCACTGCATCCCCAGTGGTGCCAGTGCACTCTCTGGAGTCACTGCAGTGCTTCCCCAGTGGTGCCAGTGCACTCTCTGGACTCACTGCACTGCATCCCCAGTGGTGCCGGTGCACTCTCTAGATTCACTGCAGTGCATCCCCAGTGGTGCCAGTGCACTCTCTGGAGTCTCTGCAGTGCATCCCCAGTGGTGCCAGTGCACTCTGTGGACTCACTGTACTGCATCCCCAGTGGTGCCAGTGCACTCTCTGGACTCACCGCACTGCATCCCCAGTGGTGCCAGTGCACTCTCTGGACTCACTGCACTGCATCCCCAGTGGTGCCAGTGCACTCTCTGGACTTACAGCACTGCATCCCCAGTGGTGCCAGTGCACTCTGTGGACTCACTGCACTGCATACCCTGTGGTGCCAGTGCACTCTCTGGACTCACTGCACTGCATCCCCAGTGGTGCCAGTGCACTCTCTGGACTCACTGCACTGCATCCCCAGTGGTGCCAGTGCTCTCTCTGGACTCACTGCACTGCATCCCCAGTGGTGCCAGTGCACTCTCTGGACTCACTGCACTGCATCACCAGTGGTGCCAGTGCACTCTCTGGACTCACTGCACTGCATCCCCAGTGGTGCCGGTGCACTCTCTAGAGTCACTGCAGTGCATCCCCAGTGGTGCCAGTGCACTCTCTGTAGTCATTGCGCTGCATCCCCAGTGGTGCCAGTGCACTCTCTGGACTCACTGCACTGCATCCCCAGTGGTGCCAGTGCACTCTCTGGAGTCACTGCAGTGCTTCCCCAGTGGTGCCAGTGCACTCTCTGGACTCACTGCACTGCATCCCCAGTGGTGCCGGTGCACTCTCTAGAGTCACTGCAGTGCATCCCCAGTGGTGCCAGTGCACTCTCTGGAGTCTCTGCAGTGCATCCCCAGTGGTGCCAGTGCACTCTCTGGACTCACTGTACTGCATCCCCAGTGGTGCCAGTGCACTCTCTGGACTCACCGCACTGCATCCCCAGTGGTGCCAGTGCACTCTCTGGACTCACTGCACTGCATCCCCAGTGGTGCCAGTGCACTCTCTGGACTTACAGCACTGCATCCCCAGTGGTGCCAGTGCACTCTCTGGACTCACCGCACTGCATCCCCAGTGGTGCCAGTGCACTCTCTGGAGTCACTGCACTGCATCCCCAGTGGTGCCAGTGCACTCTCTGGACTCACTGCACTGCATCCCCAGTGGTGCCAGTGCACTCTCAGGAATCACTGCACTGCATCCCCAGTGGTGCCTGTGCACTCACTGCACTCACTGCACTGCATCCCCAGTGGTGCCACTGCACTCTCTGGACTCACTTCACTGCATCCCCAGTGGTGCCAGTGCACTCTCTGGACTCACTGCAGTGCATCCCCAGTGGTGCCAGTGCACTCTCTGGACTCACTGCACTGCATCCCCAGTGGTGCCAGTGCACTCTCTGGACTCACTGCAGTGCATCCCCAGTGGTGCCAGTGCACTCTCTGGACTCACTGCACTGCATCCCCAGTGGTGCCAGTGCACTCTCTGGACTCACTGCAGTGCATCCCCAGTGGTGCCAGTGCACTCTCTGGACTCACTGCACTGCATCCCCAGTGGTGCCAGTGCACTCTCTGGACTCACTGCACTGCATCCCCAGTGGTGCCAGTGCTCTCTCTGGACTCACTGCACTGCATCCCCAGTGGTGCCAGTGCACTCTCTGGACTCACTGCACTGCATCACCAGTGGTGCCACTGCACTCTCTAGACTCGCTGCAGTGCATCCCCAGTGGTGCCAGTGCACTCTCTGGACTCACTGCACTGCATCCCCAGTGGTGCCAGTGCACTCTCTGTAGTCATTGCGCTGCATCCCCAGTGGTGCCAGTGCACTCTCTGGACTCACTGCACTGCATCCCCAGTGGTGCCAGTGCACTCTCTGGAATCACTGCACTGCATCCCCAGTGGTGCCAGTGCTCTCTCTGGACTCACTGCACTGCATCCCCAGTGGTGCCAGTGCACTCTCTGGACTCACTGCAGTGCATCCCCAGTGGTGCCAGTGCACTCTGCGGACTCACTGCTCTGCATCCCCAGTGGTGCCAGTGCACTCTCTGGACTCACTGCACTGCATCCCCAGTGGTGCCAGTGCACTCTCTGTAGTCATTGTGCTGCATCCCCAGTGGTGCCAGTGCACTCTCTGGACTCACAGCAGTGAATCCCCAGTGGTGCCAGTGCACTCTCTGGACTCACTGCAGTGCATCCCCAGTGGTGCCAGTGCACTCTCTGGACTCACTGCAGTGCATCCCCAGTGGTGCCAGTGCACTCTCTGGACTCACTGCACTGCATCCCCAGTGGTGCCAGTGCACTCTCTGGACTCACTGCACTGCATCCCCAGTGGTGCCAGTGCTCTCTCTGGACTCACTGCACTGCATCCCCAGTGGTGCCAGTGCACTCTCTGGACTCACTGCACTGCATCACCAGTGGTGCCAGTGCACTCTCTGGACTCGCTGCAGTGCATCCCCAGTGGTGCCAGTGCACTCTCTGGACTCACTGCACTGCATCCCCAGTGGTGCCAGTGCACTCTCTGTAGTCATTGCGCTGCATCCCCAGTGGTGCCAGTGCACTCTCTGCACTCACTGCAGTGCATCACCAGTGGTGCCAGTGCACTCTCTGGAGTCACTGCACTGCATCCCCAGTGGTGCCAGTGCACTCTCTGGACTCACCGCACTGCATCCCCAGTGGTGCCAGTGCACTCTCTGGACTCACTGCAGTGCATCCCCAGTGGTGCCAGTGCACTCTCTGGACTCACTGCACTGCATCCCCAGTGGTGCCAGTGCACTCTCTGGACTCACTGCGCTGCATCCCCAGTGGTGCCAGTGCACTCTATGGACTCACTGCACTGCATCCCCAGTGGTGCCAGTGCACTCTCTGTAGTCATTGCGCTGCATCCCCAGTGGTGCCAGTGCACTCTCTGGAGTCACTGCAGTGCTTCCCCAGTGGTGCCAGTGCACTCTCTGGACTCACTGCACTGCATCCCCAGTGGTGCCGGTGCACTCTCTAGAGTCACTGCAGTGCATCCCCAGTGGTGCCAGTGCACTCTCTGGAGTCTCTGCAGTGCATCCCCAGTGGTGCCAGTGCACTCTGTGGACTCACTGTACTGCATCCCCAGTGGTGCCAGTGCACTCTCTGGACTCACTGCAGTACATCCCCAATGGTGCCAGTGTACTCTCTGGACTCACTGCAGTGCATCCCCAGTGGTGCCAGTGCACTCTGTGGACTCACTGCACTGCATCCCCAGTGGTGCCAGTGCACTCTCTGGACTCACTGCAGTACATCCCCAATGGTGCCAGTGTACTCTCTGCACTCACTGCAGTGCATCCCCAGTGGTGCCAGTGCACTCTCTGGACTCACTGCAGTGCATCCCCAGTGGTGCCTGTTCACTCTCTGGAGTCACTGTACTGCATCCCCAGTGGTGCCAGTGCACTCTCTGGACTCACTGCACTGCATCCCCAGTGGTGCCAGTGTACTCTCTGGACTAACTGAACTGCATCCCCAGTTGATCCAGTGCACTCTCTGGACTCACTGCACTGCATCCCCAGTGGTGCCAGTGCACTCTGTGGACTCACTGCACTGCATCCCCAGTGGTGCCAGTGCACTCTGTGGACTCACTGTACTGCATCCACAGTGGCGCCAGTGCACTCTCTGGACTCACCGCACTGCATCCAGAGTGGTGCCAGTGCACTCTCTGGACTCACTGCACTGCATCCCCAGTGGTGCCAGTGCACTCTCTGGACTCACTACAGTGCATCCCTAGTGGTGCCAGTGCACTCTCTGGACTCACTGCACTGCATCCCCAGTGGTGCCAGTGCACTCTCTGCACTCACAGCACTGCATCCCCAGTGGTGCCAGTGCACTCTCTGTAGTCATTGCGCTGCATCCCCAGTGGTACCAGTGCACTCTCTGGACTCACTGCACTGCATCCCCAAGGTGCCAGTGCACTCTCTGCACTCACTACACTGCATCCCCAGTGGTGCCAGTGCACTCTATGGACTCACAGCAGTGCATTCCCATTGGTGCCAGTGCACTCTATGGACTCACTGCAGTGCATCCCCAGTGGTGCCAGTGCACTCTCTGGACTCACTGCACTGCATCCCCAGTGGTGCCAATGCACTCTCTGGACTCACTGCACTGCATCCCCAAGGTGCCAGTGCACTCTCTGGACTCACTGCACTGCATCCCCAGTGGTGCCAGTGCACTCTCTGGACTCACTGCAGTGCATCCCCACTGGTGCCAGTGCACTCTCTGGACTCACAGCAGTGCATTCCCATTGGTGCCAGTGCACTCTCTGGACTCACTGCACTGCATCCCCAGTGGTGCCAGTGCACTATCTGGACTCACTGCACTGCATCCCCAGTACTGACAGTGCACTCTCTGGACTCACTGCAGTGCATCCCCAGTGGTGCCAGTGCACTCTCTGGACTCACTGTACTGCATCCCCAGTGGTGCCAGTGCACTCTCTGGACTCACTGCAGTGCATCCCCAGTGGTGCCAGTGCACTCTCTGGACTCACTGCACTGCACCCCCAGTGGTGCCAGTGCACTCTCTGGACTCACTGCACTGCATCCCCAGTGGTGCCAGTGCACTCTCTGTAGTTATTGCGCTGCATCCCCAATGGTGCCAGTGCACTCTCTGGACTCACTGCACTGCATCCCCAGTGGTGCCAGTGCACTCTCTGGAGTCACTGCAGTGCTTCCCCAGTGGTGCCAGTGCACTCTCTGGACTCACTGCACTGCATCCCCAGTGGTGCCGGTGCACTCTCTAGAGTCACTGCAGTGCATCCCCAGTGGTGCCAGTGCACTCTCTGGAGTCTCTGCAGTGCATCCCCAGTGGTGCCAGTGCACTCTCTGGACTCACTGTACTGCATCCCCAGTGGTGCCAGTGCACTCTCTGGACTCACCGCACTGCATCCCCAGTGGTGCCAGTGCACTCTCTGGACTCACTGCACTGCATCCCCAGTGGTGCCAGTGCACTCTCTGGACTTACAGCACTGCATCCCCAGTGGTGCCAGTGCACTCTCTGGACTCACCGCACTGCATCCCCAGTGGTGCCAGTGCACTCTCTGGAGTCACTGCACTGCATCCCCAGTGGTGCCAGTGCACTCTCTGGACTCACTGCACTGCATCCCCAGTGGTGCCAGTGCACTCTCAGGAATCACTGCACTGCATCCCCAGTGGTGCCAGTGCACTCTCTGCACTCACTGCACTGCATCCCCAGTGGTGCCACTGCACTCTCTGGACTCACTTCACTGCATCCCCAGTGGTGCCAGTGCACTCTCTGGACTCACTGCACTGCATCCCCAGTGGTGCCAGTGCACTCTCTGGACTCACTGCACTGCATCCCCAGTGGTGCCAGTGCACTCTCTGGACTCACTGCACTGCATCCCCAGTGGTGCCAGTGCACTCTCTGGACTCACTGCACTGCATCCCCAGTGGTGCCAGTGCACTCTCTGGACTCACTGCAGTGCATCCCCAGTGGTGCCAGTGCACTCTCTGGACTCACTGCACTGCATCCCCAGTGGTGCCAGTGCACTCTCTGGACTCACTGCACTGCATCCCCAGTGGTGCCAGTGCTCTCTCTGGACTCACAGCACTGCATCCCCAGTGGTGCCAGTGCACTCTCTGGACTCACTGCACTGCATCACCAGTGGTGCCACTGCACTCTCTGGACTCGCTGCAGTGCATCCCCAGTGGTGCCAGTGCACTCTCTGGACTCACTGCACTGCATCCCCAGTGGTGCCAGTGCACTCTCTGTAGTCATTGCGCTGCATCCCCAGTGGTGCCAGTGCACTCTCTGGACTCACTGCACTGCATCCCCAGTGGTGCCGGTGCACTCTCTAGAGTCACTGCAGTGCATCCCCAGTGGTGCCAGTGCACTCTCTGGAGTCTCTGCAGTGCATCCCCAGTGGTGCCAGTGCACTCTGTGGACTCACTGTACTGCATCCCCAGTGGTGCCAGTGCACTCTCTGGACTCACCGCACTGCATCCCCAGTGGTGCCAGTGCACTCTCTGGACTCACTGCACTGCATCCCCAGTGGTGCCAGTGCACTCTCTGGACTTACAGCACTGCATCCCCAGTGGTGCCAGTGCACTCTGTGGACTCACTGCACTGCATACCCTGTGGTGCCAGTGCACTCTCTGGACTCACTGCACTGCATCCCCAGTGGTGCCAGTGCACTCTCTGGAATCACTGCACTGCATCCCCAGTGGTGCCAGTGCTCTCTCTGGACTCACTGCACTGCATCCCCAGTGGTGCCAGTGCACTCTCTGGACTCACTGCACTGCATCACCAGTGGTGCCAGTGCACTCTCTGGACTCACTGCTCTGCATCCCCAGTGGTGCCAGTGCACTCTCTGGAGTCACTGCAGTGCTTGCCCAGTGGTGCCAGTGCACTCTCTGGACTCACTGCACTGCATCCCCAGTGGTGCCGGTGCACTCTCTAGAGTCACTGCAGTGCATCCCCAGTGGTGCCAGTGCACTCTCTGGAGTCTCTGCAGTGCATCCCCAGTGGTGCCAGTGCACTCTGTGGACTCACTGTACTTCATCACCAGTGGTGCCAGTGCACTCTCTGGACTCACTGCACTGCATCCCCAGTGGTGCCAGTGCACTCTCTGGACTCACTGCAGTACATCCCCAATGGTGCCAGTGTACTCTCTGCACTCACTGCAGTGCATCCCCAGTGGTGCCAGTGCACTCTCTGGACTCACTGCAGTGCATCCCCACTGGTGCCAGTTCACTCTCTGGACTCACTGCACTGCATCCCCAAGGTGCCAGTGCACTCTCTGCACTCACTACACTGCATCCCCAGTGGTGCCAGTGCACTCTCTGGACTCACAGCAGTGCATTCCCATTGGTGCCAGTGCACTCTATGGACTCACTGCAGTGCATCCCCAGTGGTGCCAGTGCACTCTCTGGACTCACTGCACTGCATCCCCAGTGGTGCCAGTGCACCCTCTGGTCTAACTGAACTGCATCCCCAATTGATCCAGTGCACTCTCTGGACTCACTGCCCTACATCCCCAGTGGTGCCAGTGCACTCTCTGGAGTCACTGCAGTGCATCCCCAGTGGTGCCAGTGCACTCTGTGGACTCACCGCACTGCATCCAGAGTGGTGCCAGTGCACTCTCTGGACTCACTGCACTGCATCCCCAGTGGTGCCAGTGCACTCTCTGGACTCACTGCAGTGCATCCCCAGTGGTGCCAGTGCACTCTCTGGTCTAACTGAACTGCATCCCCAATTGATCCAGTGCACTCTCTGGACTCAATGCACTGCATCCCCAGTGGTGCCAGTGCACTCTCTGGAGTCACTGCAGTGCATCCACAGTGGCGCCAGTGCACTCTCTGGACTCACCGCACTGCATCCAGAGTGGTGCCAGTGCACTCTCTGGACTCACTGCAGTGCATCCCCAGTGGTGCCAGTGCACTCTGTGGACTCACTGCACTGCATCCCCAGTGGTGCCAGTGCACTCTCTGGACTCACCGCACTGCATCCAGAGTGGTGCCAGTGCACTCTCTGGACTCACTGCAGTGCATCCCCAGTGGTGCCAGTGCACTCTCTGGAGTCATTGCACTGAATCCCCAGTGGTGCCAGTGCACTCTCTGGACTCACTGCAGTGCATCCACAGTGGTGCCAGTGCACTCTATGTAGTCATTGCGCTGCATCCGCAGTGGTGCCAGTGCACTCTCTGGACTCACTGCACTGCATCCCCAGTGGTGCCAGTGCAATCTCTGGACTCACTGCACTGCATCCCCAGTGGTGCCAGTGCACTCTCTGGACTCACTGCACTGCATCCACAAGGTGCCAGTGCACTCTCTGGACTCACTGCACTGCATCCCCAGTGGTGCCAGTGCACTCTCTGGACTCACTGCAGTGCATCCCCAGTGGTGCCAGTGCACTCTATGGACTCCCCGCACTGCATCCCCAGTGGTGCCAGTGCACTCTCTGGACTCATTGCACTGCATCCCCAGTGGTGCCAGTGCACTCTCTGGAGTCTGCAGTGCATCCCCAGTGGTGCCAGTGCACTCTGTGGACTCACTGAACTGCATCCCCAATTGATCCAGTGCACTCTCTGGACTCACTGCACTGCATCCCCAGTGGTGCCAGTGCACTCTCTGGAGTCACTGCAGTGCATCCCCAGTGGTGCCAGTGCACTCTGTGGACTCACTGTACTGCATCCACAGTGGTGCCAGTGCACTCTCCGGACTCACCGCACTGCATCCAGAGTGGTGCCAGTGCACTCTCTAGAGTCATTGCAGTGCATCCCCAGTGGTGCCAGTGCACTCTCTGGACTCACTGCACTGCATCACCAGTGGTGCCAGTGCACTCTCTGGACTCACTGCAGTGCATCCCCAGTGGTGCCAGTGCACTCTCTGGACTCACTGCACTGCATCCCCAGTGCTGCCAGTGCACTCTCTGGACTCACGGCACTGCATCCAGAGTGGTGCCAGTGCACTCTCTGGACTCACTGCAGTGCATCCCCAGTGGTGCCAGTGCACTCTCTGGACTCACTGCAGTGCATCCCCAGTGGTGCCAGTGCACTCTCTGGAGTCACTGCACTGCATCCCCAGTGGTGCCAGTGCACTCTCTGGACTCACTGCACTGCATCCCCAGTGGTGCCAGTGCACTCTATGTAGTCATTGCGCTGCATCCCCAGTGGTGCCAGTGCACTCTCTGGACTCACTGCACTGCATCCCCAGTGGTGCCAGTGCACTCTCTGGACTCACTGCACTGCATCCCCAGTGGTGCCGGTGCACTCTCTAGAGTCACTGCAGTGCATCCCCAGTGGTGCCAGTGCACTCTGTGGACTCACTGCACTGCATCCCCAGTGGTGCCAGTGCACTCTGTGGACGCAATGTACTGCATACCCAGTGGTGCCAGTGCACTATCTGGACTCACTGCACTGCATCCCCAGTGGTGCCAGTGCACTCTCTGGACTCACTGCACTGCATCCCCAGTGGTGCCAGTGCACTCTCTGGACTCACTGCAGTGCATCCCCAGTGGTGCCAGTGCACTCTCTGGACTCACTGCACTGCATCCCCAGTGGTGCCAGTGCACTCTCTGGAGTCTCTGCAGTGCATCCCCAGTGGTGCCAGTGCACTCTCTGGACTCACTGCAGTACATCCCCAATGGTGCCAGTGTACTCTCTGCACTCACTGCAGTGCATCCCCAGTGGTGCCAGTGCACTCTCTGGACTCACTGCAGTGCATCCCCAGTGGTGCCAGTGCACTCTCTGGACTCACTGCAGTGCATCCCCAGTGGTGCCAGTTCACTCTCTGGAGTCACTGTACTGCATCCCCAGTGGTGCCAGTGCACTCTCTGGACTCACTGTACTGCATCCCCAGTGGTGCCAGTGCACTCTCTGGACTAACTGAACTGCATCCCCAATTGATCCAGTGCACTCTCTGGACTCACTGCACTGCATCCCCAGTGGTGCCAGTGCACTCTCTGGAGTCACTGCAGTGCATCCCCAGTGGTGCCAGTGCACTCTGTGGACTCACTGTACTGCATCCACAGTGGTGCCAGTGCACTCTCTGGACTCACCGCACTGCATCCAGAGTGGTGCCAGTGCACTCTCTAGAGTCATTGCAGTGCATCCCCAGTGGTGCCAGTGCACTCTCTGGACTCACTGCAGTGCATCACCAGTGGTGCCAGTGGACTCTGTGGACTCACTGCACTGCATCCCCAGTGGTGCCAGTGCACTCTCTGGACTCACGGCACTGCATCCAGAGTGGTGCCAGTGCACTCTCTGGACTCACTGCACTGCATCCCCAGTGGTGCCAGTGCACTCTCTGGAGTCACTGCAGTGCATCCCCAGTGGTGCCAGTGCACTCTCTGGACTCACTGCAGTGCATCCCCAGTGGTGCCAGTGCACTCTCTGGAGTCATTGCGCTGCATCCCCAGTGGTGCCAGTGCACTCTGTGGACTCACTGCACTGCATCCCCAGTGGAGCCAGTGCACTCTCTGCACTCACTGCACTGCATCCCCAGTGGTGCCAGTGTACTCTCTGGACTCACTGAACTGCATCCCCAGTGGTGCCAGTGCACTCTCTGGACTCACTGCACTGCATCCCCAGTGGTGCCAGTGCACTCTCTGGACTAACTGAACTGCATCCCCAATTGGTCCAGTGCACTCTCTGGACTCACTGCAGTGCATCCCCAGTTGTGCCAGTGCACTCTCTGGACTCACTGCACTGCATCCCCAGTGGTGCCAGTGCACTCTATGTAGTCATTGTGCTGCATCCCCAGTGGTGCCAGTGCACTCTCTGGAGTCTCTGCAGTGCATCCCCAGTGGTGCCAGTGCACCCTCCGGACTCACTGCAGTGCATCCCCAGTGGTGCCAGTGCACTCTCTGGACTCACAGCAGTGAATCCCCAGTGGTGCCAGTGCACTCTCTGGACTCACTGCAGTGCATCCCCAGTGGTGCCAGTGCACTCTCTGGACTCACTGCAGTGCATCCCCAGTGGTGCCAGTGCACTCTCTGGACTCACTGCACTGCATCCCCAGTGGTGCCAGTGCACTCTCTGGACTCACTGCACTGCATCCCCAGTGGTGCCAGTGCTCTCTCTGGACTCACTGCACTGCATCCCCAGTGGTGCCAGTGCACTCTCTGGACTCACTGCACTGCATCACCAGTGGTGCCAGTGCACTCTCTGGACTCGCTGCAGTGCATCCCCAGTGGTGCCAGTGCACTCTCTGGACTCACTGCACTGCATCCCCAGTGGTGCCAGTGCACTCTCTGTAGTCATTGCGCTGCATCCCCAGTGGTGCCAGTGCACTCTCTGCACTCACTGCAGTGCATCACCAGTGGTGCCAGTGCACTCTCTGGAGTCACTGCACTGCATCCCCAGTGGTGCCAGTGCACTCTCTGGACTCACCACACTGCATCCCCAGTGGTGCCAGTGCACTCTCTGGACTCACTGCAGTGCATCCCCAGTGGTGCCAGTGCACTCTCTGGACTCACTGCACTGCATCCCCAGTGGTGCCAGTGCACTCTCTGGACTCACTGCGCTGCATCCCCAGTGGTGCCAGTGCACTCTATGGACTCACTGCACTGCATCCCCAGTGGTGCCAGTGCACTCTCTGTAGTCATTGCTCTGCATCCCCAGTGGTGCCAGTGCACTCTCTGGAGTCACTGCAGTGCTTCCCCAGTGGTGCCAGTGCACTCTCTGGACTCACTGCACTGCATCCCCAGTGGTGCCGGTGCACTCTCTAGAGTCACTGCAGTGCATCCCCAGTGGTGCCAGTGCACTCTCTGGAGTCTCTGCAGTGCATCCCCAGTGGTGCCAGTGCACTCTGTGGACTCACTGTACTGCATCCCCAGTGGTGCCAGTGCACTCTCTGGACTCACTGCAGTACATCCCCAATGGTGCCAGTGTACTCTCTGGACTCACTGCAGTGCATCCCCAGTGGTGCCAGTGCACTCTGTGGACTCACTGCACTGCATCCCCAGTGGTGCCAGTGCACTCTCTGGACTCACTGCAGTACATCCCCAATGGTGCCAGTGTACTCTCTGCACTCACTGCAGTGCATCCCCAGTGGTGCCAGTGCACTCTCTGGACTCACTGCAGTGCATCCCCAGTGGTGCCTGTTCACTCTCTGGAGTCACTGTACTGCATCCCCAGTGGTGCCAGTGCACTCTCTGGACTCACTGCACTGCATCCCCAGTGGTGCCAGTGTACTCTCTGGACTAACTGAACTGCATCCCCAGTTGATCCAGTGCACTCTCTGGACTCACTGCACTGCATCCCCAGTGGTGCCAGTGCACTCTCTGGACTCACTGCAGTGCATCCCCAGTGGTGCCAGTGCACTCTGTGGACTCACTGTACTGCATCCACAGTGGCGCCAGTGCACTCTCTGGACTCACCGCACTGCATCCAGAGTGGTGCCAGTGCACTCTCTGGACTCACTGCACTGCATCCCCAGTGGTGCCAGTGCACTCTCTGGACTCACTACAGTGCATCCCTAGTGGTGCCAGTGCACTCTCTGGACTCACTGCACTGCATCCCCAGTGGTGCCAGTGCACTCTCTGCACTCACAGCACTGCATCCCCAGTGGTGCCAGTGCACTCTCTGTAGTCATTGCGCTGCATCCCCAGTGGTACCAGTGCACTCTCTGGACTCACTGCACTGCATCCCCAAGGTGCCAGTGCACTCTCTGCACTCACTACACTGCATCCCCAGTGGTGCCAGTGCACTCTATGGACTCACAGCAGTGCATTCCCATTGGTGCCAGTGCACTCTATGGACTCACTGCAGTGCATCCCCAGTGGTGCCAGTGCACTCTCTGGACTCACTGCACTGCATCCCCAGTGGTGCCAATGCACTCTCTGGACTCACTGCACTGCATCCCCAAGGTGCCAGTGCACTCTCTGGACTCACTGCACTGCATCCCCAGTGGTGCCAGTGCACTCTCTGGACTCACTGCAGTGCATCCCCACTGGTGCCAGTGCACTCTCTGGACTCACAGCAGTGCATTCCCATTGGTGCCAGTGCACTCTCTGGACTCACTGCACTGCATCCCCAGTGGTGCCAGTGCACTATCTGGACTCACTGCACTGCATCCCCAGTACTGACAGTGCACTCTCTGGACTCACTGCAGTGCATCCCCAGTGGTGCCAGTGCACTCTCTGGACTCACTGTACTGCATCCCCAGTGGTGCCAGTGCACTCTCTGGACTCACTGCAGTGCATCCCCAGTGGTGCCAGTGCACTCTCTGGACTCACTGCACTGCACCCCCAGTGGTGCCAGTGCACTCTCTGGACTCACTGCACTGCATCCCCAGTGGTGCCAGTGCACTCTCTGTAGTCATTGCGCTGCATCCCCAATGGTGCCAGTGCACTCTCTGGACTCACTGCACTGCATCCCCAGTGGTGCCAGTGCACTCTCTGGAGTCACTGCAGTGCTTCCCCAGTGGTGCCAGTGCACTCTCTGGACTCACTGCACTGCATCCCCAGTGGTGCCGGTGCACTCTCTAGAGTCACTGCAGTGCATCCCCAGTGGTGCCAGTGCACTCTCTGGAGTCTCTGCAGTGCATCCCCAGTGGTGCCAGTGCACTCTCTGGACTCACTGTACTGCATCCCCAGTGGTGCCAGTGCACTCTCTGGACTCACCGCACTGCATCCCCAGTGGTGCCAGTGCACTCTCTGGACTCACTGCACTGCATCCCCAGTGGTGCCAGTGCACTCTCTGGACTTACAGCACTGCATCCCCAGTGGTGCCAGTGCACTCTCTGGACTCACCGCACTGCATCCCCAGTGGTGCCAGTGCACTCTCTGGAGTCACTGCACTGCATCCCCAGTGGTGCCAGTGCACTCTCTGGACTCACTGCACTGCATCCCCAGTGGTGCCAGTGCACTCTCAGGAATCACTGCACTGCATCCCCAGTGGTGCCAGTGCACTCTCTGCACTCACTGCACTGCATCCCCAGTGGTGCCACTGCACTCTCTGGACTCACTGCAGTGCATCCCCACTGGTGCCAGTGCACTCTCTGGACTCACAGCAGTGCATTCCCATTGGTGCCAGTGCACTCTCTGGACTCACTGCACTGCATCCCCAGTGGTGCCAGTGCACTATCTGGACTCACTGCACTGCATCCCCAGTACTGACAGTGCACTCTCTGGACTCACTGCAGTGCATCCCCAGTGGTGCCAGTGCACTCTCTGGACTCACTGTACTGCATCCCCAGTGGTGCCAGTGCACTCTCTGGACTCACTGCAGTGCATCCCCAGTGGTGCCAGTGCACTCTCTGGACTCACTGCACTGCACCCCCAGTGGTGCCAGTGCACTCTCTGGACTCACTGCACTGCATCCCCAGTGGTGCCAGTGCACTCTCTGTAGTCATTGCGCTGCATCCCCAATGGTGCCAGTGCACTCTCTGGACTCACTGCACTGCATCCCCAGTGGTGCCAGTGCACTCTCTGGAGTCACTGCAGTGCTTCCCCAGTGGTGCCAGTGCACTCTCTGGACTCACTGCACTGCATCCCCAGTGGTGCCGGTGCACTCTCTAGAGTCACTGCAGTGCATCCCCAGTGGTGCCAGTGCACTCTCTGGAGTCTCTGCAGTGCATCCCCAGTGGTGCCAGTGCACTCTCTGGACTCACTGTACTGCATCCCCAGTGGTGCCAGTGCACTCTCTGGACTCACCGCACTGCATCCCCAGTGGTGCCAGTGCACTCTCTGGACTCACTGCACTGCATCCCCAGTGGTGCCAGTGCACTCTCTGGACTTACAGCACTGCATCCCCAGTGGTGCCAGTGCACTCTCTGGACTCACCGCACTGCATCCCCAGTGGTGCCAGTGCACTCTCTGGAGTCACTGCACTGCATCCCCAGTGGTGCCAGTGCACTCTCTGGACTCACTGCACTGCATCCCCAGTGGTGCCAGTGCACTCTCAGGAATCACTGCACTGCATCCCCAGTGGTGCCAGTGCACTCTCTGCACTCACTGCACTGCATCCCCAGTGGTGCCACTGCACTCTCTGGACTCACTTCACTGCATCCCCAGTGGTGCCAGTGCACTCTCTGGACTCACTGCAGTGCATCCCCAGTGGTGCCAGTGCACTCTCTGGACTCACTGCACTGCATCCCCAGTGGTGCCAGTGCACTCTCTGGACTCACTGCACTGCATCCCCAGTGGTGCCAGTGCACTCTCTGGACTCACTGCACTGCATCCCCAGTGGTGCCAGTGCACTCTCTGGACTCACTGCAGTGCATCCCCAGTGGTGCCAGTGCACTCTCTGGACTCACTGCACTGCATCCCCAGTGGTGCCAGTGCACTCTCTGGACTCACTGCACTGCATCCCCAGTGGTGCCAGTGCTCTCTCTGGACTCACAGCACTGCATCCCCAGTGGTGCCAGTGCACTCTCTGGACTCACTGCACTGCATCACCAGTGGTGCCACTGCACTCTCTGGACTCGCTGCAGTGCATCCCCAGTGGTGCCAGTGCACTCTCTGGACTCACTGCACTGCATCCCCAGTGGTGCCAGTGCACTCTCTGTAGTCATTGCGCTGCATCCCCAGTGGTGCCAGTGCACTCTCTGGACTCACTGCACTGCATCCCCAGTGGTGCCGGTGCACTCTCTAGAGTCACTGCAGTGCATCCCCAGTGGTGCCAGTGCACTCTCTGGAGTCTCTGCAGTGCATCCCCAGTGGTGCCAGTGCACTCTGTGGACTCACTGTACTGCATCCCCAGTGGTGCCAGTGCACTCTCTGGACTCACCGCACTGCATCCCCAGTGGTGCCAGTGCACTCTCTGGACTCACTGCACTGCATCCCCAGTGGTGCCAGTGCACTCTCTGGACTTACAGCACTGCATCCCCAGTGGTGCCAGTGCACTCTGTGGACTCACTGCACTGCATACCCTGTGGTGCCAGTGCACTCTCTGGACTCACTGCACTGCATACCCAGTGGTGCCAGTGCACTCTCTGGAATCACTGCACTGCATCCCCAGTGGTGCCAGTGCTCTCTCTGGACTCACTGCACTGCATCCCCAGTGGTGCCAGTGCACTCTCTGGACTCACTGCACTGCATCACCAGTGGTGCCAGTGCACTCTCTGGACTCACTGCTCTGCATCCCCAGTGGTGCCAGTGCACTCTCTGGAGTCACTGCAGTGCTTGCCCAGTGGTGCCAGTGCACTCTCTGGACTCACTGCACTGCATCCCCAGTGGTGCCGGTGCACTCTCTAGAGTCACTGCAGTGCATCCCCAGTGGTGCCAGTGCACTCTCTGGAGTCTCTGCAGTGCATCCCCAGTGGTGCCAGTGCACTCTGTGGACTCACTGTACTTCATCACCAGTGGTGCCAGTGCACTCTCTGGACTCACTGCACTGCATCCCCAGTGGTGCCAGTGCACTCTCTGGACTCACTGCAGTACATCCCCAATGGTGCCAGTGTACTCTCTGCACTCACTGCAGTGCATCCCCAGTGGTGCCAGTGCACTCTCTGGACTCACTGCAGTGCATCCCCACTGGTGCCAGTTCACTCTCTGGACTCACTGCACTGCATCCCCAAGGTGCCAGTGCACTCTCTGCACTCACTACACTGCATCCCCAGTGGTGCCAGTGCACTCTCTGGACTCACAGCAGTGCATTCCCATTGGTGCCAGTGCACTCTATGGACTCACTGCAGTGCATCCCCAGTGGTGCCAGTGCACTCTCTGGACTCACTGCACTGCATCCCCAGTGGTGCCAATGCACTCTCTGGACTCACTGCACTGCATCCCCAAGGTGCCAGTGCACTCTCTGCACTCACTGCACTGCATCCCCAGTGGTGCCAGTGCACTCTCTGGACTCACTGCAGTGCATCCCCAGTGGTGCCAGTGCACTCTATGGACTCCCCGCACTGCATCCCCAGTGGTGCCAGTGCACTCTCTGGACTCATTGCACTGCATCCCCAGTGGTGCCAGTGCACTCTCTGGAGTCTGCAGTGCATCCCCAGTGGTGCCAGTGCACTCTGTGGACTCACTGAACTGCATCCCCAATTGATCCAGTGCACTCTCTGGACTCACTGCACTGCATCCCCAGTGGTGCCAGTGCACTCTCTGGAGTCACTGCAGTGCATCCCCAGTGGTGCCAGTGCACTCTGTGGACTCACTGTACTGCATCCACAGTGGTGCCAGTGCACTCTCCGGACTCACCGCACTGCATCCAGAGTGGTGCCAGTGCACTCTCTAGAGTCATTGCAGTGCATCCCCAGTGGTGCCAGTGCACTCTCTGGACTCACTGCACTGCATCACCATTGGTGCCAGTGCACTCTCTGGACTCACTGCAGTGCATCCCCAGTGGTGCCAGTGCACTCTCTGGACTCACTGCACTGCATCCCCAGTGCTGCCAGTGCACTCTCTGGACTCACGGCACTGCATCCAGAGTGGTGCCAGTGCACTCTCTGGACTCACTGCAGTGCATCCCCAGTGGTGCCAGTGCACTCTCTGGACTCACTGCAGTGCATCCCCAGTGGTGCCAGTGCACTCTCTGGAGTCACTGCACTGCATCCCCAGTGGTGCCAGTGCACTCTCTGGACTCACTGCACTGCATCCCCAGTGGTGCCAGTGCACTCTATGTAGTCATTGCGCTGCATCCCCAGTGGTGCCAGTGCACTCTCTGGACTCACTGCACTGCATCCCCAGTGGTGCCAGTGCACTCTCTGGACTCACTGCACTGCATCCCCAGTGGTGCCAGTGCACTCTCTAGAGTCACTGCAGTGCATCCCCAGTGGTGCCAGTGCACTCTGTGGACTCACTGCACTGCATCCCCAGTGGTGCCAGTGCACTCTGTGGACGCAATGTACTGCATCCCCAGTGGTGCCAGTGCACTATCTGGACTCACTGCACTGCATCCCCAGTGGTGCCAGTGCACTCTCTGGACTCACTGCACTGCATCCCCAGTGGTGCCAGTGCACTCTCTGGACTCACTGCAGTGCATCCCCAGTGGTGCCAGTGCACTCTCTGGACTCACTGCACTGCATCCCCAGTGGTGCCAGTGCACTCTCTGGAGTCTCTGCAGTGCATCCCCAGTGGTGCCAGTGCACTCTCTGGACTCACTGCAGTACATCCCCAATGGTGCCAGTGTACTCTCTGCACTCACTGCAGTGCATCCCCAGTGGTGCCAGTGCACTCTCTGGACTCACTGCAGTGCATCCCCAGTGGTGCCAGTTCACTCTCTGGAGTCACTGTACTGCATCCCCAGTGGTGCCAGTGCACTCTCTGGACTCACTGTACTGCATCCCCAGTGGTGCCAGTGCACTCTCTGGACTAACTGAACTGCATCCCCAATTGATCCAGTGCACTCTCTGGACTCACTGCACTGCATCCCCAGTGGTGCCAGTGCACTCTCTGGAGTCACTGCAGTGCATCCCCAGTGGTGCCAGTGCACTCTGTGGACTCACTGTACTGCATCCCCAGTGGTGCCAGTGCACTCTCTGGACTCACCGCACTGCATCCAGAGTGGTGCCAGTGCACTCTCTAGAGTCATTGCAGTGCATCCCCAGTGGTGCCAGTGCACTCTCTGGACTCACTGCAGTGCATCACCAGTGGTGCCTGTGGACTCTGTGGACTCACTGCACTGCATCCCCAGTGGTGCCAGTGCACTCTCTGGACTCACGGCACTGCATCCAGAGTGGTGCCAGTGCACTCTCTGGACTCACTGCACTGCATCCCCAGTGGTGCCAGTGCACTCTCTGGAGTCACTGCACTGCATCCCCAGTGGTGCCAGTGCACTCTCTGGACTCACTGCACTGCATCCCCAGTGGTGCCAGTGCACTCTCTGTAGTCATTGCGCTGCATCCCCAGTGGTGCCAGTGCACTCTGTGGACTCACTGCACTGCATCCCCAGTGGAGCCAATGCACTCTCTGCACTCACTGCACTGCATCCCCAGTGGTGCCAGTGTACTCTCTGGACTCACTGAACTGCATCCCCAGTGGTGCCAGTGCACTCTCTGGACTCACTGCACTGCATCCCCAGTGGTGCCAGTGCACTCTCTGGACTAACTGAACTGCATCCCCAATTGGTCCAGTGCACTCTCTGGACTCACTGCAGTGCATCCCCAGTGGTGCCAGTGCACTCTCTGGACTCACTGCACTGCATCCCCAGTGGTGCCAGTGCACTCTATGTAGTCATTGTGCTGCATCCCCAGTGGTGCCAGTGCACTCTCTGGAGTCTCTGCAGTGCATCCCCAGTGGTGCCAGTGCACCCTCCGGACTCACTGCAGTGCATCCCCAGTGGTGCCAGTGCACTCTCTGGACTCACAGCAGTGAATCCCCAGTGGTGCCAGTGCACTCTCTGGACTCACTGCAGTGCATCCCCAGTGGTGCCAGTGCACTCTCTGGACTCACTGCAGTGCATCCCCAGTGGTGCCAGTGCACTCTCTGGACTCACTGCACTGCATCCCCAGTGGTGCCAGTGCACTCTCTGGACTCACTGCACTGCATCCCCAGTGGTGCCAGTGCTCTCTCTGGACTCACTGCACTGCATCCCCAGTGGTGCCAGTGCACTCTCTGGACTCACTGCACTGCATCACCAGTGGTGCCAGTGCACTCTCTGGACTCGCTGCAGTGCATCCCCAGTGGTGCCAGTGCACTCTCTGGACTCACTGCACTGCATCCCCAGTGGTGCCAGTGCACTCTCTGTAGTCATTGCGCTGCATCCCCAGTGGTGCCAGTGCACTCTCTGCACTCACTGCAGTGCATCACCAGTGGTGCCAGTGCACTCTCTGGAGTCACTGCACTGCATCCCCAGTGGTGCCAGTGCACTCTCTGGACTCACCACACTGTATCCCCAGTGGTGCCAGTGCACTCTCTGGACTCACTGCAGTGCATCCCCAGTGGTGCCAGTGCACTCTCTGGACTCACTGCACTGCATCCCCAGTGGTGCCAGTGCACTCTCTGGACTCACTGCGCTGCATCCCCAGTGGTGCCAGTGCACTCTATGGACTCACTGCACTGCATCCCCAGTGGTGCCAGTGCACTCTCTGTAGTCATTGCTCTGCATCCCCAGTGGTGCCAGTGCACTCTCTGGAGTCACTGCAGTGCTTCCCCAGTGGTGCCAGTGCACTCTCTGGACTCACTGCACTGCATCCCCAGTGGTGCCGGTGCACTCTCTAGAGTCACTGCAGTGCATCCCCAGTGGTGCCAGTGCACTCTCTGGAGTCTCTGCAGTGCATCCCCAGTGGTGCCAGTGCACTCTGTGGACTCACTGTACTGCATCCCCAGTGGTGCCAGTGCACTCTCTGGACTCACTGCAGTACATCCCCAATGGTGCCAGTGTACTCTCTGGACTCACTGCAGTGCATCCCCAGTGGTGCCAGTGCACTCTGTGGACTCACTGCACTGCATCCCCAGTGGTGCCAGTGCACTCTCTGGACTCACTGCAGTACATCCCCAATGGTGCCAGTGTACTCTCTGCACTCACTGCAGTGCATCCCCAGTGGTGCCAGTGCACTCTCTGGACTCACTGCAGTGCATCCCCAGTGGTGCCTGTTCACTCTCTGGAGTCACTGTACTGCATCCCCAGTGGTGCCAGTGCACTCTCTGGACTCACTGCACTGCATCCCCAGTGGTGCCAGTGTACTCTCTGGACTAACTGAACTGCATCCCCAGTTGATCCAGTGCACTCTCTGGACTCACTGCACTGCATCCCCAGTGGTGCCAGTGCACTCTCTGGACTCACTGCAGTGCATCCCCAGTGGTGCCAGTGCACTCTGTGGACTCACTGTACTGCATCCACAGTGGCGCCAGTGCACTCTCTGGACTCACCGCACTGCATCCAGAGTGGTGCCAGTGCACTCTCTGGACTCACTGCACTGCATCCCCAGTGGTGCCAGTGCACTCTCTGGACTCACTACAGTGCATCCCCAGTGGTGCCAGTGCACTCTCTGGACTCACTGCACTGCATCCCCAGTGGTGCCAGTGCACTCTCTGCACTCACAGCACTGCATCCCCAGTGGTGCCAGTGCACTCTCTGTAGTCATTGCGCTGCATCCCCAGTGGTACCAGTGCACTCTCTGGACTCACTGCACTGCATCCCCAAGGTGCCAGTGCACTCTCTGCACTCACTACACTGCATCCCCAGTGGTGCCAGTGCACTCTCTGGACTCACAGCAGTGCATTCCCATTGGTGCCAGTGCACTCTATGGACTCACTGCAGTGCATCCCCAGTGGTGCCAGTGCACTCTCTGGACTCACTGCACTGCATCCCCAGTGGTGCCAATGCACTCTCTGGACTCACTGCACTGCATCCCCAAGGTGCCAGTGCACTCTCTGGACTCACTGCACTGCATCCCCAGTGGTGCCAGTGCACTCTCTGGACTCACTGCAGTGCATCCCCACTGGTGCCAGTGCACTCTCTGGACTCACAGCAGTGCATTCCCATTGGTGCCAGTGCACTCTCTGGACTCACTGCACTGCATCCCCAGTAGTACCAGTGCACTATCTGGACTCACTGCACTGCATCCCCAGTACTGACAGTGCACTCTCTGGACTCACTGAAGTGCATCCCCAGTGGTGCCAGTGCACTCTCTGGACTCACTGTACTGCATCCCCAGTGGTGCCAGTGCACTCTCTGGACTCACTGCAGTGCATCCCCAGTGGTGCCAGTGCACTCTCTGGACTCACTGCACTGCACCCCCAGTGGTGCCAGTGCACTCTCTGGACTCACTGCACTGCATCCCCAGTGGTGCCAGTGCACTCTCTGTAGTCATTGCGCTGCATCCCCAATGGTGCCAGTGCACTCTCTGGACTCACTGCACTGCATCCCCAGTGGTGCCAGTGCACTCTCTGGAGTCACTGCAGTGCTTCCCCAGTGGTGCCAGTGCACTCTCTGGACTCACTGCACTGCATCCCCAGTGGTGCCGGTGCACTCTCTAGAGTCACTGCAGTGCATCCCCAGTGGTGCCAGTGCACTCTCTGGAGTCTCTGCAGTGCATCCCCAGTGGTGCCAGTGCACTCTCTGGACTCACTGTACTGCATCCCCAGTGGTGCCAGTGCACTCTCTGGACTCACCGCACTGCATCCCCAGTGGTGCCAGTGCACTCTCTGGACTCACTGCTCTGCATCCCCAGTGGTGCCAGTGCACTCTCTGGACTTACAGCACTGCATCCCCAGTGGTGCCAGTGCACTCTCTGGACTCACCGCACTGCATCCCCAGTGGTGCCAGTGCACTCTCTGGAGTCACTGCACTGCATCCCCAGTGGTGCCAGTGCACTCTCTGGACTCACTGCACTGCATCCCCAGTGGTGCCAGTGCACTCTCAGGAATCACTGCACTGCATCCCCAGTGGTGCCAGTGCACTCTCTGCACTCACTGCACTGCATCCCCAGTGGTGCCACTGCACTCTCTGGACTCACTTCACTGCATCCCCAGTGGTGCCAGTGCACTCTCTGGACTCACTGCAGTGCATCCCCAGTGGTGCCAGTGCACTCTCTGTACTCACTGCACTGCATCCCCAGTGGTGCCAGTGCACTCTCTGGACTCACTGCACTGCATCCCCAGTGGTGCCAGTGCACTCTCTGGACTCACTGCACTGCATCCCCAGTGGTGCCAGTGCACTCTATGGACTCACTGCAGTGCATCCCCAGTGGTGCCAGTGCACTCTCTGGACTCACTGCACTGCATCCCCAGTGGTGCCAGTGCACTCTCTGGACTCACTGCACTGCATCCCCAGTGGTGCCAGTGCTCTCTCTGGACTCACTGCACTGCATCCCCAGTGGTGCCAGTGCACTCTCTGGACTCACTGCACTGCATCACCAGTGGTGCCACTGCACTCTCTGGACTCGCTGCAGTGCATCCCCAGTGGTGCCAGTGCACTCTCTGGACTCACTGCACTGCATCCCCAGTGGTGCCAGTGCACTCTCTGTAGTCATTGCGCTGCATCCCCAGTGGTGCCAGTGCACTCTCTGGACTCACTGCACTGCATCCCCAGTGGTGCCGGTGCACTCTCTAGAGTCACTGCAGTGCATCCCCAGTGGTGCCAGTGCACTCTCTGGAGTCTCTGCAGTGCATCCCCAGTGGTGCCAGTGCACTCTGTGGACTCACTGTACTGCATCCCCAGTGGTGCCAGTGCACTCTCTGGACTCACCGCACTGCATCCCCAGTGGTGCCAGTGCACTCTCTGGACTCACTGCACTGCATCCCCAGTGGTGCCAGTGCACTCTCTGGACTTACAGCACTGCATCCCCAGTGGTGCCAGTGCACTCTGTGGACTCACTGCACTGCATACCCTGTGGTGCCAGTGCACTCTCTGGACTCACTGCACTGCATCCCCAGTGGTGCCAGTGCACTCTCTGGAATCACTGCACTGCATCCCCAGTGGTGCCAGTGCTCTCTCTGGACTCACTGCACTGCATCCCCAGTGGTGCCAGTGCACTCTCTGGACTCACTGCACTGCATCCCCAGTGGTGCCAGTGCACTCTCTGGACTCACTGCTCTGCATCAACAGTGGTGCCAGTGCACTCTCTGGAGTCACTGCAGTGCTTGCCCAGTGGTGCCAGTGCACTCTCTGGACTCACTGCACTGCATCCCCAGTGGTGCCGGTGCACTCTCTAGAGTCACTGCAGTGCATCCCCAGTGGTGCCAGTGCACTCTCTGGAGTCTCTGCAGTGCATCCCCAGTGGTGCCAGTGCACTCTGTGGACTCACTGTACTTCATCACCAGTGGTGCCAGTGCACTCTCTGGACTCACTGCACTGCATCCCCAGTGGTGCCAGTGCACTCTCTGGACTCACTGCAGTACATCCCCAATGGTGCCAGTGTACTCTCTGCACTCACTGCAGTGCATCCCCAGTGGTGCCAGTGCACTCTCTGGACTCACTGCAGTGCATCCCCACTGGTGCCAGTTCACTCTCTGGACTCACTGCACTGCATCCCCAAGGTGCCAGTGCACTCTCTGCACTCACTACACTGCATCCCCAGTGGTGCCAGTGCACTCTCTGGACTCACAGCAGTGCATTCCCATTGGTGCCAGTGCACTCTCTGGACTCGCTGCAGTGCATCCCCAGTGGTGCCAGTGCACTCTCTGGACTCACTGCACTGCATCCCCAGTGGTGCCAATGCACTCTCTGGACTCACTGCACTGCATCCCCAAGGTGCCAGTGCACTCTCTGCACTCACTGCACTGCATCCCCAGTGGTGCCAGTGCACTCTCTGGACTCACTGCAGTGCATCCCCACTGGTGCCAGTGCACTCTCTGGACTCACAGCAGTGCATTCCCATTGGTGCCAGTGCACTCTCTGGACTCACTGCACTGCATCCCCAGTGGCGCCAGTGCACTATCTGGACTCACTGCACTGCATCCCCAGTACTGACAGTGCACTCTCTGGACTCACTGCAGTGCATCCCCAGTGGTGCCAGTGCACTCTCTGGACTCACTGCACTGCATCCCCTGTGGTGCCAGTGCACTCTCTGGACTCACTGCACTGCATCCCCAGTGGTGCCAGTGCACTTTGTGGACTCACTGTACTGCATCCCCAGTGGTGCCAGTGCACTCTCTGGACTCACTGCAGTGCATCCCCAGTGGTGCCAGTGCACTCTCTGGACTCACTGCACTGCACCCCCAGTGGTGCCAGTGCACTCTCTGGACTCACTGCACTGCATCCCCAGTGGTGCCAGTGCACTCTCTGTAGTCATTGCGCTGCATCCCCAGTGGTGCCAGTGCACTCTCTGGACTCACTGCACTGCATCCCCAGTGGTGCCAGTGCACTCTCTGGAGTCACTGCAGTGCTTCCCCAGTGGTGCCAGTGCACTCTCTGGACTCACTGCACTGCATCCCCAGTGGTGCCGGTGCACTCTCTAGAGTCACTGCAGTGCATCCCCAGTGGTGCCAGTGCACTCTCTGGAGTCTCTGCAGTGCATCCCCAGTGGTGCCAGTGCACTCTCTGGACTCACTGTACTGCATCCCCAGTGGTGCCAGTGCACTCTCTGGACTCACCGCACTGCATCCCCAGTGGTGCCAGTGCACTCTCTGGACTCACTGCACTGCATCCTCAGTGGTGCCAGTGCACTCTCTGGACTTACAGCACTGCATCCCCAGTGGTGCCAGTGCACTCTCTGGACTCACCGCACTGCATCCCCAGTGGTGCCAGTGCACTCTCTGGAGTCACTGCACTGCATCCCCAGTGGTGCCAGTGCACTCTCTGGACTCACTGCACTGCATCACCAGTGGTGCCAGTGCACTCTCAGGAATCACTGCACTGCATCCCCAGTGGTGCCAGTGCACTCTCTGCACTCACTGCACTGCATCCCCAGTGGTGCCAGTGCACTCTCTGGACTCACTTCACTGCATCCCCAGTGGTGCCAGTGCACTCTCTGGACTCACTGCAGTGCATCCCCAGTGGTGCCAGTGCACTCTCTGGACTCACTGCACTGCATCCCCAGTGGTGCCAGTGCACTCTCTGGACTCACTGCAGTGCATCCCCAGTGGTGCCAGTGCACTCTCTGGACTCACTGCAGTGCATCCCCAGTGGTGCCAGTGCACTCTCTGCACTCACTGCACTGCATCCCCAGTGGTGCCAGTGCACTCTCTGGACTCACTGCACTGCATCCCCAGTGGTGCCAGTGCTCTCTCTGGACTCACTGCACTGCATCCCCAGTGGTGCCAGTGCACTCTCTGGACTCACTGCACTGCATCACCAGTGGTGCCAGTGCACTCTCTGGACTCGCTGCAGTGCATCCCCAGTGGTGCCAGTGCACTCTCTGGACTCACTGCACTGCATCCCCAGTGGTGCCAGTGCACTCTCTGTAGTCATTGCGCTGCATCCCCAGTGGTGCCAGTGCACTCTCTGGACTCACTGCACTGCATCCCCAGTGGTGCCAGTGCACTCTCTGGAGTCACTGCAGTGCTTCCCCAGTGGTGCCAGTGCACTCTCTGGACTCACTGCACTGCATCCCCAGTGGTGCCGGTGCACTCTCTAGATTCACTGCAGTGCATCCCCAGTGGTGCCAGTGCACTCTCTGGAGTCTCTGCAGTGCATCCCCAGTGGTGCCAGTGCACTCTGTGGACTCACTGTACTGCATCCCCAGTGGTGCCAGTGCACTCTCTGGACTCACCGCACTGCATCCCCAGTGGTGCCAGTGCACTCTCTGGACTCACTGCACTGCATCCCCAGTGGTGCCAGTGCACTCTCTGGACTTACAGCACTGCATCCCCAGTGGTGCCAGTGCACTCTGTGGACTCACTGCACTGCATACCCTGTGGTGCCAGTGCACTCTCTGGACTCACTGCACTGCATCCCCAGTGGTGCCAGTGCACTCTCTGGACTCACTGCACTGCATCCCCAGTGGTGCCAGTGCTCTCTCTGGACTCACTGCACTGCATCCCCAGTGGTGCCAGTGCACTCTCTGGACTCACTGCACTGCATCACCAGTGGTGCCAGTGCACTCTCTGGACTCACTGCACTGCACCCCCAGTGGTGCCAGTGCACTCTCTGGACTCACTGCACTGCATCCCCAGTGGTGCCAGTGCACTCTCTGTAGTCATTGCGCTGCATCCCCAGTGGTGCCAGTGCACTCTCTGGACTCACTGCACTGCATCCCCAGTGGTGCCAGTGCACTCTCTGGAGTCACTGCAGTGCTTCCCCAGTGGTGCCAGTGCACTCTCTGGACTCACTGCACTGCATCCCCAGTGGTGCCGGTGCACTCTCTAGAGTCACTGCAGTGCATCCCCAGTGGTGCCAGTGCACTCTCTGGAGTCTCTGCAGTGCATCCCCAGTGGTGCCAGTGCACTCTCTGGACTCACTGTACTGCATCCCCAGTGGTGCCAGTGCACTCTCTGGACTCACCGCACTGCATCCCCAGTGGTGCCAGTGCACTCTCTGGACTCACTGCACTGCATCCCCAGTGGTGCCAGTGCACTCTCTGGACTTACAGCACTGCATCCCCAGTGGTGCCAGTGCACTCTCTGGACTCACCGCACTGCATCCCCAGTGGTGCCAGTGCACTCTCTGGAGTCACTGCACTGCATCCCCAGTGGTGCCAGTGCACTCTCTGGACTCACTGCACTGCATCCCCAGTGGTGCCAGTGCACTCTCAGGAATCACTGCACTGCATCCCCAGTGGTGCCTGTGCACTCACTGCACTCACTGCACTGCATCCCCAGTGGTGCCACTGCACTCTCTGGACTCACTTCACTGCATCCCCAGTGGTGCCAGTGCACTCTCTGGACTCACTGCAGTGCATCCCCAGTGGTGCCAGTGCACTCTCTGGACTCACTGCACTGCATCCCCAGTGGTGCCAGTGCACTCTCTGGACTCACTGCAGTGCATCCCCAGTGGTGCCAGTGCACTCTCTGGACTCACTGCACTGCATCCCCAGTGGTGCCAGTGCACTCTCTGGACTCACTGCAGTGCATCCCCAGTGGTGCCAGTGCACTCTCTGGACTCACTGCACTGCATCCCCAGTGGTGCCAGTGCACTCTCTGGACTCACTGCACTGCATCCCCAGTGGTGCCAGTGCTCTCTCTGGACTCACTGCACTGCATCCCCAGTGGTGCCAGTGCACTCTCTGGACTCACTGCACTGCATCACCAGTGGTGCCACTGCACTCTCTGGACTCGCTGCAGTGCATCCCCAGTGGTGCCAGTGCACTCTCTGGACTCACTGCACTGCATCCCCAGTGGTGCCAGTGCACTCTCTGGACTCACTGCACTGCATCCCCAGTGGTGCCAGTGCTCTCTCTGGACTCACTGCACTGCATCCCCAGTGGTGCCAGTGCACTCTCTGGACTCACTGCACTGCATCACCAGTGGTGCCAGTGCACTCTCTGGACTCGCTGCAGTGCATCCCCAGTGGTGCCAGTGCACTCTCTGGACTCACTGCACTGCATCCCCAGTGGTGCCAGTGCACTCTCTGTAGTCATTGCGCTGCATCCCCAGTGGTGCCAGTGCACTCTCTGGACTCACTGCACTGCATCCCCAGTGGTGCCAGTGCACTCTCTGGAGTCACTGCAGTGCTTCCCCAGTGGTGCCAGTGCACTCTCTGGACTCACTGCACTGCATCCCCAGTGGTGCCGGTGCACTCTCTAGATTCACTGCAGTGCATCCCCAGTGGTGCCAGTGCACTCTCTGGAGTCTCTGCATTGCATCCCCAGTGGTGCCAGTGCACTCTGTGGACTCACTGTACTGCATCCCCAGTGGTGCCAGTGCACTCTCTGGACTCACCGCACTGCATCCCCAGTGGTGCCAGTGCACTCTCTGGACTCACTGCACTGCATCCCCAGTGGTGCCAGTGCACTCTCTGGACTTACAGCACTGCATCCCCAGTGGTGCCAGTGCACTCTGTGGACTCACTGCACTGCATACCCTGTGGTGCCAGTGCACTCTCTGGACTCACTGCACTGCATCCCCAGTGGTGCCAGTGCACTCTCTGGACTCACTGCACTGCATCCCCAGTGGTGCCAGTGCTCTCTCTGGACTCACTGCACTGCATCCCCAGTGGTGCCAGTGCACTCTCTGGACTCACTGCACTGCATCACCAGTGGTGCCAGTGCACTCTCTGGACTCACTGCACTGCACCCCCAGTGGTGCCAGTGCACTCTCTGGACTCACTGCACTGCATCCCCAGTGGTGCCAGTGCACTCTCTGTAGTCATTGCGCTGCATCCCCAGTGGTGCCAGTGCACTCTCTGGACTCACTGCACTGCATCCCCAGTGGTGCCAGTGCACTCTCTGGAGTCACTGCAGTGCTTCCCCAGTGGTGCCAGTGCACTCTCTGGACTCACTGCACTGCATCCCCAGTGGTGCCGGTGCACTCTCTAGAGTCACTGCAGTGCATCCCCAGTGGTGCCAGTGCACTCTCTGGAGTCTCTGCAGTGCATCCCCAGTGGTGCCAGTGCACTCTCTGGACTCACTGTACTGCATCCCCAGTGGTGCCAGTGCACTCTCTGGACTCACCGCACTGCATCCCCAGTGGTGCCAGTGCACTCTCTGGACTCACTGCACTGCATCCCCAGTGGTGCCAGTGCACTCTCTGGACTTACAGCACTGCATCCCCAGTGGTGCCAGTGCACTCTCTGGACTCACCGCACTGCATCCCCAGTGGTGCCAGTGCACTCTCTGGAGTCACTGCACTGCATCCCCAGTGGTGCCAGTGCACTCTCTGGACTCACTGCACTGCATCCCCAGTGGTGCCAGTGCACTCTCAGGAATCACTGCACTGCATCCCCAGTGGTGCCTGTGCACTCACTGCACTCACTGCACTGCATCCCCAGTGGTGCCAGTGCACTCTCTGGACTCACTTCACTGCATCCCCAGTGGTGCCAGTGCACTCTCTGGACTCACTGCAGTGCATCCCCAGTGGTGCCAGTGCACTCTCTGGACTCACTGCACTGCATCCCCAGTGGTGCCAGTGCACTCTCTGGACTCACTGCAGTGCATCCCCAGTGGTGCCAGTGCACTCTCTGGACTCACTGCACTGCATCCCCAGTGGTGCCAGTGCACTCTCTGGACTCACTGCAGTGCATCCCCAGTGGTGCCAGTGCACTCTCTGGACTCACTGCACTGCATCCCCAGTGGTGCCAGTGCACTCTCTGGACTCACTGCACTGCATCCCCAGTGGTGCCAGTGCTCTCTCTGGACTCACTGCACTGCATCCCCAGTGGTGCCAGTGCACTCTCTGGACTCACTGCACTGCATCACCAGTGGTGCCACTGCACTCTCTGGACTCGCTGCAGTGCATCCCCAGTGGTGCCAGTGCACTCTCTGGACTCACTGCACTGCATCCCCAGTGGTGCCAGTGCACTCTCTGTAGTCATTGCGCTGCATCCCCAGTGGTGCCAGTGCACTCTCTGGACTCACTGCACTGCATCCCCAGTGGTGCCAGTGCACTCTCTGGAATCACTGCACTGCATCCCCAGTGGTGCCAGTGCTCTCTCTGGACTCACTGCACTTCATCCCCAGTGGTGCCAGTGCACTCTCTGGACTCACTGCAGTGCATCCCCAGTGGTGCCAGTGCACTCTCTGGACTCACTGCTCTGCATCCCCAGTGGTGCCAGTGCACTCTCTGGACTCACTGCACTGCATCCCCAG
Organism: Anser anser; assembly: GCF_964211835.1. Taxonomy (NCBI): domain Eukaryota; kingdom Metazoa; phylum Chordata; class Aves; order Anseriformes; family Anatidae; genus Anser; species Anser anser. Next base: position 115,112 of record NW_028153569.1, on the reverse strand, counting down.
TGGTGCCAGTGCACTCTCTGTAGTCATTGCGCTGCATCCCCAGTGGTGCCAGTGCACTCTCTGGACTCACTGCACTGCATCCCCAGTGGTGCCAGTGCACTCTCTGGAGTCACTGCAGTGCTTCCCCAGTGGTGCCAGTGCACTCTGTGGACTCACTGCACTGCATCCCCAGTGGTGCCGGTGCACTCTCTAGAGTCACTGCAGTGCATCCCCAGTGGTGCCAGTGCACTCTCTGGAGTCTCTGCAGTGCATCCCCAGTGGTGCCAGTGCACTCTCTGGACTCACTGTACTGCATCCCCAGTGGTGCCAGTGCACTCTCTGGACTCACCGCACTGCATCCCCAGTGGTGCCAGTGCACTCTCTGGACTCACTGCACTGCATCCTCAGTGGTGCCAGTGCACTCTCTGGACTTACAGCACTGCATCCCCAGTGGTGCCAGTGCACTCTCTGGACTCACCGCACTGCATCCCCAGTGGTGCCAGTGCACTCTCTGGAGTCACTGCACTGCATCCCCAGTGGTGCCAGTGCACTCTCTGGACTCACTGCACTGCATCCCCAGTGGTGCCAGTGCACTCTCAGGAATCACTGCACTGCATCCCCAGTGGTGCCAGTGCACTCTCTGCACTCACTGCACTGCATCCCCAGTGGTGCCACTGCACTCTCTGGACTCACTGCACTGCATCCCCAGTGGTGCCAGTGCACTCTCTGGACTCACTGCAGTGCATCCCCAGTGGTGCCAGTGCACTCTCTGGACTCACTGCACTGCATTCCCAGTGGTGCCAGTGCACTCTCTGGACTCACTGCAGTGCATCCCCAGTGGTGCCAGTGCACTCTCTGGACTCACTGCAGTGCATCCCCAGTGGTGCCAGTGCACTCTCTGGACTCACTGCACTGCATCCCCAGTGGTGCCAGTGCACTCTCTGGACTCACTGCACTGCATCCCCAGTGGTGCCAGTGCTCTCTCTGGACTCACTGCACTGCATCCCCAGTGGTGCCAGTGCACTCTCTGGACTCACTGCACTGCATCACCAGTGGTGCCAGTGCACTCTCTGGACTCGCTGCAGTGCATCCCCAGTGGTGCCAGTGCACTCTCTGGACTCACTGCACTGCATCCCCAGTGGTGCCAGTGCACTCTCTGTAGTCATTGCGCTGCATCCCCAGTGGTGCCAGTGCACTCTCTGGACTCACTGCACTGCATCCCCAGTGGTGCCAGTGCACTCTCTGGAGTCACTGCAGTGCTTCCCCAGTGGTGCCAGTGCACTCTCTGGACTCACTGCACTGCATCCCCAGTGGTGCCGGTGCACTCTCTAGAGTCACTGCAGTGCATCCCCAGTGGTGCCAGTGCACTCTCTGGAGTCTCTGCAGTGCATCCCCAGTGGTGCCAGTGCACTCTGTGGACTCACTGTACTGCATCCCCAGTGGTGCCAGTGCACTCTCTGGACTCACCGCACTGCATCCCCAGTGGTGCCAGTGCACTCTCTGGACTCACTGCACTGCATCCCCAGTGGTGCCAGTGCACTCTCTGGACTTACAGCACTGCATCCCCAGTGGTTCCAGTGCACTCTGTGGACTCACTGCACTGCATACCCTGTGGTGCCAGTGCACTCTCTGGACTCACTGCACTGCATCCCCAGTGGTGCCAGTGCACTCTCTGGACTCACTGCACTGCATCCCCAGTGGTGCCAGTGCTCTCTCTGGACTCACTGCACTGCATCCCCAGTGGTGCCAGTGCACTCTCTGGACTCACTGCACTGCATCACCAGTGGTGCCAGTGCACTCTCTGGACTCACTGCTCTGCATCCCCAGTGGTGCCAGTGCACTCTCTGGAGTCACTGCAGTGCTTGCCCAGTGGTGCCAGCGCACTCTCTGGACTCACTGCACTGCATCCCCAGTGGTGCCGGTGCACTCTCTAGAGTCACTGCAGTGCATCCCCAGTGGTGCCAGTGCACTCTCTGGAGTCTCTGCAGTGCATCCCCAGTGGTGCCAGTGCACTCTGTGGACTCACTGTACTGCATCAACAGTGGTGCCAGTGCACTCTCTGGACTCACTGCACTGCATCCCCAGTGGTGCCAGTGCACTCTCTGGACTCACTGCAGTACATCCCCAATGGTGCCAGTGTACTCTCTGCACTCACTGCAGTGCATCCCCAGTGGTGCCAGTGCACTCTCTGGACTCACTGCAGTGCATCCCCACTGGTGCCAGTTCACTCTCTGGAGTCACTGTACTGCATCCCCAGTGGTGCCAGTGCACTCTCTGGACTCACTGCACTGCATCCCCAGTGGTGCCAGTGCACCCTCTGGACTAACTGAACTGCATCCCCAATTGATCCAGTGCACTCTCTGGACTCACTGCACTACATCCCCAGTGGTGCCAGTGCACTCTCTGGAGTCACTGCAGTGCATCCCCAGTGGTGCCAGTGCACTCTGTGGACTCACCGCACTGCATCCAGAGTGGTGCCAGTGCACTCTCTGGACTCACTGCACTGCATCCCCAGTGGTGCCAGTGCACTCTCTGGACTCACTGCAGTGCATCCCCAGTGGTGCCAGTGCACTCTCTGGTCTAACTGAACTGCATCCCCAATTGATCCAGTGCACTCTCTGGACTCAATGCACTGCATCCCCAGTGGTGCCAGTGCACTCTCTGGAGTCACTGCAGTGCATCCACAGTGGCGCCAGTGCACTCTCTGGACTCACCGCACTGCATCCAGAGTGGTGCCAGTGCACTCTCTGGACTCACTGCAGTGCATCCCCAGTGGTGCCAGTGCACTCTCTGGACTCACTGCACTGCATCCCCAGTGGTGCCAGTGCACTCTCTGGAGTCTCTGCAGTGCATCCCCAGTGGTGCCAGTGCACTCTCTGGACTCACTGCACTGCATCCCCAGTGGTGCCAGTGCACTCTCTGGAGTCTCTGCAGTGCATCCCCAGTGGTGCCAGTGCACTCTCTGGACTCACTGCACTGCATCCCCAGTGGTGCCAGTGCACTCTCTGGACTCACTGCACTGCATCCCCAGTGGTGCCAGTGCACTCTCTGGACTTACAGCACTGCATCCCCAGTGGTGCCAGTGCATTCTCTGGACTCACCGCACTGCATCCCCAGTGGTGCCAGTGCACTCTCTGGACTCACTGCACTGCATCCCCAGTGGTGCCAGTGCACTCTCTGGACTCACTGCACTGCATCACCAGTGGTGCCAGTGCACTCTCTGGACTCACTGCTCTGCATCCCCAGTGGTGCCAGTGCACTCTCTGGAGTCACTGCAGTGCTTGCCCAGTGGTGCCAGTGCACTCTCTGGACTCACTGCACTGCATCCCCAGTGGTGCCGGTGCACTCTCTAGAGTCACTGCAGTGCATCCCCAGTGGTGCCAGTGCACTCTCTGGAGTCTCTGCAGTGCATCCCCAGTGGTGCCAGTGCACTCTGTGGACTCACTGTACTTCATCACCAGTGGTGCCAGTGCACTCTCTGGACTCACTGCACTGCATCCCCAGTGGTGCCAGTGCACTCTCTGGACTCACTGCAGTACATCCCCAAGGTGCCAGTGCACTCTCTGCACTCACTACACTGCATCCCCAGTGGTGCCAGTGCACTCTCTGGACTCACAGCAGTGCATTCCCATTGGTGCCAGTGCACTCTATGGACTCACTGCAGTGCATCCCCAGTGGTGCCAGTGCACTATCTGCACTCGCTGCAGTGCATCCCCAGTGGTGCCAGTGCACTCTCTGGACTCACTGCAGTGCATCCCCAGTGGTGCCAGTGCACTCTCTGGACTCACTGCACTGCATCCCCTGTGGTGCCAGTGCACTCTCTGGAGTCACTGCAGTGCATCGCCAGTGGTGCCAGTGCACTCTGTGGACTCACTGTACTGCATCCCCAGTGGTGCCAGTGCACTCTCTGGAGTCACTGCAGTGCATCCCCAGTGGTGCCAGTGCACTCTCTGGACTCACTGCACTGCACCCCCAGTGGTGCCAGTGCACTCTCTGGACTCACTGCACTGCATCCCCAGTGGTGCCAGTGCACTCTCTGTAGTCATTCCGCTGCATCTCCAGTGGTGCCAGTGCACTCTCTGGACTCACTGCACTGCATCCCCAGTGGTGCCAGTGCACTCTCTGGAGTCACTGCAGTGCTTCCCCAGTGGTGCCAGTGCACTCTGTGGACTCACTGCACTGCATCCCCAGTGGTGCCGGTGCACTCTCTAGAGTCACTGCAGTGCATCCCCAGTGGTGCCAGTGCACTCTCTGGAGTCTCTGCAGTGCATCCCCAGTGGTGCCAGTGCACTCTCTGGACTCACTGTACTGCATCCCCAGTGGTGCCAGTGCACTCTCTGGACTCACCGCACTGCATCCCCAGTGGTGCCAGTGCACTCTCTGGACTCACTGCACTGCATCCTCAGTGGTGCCAGTGCACTCTCTGGACTTACAGCACTGCATCCCCAGTGGTGCCAGTGCACTCTCTGGACTCACAGCACTGCATCCCCAGTGGTGCCAGTGCACTCTCTGGAGTCACTGCACTGCATCCCCAGTGGTGCCAGTGCACTCTCTGGACTCACTGCACTGCATCCCCAGTGGTGCCAGTGCACTCTCAGGAATCACTGCACTGCATCCCCAGTGGTGCCAGTGCACTCTCTGCACTCACTGCACTGCATCCCCAGTGGTGCCACTGCACTCTCTGGACTCACTTCACTGCATCCCCAGTGGTGCCAGTGCACTCTCTGGACTCACTGCAGTGCATCCCCAGTGGTGCCAGTGCACTCTCTGGACTCACTGCACTGCATCCCCAGTGGTGCCAGTGCACTCTCTGGACTCACTGCAGTGCATCCCCAGTGGTGCCAGTGCACTCTCTGGACTCACTGCAGTGCATCCCCAGTGGTGCCAGTGCACTCTCTGGACTCACTGCACTGCATCCCCAGTGGTGCCAGTGCTCTCTCTGGACTCACTGCACTGCATCCCCAGTGGTGCCAGTGCACTCTCTGGACTCACTGCACTGCATCACCAGTGGTGCCAGTGCACTCTCTGGACTCGCTGCAGTGCATCCCCAGTGGTGCCAGTGCACTCTCTGGACTCACTGCACTGCATCCCCAGTGGTGCCAGTGCACTCTCTGGACTCACTGCAGTGCATCCCCAGTGGTGCCACTGCACTCTCTGGACTCACTGCACTGCATCCCCAGTGGTGCCAGTGCACTCTCTGGACTCACTGCAGTGCATCCCCAGTGGTGCCAGTGCACTCTCTGGACTCACTGCAGTGCATCCCCAGTGGTGCCAGTGCACTCTCTGGACTCACTGCACTGCATCCCCAGTGGTGCCAGTGCACTCTCTGGACTCACTGCACTGCATCCCCAGTGGTGCCAGTGCTCTCTCTGGACTCACTGCACTGCATCCCCAGTGGTGCCAGTGCACTCTCTGGACTCACTGCACTGCATCCCCAGTGGTGCCAGTGCTCTCTCTGGACTCACTGCACTGCATCCCCAGTGGTGCCAGTGCACTCTCTGGACTCACTGCACTGCATCACCAGTGGTGCCAGTGCACTCTCTGGACTCGCTGCAGTGCATCCCCAGTGGTGCCAGTGCACTCTCTGGACTCACTGCACTGCATCCCCAGTGGTGCCAGTGCACTCTCTGTAGTCATTGCGCTGCATCCCCAGTGGTGCCAGTGCACTCTCTGGACTCACTGCACTGCATCCCCAGTGGTGCCAGTGCACTCTCTGGAGTCACTGCAGTGCTTCCCCAGTGGTGCCAGTGCACTCTCTGGACTCACTGCACTGCATCCCCAGTGGTGCCGGTGCACTCTCTAGAGTCACTGCAGTGCATCCCCAGTGGTGCCAGTGCACTCTCTGGAGTCTCTGCAGTGCATCCCCAGTGGTGCCAGTGCACTCTGTGGACTCACTGTACTGCATCCCCAGTGGTGCCAGTGCACTCTCTGGACTCACCGCACTGCATCCCCAGTGGTGCCAGTGCACTCTCTGGACTCACTGCACTGCATCCCCAGTGGTGCCAGTGCACTCTCTGGACTTACAGCACTGCATCCCCAGTGGTTCCAGTGCACTCTGTGGACTCACTGCAGTGCATCCCCAGTGGTGCCAGTGCACTCTCTGGACTCACTGCACTGCATCCCCAGTGGTGCCAGTGCACTCTCTGGACTCACTGCACTGCATCCCCAGTGGTGCCAGTGCTCTCTCTGGACTCACTGCACTGCATCCCCAGTGGTGCCAGTGCACTCTCTGGACTCACTGCACTGCATCACCAGTGGTGCCAGTGCACTCTCTGGACTCACTGCTCTGCATCCCCAGTGGTGCCAGTGCACTCTCTGGAGTCACTGCAGTGCTTGCCCAGTGGTGCCAGCGCACTCTCTGGACTCACTGCACTGCATCCCCAGTGGTGCCGGTGCACTCTCTAGAGTCACTGCAGTGCATCCCCAGTGGTGCCAGTGCACTCTCTGGAGTCTCTGCAGTGCATCCCCAGTGGTGCCAGTGCACTCTGTGGACTCACTGTACTGCATCAACAGTGGTGCCAGTGCACTCTCTGGACTCACTGCACTGCATCCCCAGTGGTGCCAGTGCACTCTCTGGACTCACTGCAGTACATCCCCAATGGTGCCAGTGTACTCTCTGCACTCACTGCAGTGCATCCCCAGTGGTGCCAGTGCACTCTCTGGACTCACTGCAGTGCATCCCCACTGGTGCCAGTTCACTCTCTGGAGTCACTGTACTGCATCCCCAGTGGTGCCAGTGCACTCTCTGGACTCACTGCACTGCATCCCCAGTACTGACAGTGCACCCTCTGGACTAACTGAACTGCATCCCCAATTGATCCAGTGCACTCTCTGGACTCACTGCACTACATCCCCAGTGGTGCCAGTGCACTCTCTGGAGTCACTGCAGTGCATCCCCAGTGGTGCCAGTGCACTCTGTGGACTCACCGCACTGCATCCAGAGTGGTGCCAGTGCACTCTCTGGACTCACTGCACTGCATCCCCAGTGGTGCCAGTGCACTCTCTGGACTCACTGCAGTGCATCCCCAGTGGTGCCAGTGCACTCTCTGGTCTAACTGAACTGCATCCCCAATTGATCCAGTGCACTCTCTGGACTCAATGCACTGCATCCCCAGTGGTGCCAGTGCACTCTCTGGAGTCACTGCAGTGCATCCACAGTGGCGCCAGTGCACTCTCTGGACTCACCGCACTGCATCCAGAGTGGTGCCAGTGCACTCTCTGGACTCACTGCAGTGCATCCCCAGTGGTGCCAGTGCACTCTCTGGACTCACTGCACTGCATCCCCAGTGGTGCCAGTGCACTCTCTGGAGTCTCTGCAGTGCATCCCCAGTGGTGCCAGTGCACTCTCTGGACTCACTGCACTGCATCCCCAGTGGTGCCAGTGCACTCTCTGGACTCACTGCACTGCATCCCCAGTGGTGCCAGTGCACTCTCTGGACTTACAGCACTGCATCCCCAGTGGTGCCAGTGCATTCTCTGGACTCACCGCACTGCATCCCCAGTGGTGCCAGTGCACTCTCTGGACTCACTGCACTGCATCCCCAGTGGTGCCAGTGCACTCTCTGGACTCACTGCACTGCATCACCAGTGGTGCCAGTGCACTCTCTGGACTCACTGCTCTGCATCCCCAGTGGTGCCAGTGCACTCTCTGGAGTCACTGCAGTGCTTGCCCAGTGGTGCCAGTGCACTCTCTGGACTCACTGCACTGCATCACCAGTGGTGCCGGTGCACTCTCTAGAGTCACTGCAGTGCATCCCCAGTGGTGCCAGTGCACTCTCTGGAGTCTCTGCAGTGCATCCCCAGTGGTGCCAGTGCACTCTGTGGACTCACTGTACTTCATCACCAGTGGTGCCAGTGCACTCTCTGGACTCACTGCACTGCATCCCCAGTGGTGCCAGTGCACTCTCTGGACTCACTGCAGTACATCCCCAAGGTGCCAGTGCACTCTCTGCACTCACTACACTGCATCCCCAGTGGTGCCAGTGCACTCTCTGGACTCACAGCAGTGCATTCCCATTGGTGCCAGTGCACTCTATGGACTCACTGCACTGCATCCCCAGTGGTGCCAGTGCACTATCTGCACTCACTGCACTGCATCCCCAGTACTGACAGTGCACTCTCTGGACTCACTGCAGTGCATCCCCAGTGGTGCCAGTGCACTCTCTGGACTCACTGCACTGCATCCCCTGTGGTGCCAGTGCACTCTCTGGACTCACTGCACTGCATCCCCAGTGGTGCCAGTGCACTCTCTGGACTCACTGTACTGCATCCCCAGTGGTGCCAGTGCACTCTCTGGACTCACTGCAGTGCATCCCCAGTGGTGCCAGTGCACTCTCTGGACTCACTGCACTGCACCCCCAGTGGTGCCAGTGCACTCTCTGGACTCACTGCACTGCATCCCCAGTGGTGCCAGTGCACTCTCTGTAGTCATTCCGCTGCATCCCCAGTGGTGCCAGTGCACTCTCTGGACTCACTGCACTGCATCCCCAGTGGTGCCAGTGCACTCTCTGGAGTCACTGCAGTGCTTCCCCAGTGGTGCCAGTGCACTCTGTGGACTCACTGCACTGCATCCCCAGTGGTGCCGGTGCACTCTCTAGAGTCACTGCAGTGCATCCCCAGTGGTGCCAGTGCACTCTCTGGAGTCTCTGCAGTGCATCCCCAGTGGTGCCAGTGCACTCTCTGGACTCACTGTACTGCATCCCCAGTGGTGCCAGTGCACTCTCTGGACTCACCGCACTGCATCCCCAGTGGTGCCAGTGCACTCTCTGGACTCACTGCACTGCATCCTCAGTGGTGCCAGTGCACTCTCTGGACTTACAGCACTGCATCCCCAGTGGTGCCAGTGCACTCTCTGGACTCACAGCACTGCATCCCCAGTGGTGCCAGTGCACTCTCTGGAGTCACTGCACTGCATCCCCAGTGGTGCCAGTGCACTCTCTGGACTCACTGCACTGCATCCCCAGTGGTGCCAGTGCACTCTCTGGAATCACTGCACTGCATCCCCAGTGGTGCCAGTGCACTCTCTGCACTCACTGCACTGCATCCCCAGTGGTGCCACTGCACTCTCTGGACTCACTGCAGTGCATCCCCAGTGGTGCCAGTGCACTCTCTGGACTCACTGCAGTGCATCCCCAGTGGTGCCAGTGCACTCTCTGGACTCACTGCACTGCATCCCCAGTGGTGCCAGTGCACTCTCTGGACTCACTGCAGTGCATCCCCAGTGGTGCCAGTGCACTCTCTGGACTCACTGCAGTGCATCCCCAGTGGTGCCAGTGCACTCTCTGGACTCACTGCACTGCATCCCCAGTGGTGCCAGTGCTCTCTCTGGACTCACTGCACTGCATCCCCAGTGGTGCCAGTGCACTCTCTGGACTCACTGCACTGCATCACCAGTGGTGCCAGTGCACTCTCTGGACTCGCTGCAGTGCATCCCCAGTGGTGCCAGTGCACTCTCTGGACTCACTGCACTGCATCCCCAGTGGTGCCAGTGCACTCTCTGTAGTCATTGCGCTGCATCCCCAGTGGTGCCAGTGCACTCTCTGGACTCACTGCACTGCATCCCCAGTGGTGCCAGTGCACTCTCTGGAGTCACTGCAGTGCTTCCCCAGTGGTGCCAGTGCACTCTCTGGACTCACTGCACTGCATCCCCAGTGGTGCCGGTGCACTCTCTAGAGTCACTGCAGTGCATCCCCAGTGGTGCCAGTGCACTCTCTGGAGTCTCTGCAGTGCATCCCCAGTGGTGCCAGTGCACTCTGTGGACTCACTGTACTGCATCCCCAGTGGTGCCAGTGCACTCTCTGGACTCACCGCACTGCATCCCCAGTGGTGCCAGTGCACTCTCTGGACTCACTGCACTGCATCCCCAGTGGTGCCAGTGCACTCTCTGGACTTACAGCACTGCATCCCCAGTGGTGCCAGTGCACTCTGTGGACTCACTGCACTGCATACCCTGTGGTGCCAGTGCACTCTCTGGACTCACTGCACTGCATCCCCAGTGGTGCCAGTGCACTCTCTGGACTCACTGCACTGCATCCCCAGTGGTGCCAGTGCTCTCTCTGGACTCACTGCACTGCATCCCCAGTGGTGCCAGTGCACTCTCTGGACTCACTGCACTGCATCACCAGTGGTGCCAGTGCACTCTCTGGACTCACTGCTCTGCATCCCCAGTGGTGCCAGTGCACTCTCTGGAGTCACTGCAGTGCTTGCCCAGTGGTGCCAGCGCACTCTCTGGACTCACTGCACTGCATCCCCAGTGGTGCCGGTGCACTCTCTAGAGTCACTGCAGTGCATCCCCAGTGGTGCCAGTGCACTCTCTGGAGTCTCTGCAGTGCATCCCCAGTGGTGCCAGTGCACTCTGTGGACTCACTGTACTGCATCAACAGTGGTGCCAGTGCACTCTCTGGACTCACTGCACTGCATCCCCAGTGGTGCCAGTGCACTCTCTGGACTCACTGCAGTACATCCCCAATGGTGCCAGTGTACTCTCTGCACTCACTGCAGTGCATCCCCAGTGGTGCCAGTGCACTCTCTGGACTCACTGCAGTGCATCCCCACTGGTGCCAGTTCACTCTCTGGAGTCACTGTACTGCATCCCCAGTGGTGCCAGTGCACTCTCTGGACTCACTGCACTGCATCCCCAGTGGTGCCAGTGCACCCTCTGGACTAACTGAACTGCATCCCCAATTGATCCAGTGCACTCTCTGGACTCACTGCACTACATCCCCAGTGGTGCCAGTGCACTCTCTGGACTCACTGCACTGCATCCCCAGTGGTGCCAGTGCACTCTCTGGACTCACTGCAGTGCATCCCCAGTGGTGCCAGTGCACTCTCTGGTCTAACTGAACTGCATCCCCAATTGATCCAGTGCACTCTCTGGACTCAATGCACTGCATCCCCAGTGGTGCCAGTGCACTCTCTGGACTCACTGCACTGCATCCCCAGTGGTGCCAGTGCACTCTCTGGAGTCTCTGCAGTGCATCCCCAGTGGTGCCAGTGCACTCTCTGGACTCACTGCACTGCATCCCCAGTGGTGCCAGTGCACTCTCTGGACTCACTGCACTGCATCCCCAGTGGTGCCAGTGCACTCTCTGGACTTACAGCACTGCATCCCCAGTGGTGCCAGTGCATTCTCTGGACTCACCGCACTGCATCCCCAGTGGTGCCAGTGCACTCTCTGGACTCACTGCACTGCATCCCCAGTGGTGCCAGTGCACTCTCTGGACTTACAGCACTGCATCCCCAGTGGTGCCAGTGCACTCTCTGGACTCACTGCAGTACATCCCCAATGGTGCTAGTGTACTCTCTGCACTCACTGCAGTGCATCCCCAGTGGTGCCAGTGCACTCTCTGGACTCACTGCAGTGCATCCCCACTGGTGCCAGTTCACTCTCTGGAGTCACTGTACTGCATCCCCAGTGGTGCCAGTGCACTCTCTGGACTCACTGCACTGCATCCCCAGTGGTGCCAGTGCACCCTCTGGACTAACTGAACTGCATCCCCAATTGATCCAGTGCACTCTCTGGACTCACTGCACTACATCCCCAGTGGTGCCAGTGCACTCTCTGGAGTCACTGCAGTGCATCCCCAGTGGTGCCAGTGCACTCTGTGGACTCACCGCACTGCATCCAGAGTGGTGCCAGTGCACTCTCTGGACTCACTGCACTGCATCCCCAGTGGTGCCAGTGCACTCTCTGGACTCACTGCAGTGCATCCCCAGTGGTGCCAGTGCACTCTCTGGTCTAACTGAACTGCATCCCCAATTGATCCAGTGCACTCTCTGGACTCACTGCACTGCATCCCCAGTGGTGCCAGTGCACTCTCTGGAGTCACTGCAGTGCATCCACAGTGGCGCCAGTGCACTCTCTGGACTCACCGCACTGCATCCAGAGTGGTGCCAGTGCACTCTCTGGACTCACTGCAGTGCATCCCCAGTGGTGCCAGTGCACTCTCTGGACTCACTGCAGTGCATCCCCAGTGGTGCCAGTGCACTCTCTGGAGTCTCTGCAGTGCATCCCCAGTGGTGCCAGTGCACTCTCTGGACTCACTGCACTGCATCCCCAGTGGTGCCAGTGCACTCTCTGGAGTCTCTGCAGTGCATCCCCAGTGGTGCCAGTGCACTCTCTGGACTCACTGCACTGCATCCCCAGTGGTGCCAGTGCACTCTCTGGAGTCTCTGCAGTGCATCCCCAGTGGTGCCAGTGCACTCTGTGGACTCATTGCACTGCATCCCCAGTGGTGCCAGTGCACTCTCTGGACTCACTGCACTGCATCCCCAGTGGTGCCAGTGCACTCTGTGGACTCACTGTACTGCATCCCCAGTGGTGCCAGTGCACTCTCTGGACTCACCGCACTGCATCCCCAGTGGTGCCAGTGCACTCTCTGGACTCACTGCACTGCATCCCCAGTGGTGCCAGTGCACTCTCTGGAGTCACTGCAGTGCATCCCCAGTGGTGCCAGTGCACTCTGTGGACTCACCGCACTGCATCCAGAGTGGTGCCAGTGCACTCTCTGGACTCACTGCACTGCATCCCCAGTGGTGCCAGTGCACTCTCTGGACTCACTGCACTGCATCCCCAGTGGTGCCAGTGCACTCTCTGGACTCACTGCACTGCATCCCCAGTGGTGCCAGTGCACTCTCTGGAGTCACTGCAGTGCATCCCCAGTGGTGCCAGTGCACTCTGTGGACTCACTGTACTGCATCCCCAGTGGTGCCAGTGCACTCTCTGGACTCACCGCACTGCATCCCCAGTGGTGCCAGTGCACTCTCTGGACTCACTGCACTGCATCCCCAGTGGTGCCAGTGCACTCTCTGGACTTACAGCACTGCATCCCCAGTGGTGCCAGTGCACTCTGTGGACTCACTGCACTGCATACACTGTGGTGCCAGTGCACTCTCTGGACTCACTGCACTGCATCCCCAGTGGTGCCAGTGCACTCTCTGGACTCACTGCACTGCATCCCCAGTGGTGCCAGTGCTCTCTCTGGACTCACTGCACTGCATCCCCAGTGGTGCCAGTGCACTCTCTGGACTCACTGCACTGCATCACCAGTGGTGCCAGTGCACTCTCTGGACTCACTGCTCTGCATCCCCAGTGGTGCCAGTGCACTCTCTGGAGTCACTGCAGTGCTTGCCCAGTGGTGCCAGTGCACTCTCTGGACTCACTGCACTGCATCCCCAGTGGTGCCGGTGCACTCTCTAGAGTCACTGCAGTGCATCCCCAGTGGTGCCAGTGCACTCTCTGGAGTCTCTGCAGTGCATCCCCAGTGGTGCCAGTGCACTCTGTGGACTCACTGTACTGCATCACCAGTGGTGCCAGTGCACTCTCTGGACTCACTGCACTGCATCCCCAGTGGTGCCAGTGCACTCTCTGGACTCACTGCAGTACATCCCCAATGGTGCCAGTGTACTCTCTGCACTCACTGCAGTGCATCCCCAGTGGTGCCAGTGCACTCTCTGGACTCACTGCAGTGCATCCCCACTGGTGCCAGTTCACTCTCTGGAGTCACTGTACTGCATCCCCAGTGGTGCCAGTGCACTCTCTGGACTCACTGCACTGCATCCCCAGTGGTGCCAGTGCACCCTCTGGACTAACTGAACTGCATCCCCAATTGATCCAGTGCACTCTCTGGACTCACTGCACTACATCCCCAGTGGTGCCAGTGCACTCTCTGGAGTCACTGCAGTGCATCCCCAGTGGTGCCAGTGCACTCTGTGGACTCACCGCACTGCATCCAGAGTGGTGCCAGTGCACTCTCTGGACTCACTGCACTGCATCCCCAGTGGTGCCAGTGCACTCTCTGGACTCACTGCAGTGCATCCCCAGTGGTGCCAGTGCACTCTCTGGTCTAACTGAACTGCATCCCCAATTGATCCAGTGCACTCTCTGGACTCACTGCACTGCATCCCCAGTGGTGCCAGTGCACTCTCTGGAGTCACTGCAGTGCATCCACAGTGGCGCCAGTGCACTCTCTGGACTCACCGCACTGCATCCAGAGTGGTGCCAGTGCACTCTCTGGAGTCTCTGCAGTGCATCCCCAGTGGTGCCAGTGCACTCTCTGGACTCACTGCACTGCATCCCCAGTGGTGCCAGTGCACTCTCTGGAGTCTCTGCAGTGCATCCCCAGTGGTGCCAGTGCACTCTGTGGACTCACTGTACTGCATCCCCAGTGGTGCCAGTGCACTCTCTGGACTCACTGCACTGCATCCCCAGTGGTGCCAGTGCACTCTGTGGACTCACTGTACTGCATCCCCAGTGGTGCCAGTGCACTCTCTGGACTCACCGCACTGCATCCCCAGTGGTGCCAGTGCACTCTCTGGACTCACTGCACTGCATCCCCAGTGGTGCCAGTGCACTCTCTGGAGTCACTGCAGTGCATCCCCAGTGGTGCCAGTGCACTCTGTGGACTCACCGCACTGCATCCAGAGTGGTGCCAGTGCACTCTCTGGACTCACTGCACTGCATCCCCAGTGGTGCCAGTGCACTCTCTGGACTCACTGCAGTGCATCCCCAGTGGTGCCAGTGCACTCTCTGGACTCACTGCACTGCATCCCCAGTGCTGACAGTGCACTCTCTGGACTCACTGCACTGCATCCCCAGTGGTGCCAGTGCACTCTCTGGACTCACTGCACTACATCCCCAGTGGTGCCAGTGCTCTCTCTGGACTCACTGCACTTCATCCCCAGTGGTGCCAGTGCACTCTCTGGAGTCTCTGCAGTGCATCCCCAGTGGTGCCAGTGCACTCTGTGGACTCACTGTACTGCATCCACAGTGGTGCCAGTGCACTCTCTGGACTCACTGCAGTGCATCCCCAGTGGTGCCAGTGCACTCTCTGGACTCACTGCAGTGCATCCCCAGTGGTGCCAGTGCACTCTATGGACTTCTCACTGCAGTGCATCCCCAGTGGTGCCAGTGCACTCTCTGGAGTCACTGCACTGCATCCCCAGTGGTGCCAGTGCACTCTCTGTAGTCATTGCGCTGCATCCCCAGTGGTGCCAGTGCACTCTCTGGACTCACTGCACTGCATCCCCAGTGGTGCCAGTGCACTCTCTGGAGTCACTGCAGTGCTTCCCCAGTGGTGCCAGTGCACTCTCTGGACTCACTGAACTGCATCCCCAGTGGTGCCGGTGCACTCTCTAGAGTCACTGCAGTGCATCCCCAGTGGTGCCAGTGCACTCTCTGGAGTCTCTGCAGTGCATCCCCAGTGGTGCCAGTGCACTCTGTGGACTCACTGTACTGCATCCCCAGTGGTGCCAGTGCACTCTCTGGACTCACCGCACTGCATCCCCAGTGGTGCCAGTGCACTCTCTGGACTCACTGCACTGCATCCCCAGTGGTGCCAGTGCACTCTCTGGACTCACTGCAGTGCATCCCCAGTGGTGCCAGTGCACTCTCTGGTCTAACTGAACTGCATCCCCAATTGATCCAGTGCACTCTCTGGACTCACTGCACTGCATCCCCAGTGGTGCCAGTGCACTCTCTGGAGTCACTGCAGTGCATCCACAGTGGCGCCAGTGCACTCTCTGGACTCGCCGCACTGCATCCAGAGTGGTGCCAGTGCAACCTCTGGACTCACTGCACTGCATCCCCAGTGGTGCCAGTGCACTCTCTGGACTCACTGCAGTGCATCCCCAGTGGTGCCAGTGCACTCTGTGGACTCACTGCACTGCATCCCCAGTGGTGCCAGTTCACTCTCTGGACTCACTGTACTGCATCCCCAGTGGTGCCACTGCACTCTCTGGACTCACTGCACTGCATCCCCAGTGGTGCCAGTGCACTCTCTGGACTAACTGAACTGCATCCCCAATTGATCCAGTGCACTCTCTGGACTCACTGCACTGCATCCCCAGTGGTGCCAGTGCACTCTCTGGAGTCACTGCAGTGCATGCCCAGTGGTGCCAGTGCACTCTCTGGACTCACTGTACTCCATCCACAGTGGCGCCAGTGCACTCTCTGGACTCACCGCACTGCATCCAGAGTGGTGCCAGTGCACTCTCTGGACTCACTGCACTGCATCCCCAGTGGTGCCAGTGCACTCTCTGGACTCACTGCACTGCATCCCCAGTGGTGCCAGTGCACTCTCTGTAGTCATTGCGGTGCATCCCCAGTGGTGCCAGTGCACTCTCTGGACTCACTGCACTGCATCCCCAGTGGGGCCAGTGCACTCTTTGGAGTCATTTCAGTGCATCCCCAGTTGTGCCAGTGCACTCTATGGACTCACTGCAGTGCATCCCCAGTGGTGCCAGTGCACTCTCTGGACTCACTGCAGTGCATCCCCAGTGGTGCCAATGCACTCTCTGGACTCACTGCACTGCATCCCCAACGTGCCAGTGCACTCTCTGCACTCACTACACTGCATCCCCAGTGGTGCCAGTGCACTCTCTGGACTCACTGCAGTGCATCCACAGTGGTGCCAGTGCACTCTCTGGAATCACTGCACTGCATCCCCAGTGGTGCCAGTGCACTCTCTAGAGTCACTGCAGAGCATCCCCAGTGGTGCCAGTGCACTCTCTGGAATCACTGCACTGCATCCCCAGTGGTGCCAGTGCACTCTGTGGACTCACTGTACTGCATCCCCAGTGGTGCCAATGCACTCTCTGGACTCACTGCACTGCATCCCCAACGTGCCAGTGCACTCTCTGCACTCACTACACTGCATCCCCAGTGGTGCCAGTGCACTCTCTGGACTCACTGCACTGCATAACCAGTGCTGACAGTGCACTCTCTGGACTCACTGCAGTGCATCCCCAGTGGTGCCAGTGCACTCTCTAGAGTCACTGCAGAGCATCCCCAGTGGTGCCAGTGCACTCTCTGGAATCACTGCACTGCATCCCCAGTGGTGCCAGTGCACTCTGTGGACTCACTGTACTGCATCCCCAGTGGTGCCAGTGCACTCTCTGGACTCACTGCAGTGCATCCCCAGTGGTGCCAGTGCACTCTGTGGACTCACTGTACTGCATCCCCAGTGGTGCCAGTGCACTCTCTGGACTCACAGCACTGCATTCCCAGTGGTGCCAGTGCACTCTCTGGACTCACTGCAGTACATCCCCAATGGTGCCAGTGTACTCTCTGCACTCACTGCAGTGCATCCCCAGTGGTGCCAGTGCACTCTCTGGACTCACTGCACTGCATCCCCAGTTGTGCCAGTTAACTCTCTGGAGTCACTGTACTGCATCTCCAGTGGTGCCAGTGCACTCTCTGGACTCACTGCACTGCATCCCCAGTGGAGCCAGTGTACTCTCTGGACTCAATGCACTGCATCCCCAGTGGTGCCAGTGCTCTCTCTGGAGTCACTGCAGTGCATCCCCAGTGGTGCCAGTGCACTCTCTGGACTCACTGTACTGCATCCACAGTGGCGCCAGTGCACTCTCTGGACTCACTGCAGTGCATCCCCAGTGGTGCCAGTGCACTCTCTGGACTCACTGCACTGCATCCCCAGTGGTGCCAGTGCACTCTCTGGACTCACTGCACTGCATCCCCAGTGGTGCCAGTGCACTCTCTGCACTCACGGCACTGCATCCCCAGTGGTGCCAGTGCACTCTCTGTAGTCATTGCGCTGCATCCCCAGTGGTACCAGTGCACTCTCTGGACTCACTGCACTGCATCCCCAATTGATCCAGTGCACTCTCTGGAGTCATTTCAGTGCATCCCCAGTGGTGCCAATGCACTCTCTGGACTCACTGCACTGCATCCCCAAGGTGCCAGTGCACTCTCTGCACTCACTACACTGCATCCCCAGTGGTGCCAGTGCACTCTCTGGACTCACTGCAGTGCATCACCAGTGGTGCCAGTGCACTCTCTGGACTCACAGCAGTGCATTCCCAGTGGTGCCAGTGCACTCTCTGGACTCACTGCACTGCATCCCCAGTGGTGCCAGTGCACTATCTGGACTCACTGCACCGCATCCCCAGTGGTGTCAGTGCACTCTCTGGACTCACTGTACTGCATCCCCAGTGGTGCCAGTGCACTCTCTGGACTCACTGCAGTGCATCCCCAGTGGTGCCAGTGCACTCTCTGGACTCACTGCACTGCATTCCCAGTGGTGCCAGTGCACTCTCTGGACTCACTGCAGTGCATCCCCAGTGGTGCCAGTGCCCTCTCTGGACTCACTGCACTGCATCCCCAGTGGTGCCAGTGCTCTCTCTGGACTCACTGCACTGCATCCCCAGTGGTGCCAGTGCACTCTCTGGACTCACTGCAGTGCATCCCCAGTGGTGCCAGTGCACTCTCTGGACTCACTGCTCTGCATCCCCAGTGGTGCCAGTGCACTCTCTGGAGTCACTGCAGTGCTTCCCCAGTGGTGCCAGTGCACTCTCTGGACTCACTGCACTGCATCCCCAGTGGTGCCGGTGCACTCTCTAAAGTCAGTGCAGTGCATCCCCAGTGGTGCCAGTGCACTCTCTGGAGTCTCTGCAGTGCATCCCCAGTGGTGCCAGTGCACTCTCTGGACTCACTGCAGTACATCCCCAATGGTGCCAGTGTACTCTCTGCACTCACTGCAGTGCATCCCCAGTGGTGCCAGTGCACTCTCTGGACTCACTGCAGTGCATCCCCAGTGGTGCCAGTTCACTCTCTGGAGTCACTGTACTGCATCCCCAGTGGTGCCAGTGCACTCTCTGGACTCACTGCACTGCATCCCCAGTGGTGCCAGTGCACCCTCTGGACTAACTGAACTGCATCCCCAATTGATCCAGTGCACTCTCTGGACTCACTGCACTGCATCCCCAGTGGTGCCAGTGCACTCTCTGGACTCACTGCAGTGCATCCCCAGTGGTGCCAGTGCACTCTGTGGACTCACCGCACTGCATCCAGAGTGGTGCCAGTGCACTCTCTGGACTCACTGCACTGCATCCCCAGTGGTGCCAGAGCACTCTCTGGACTCACTGCAGTGCATCCCCAGTGGTGCCAGTGCACTCTCTGGTCTAACTGAACTGCATCCCCAATTGATCCAGTGCACTCTCTGGACTCACTGCACTGCATCCCCAGTGGTGCCAGTGCACTCTCTGGAGTCACTGCAGTGCATCCACAGTGGTGCCGGTACACTCTCTAGAGTCACTGCAGTGCATCCCCAGTGGTGCCAGTGCACTCTGTGGACTCACTGCACTGCATCACCAGTGGTGCCAGTTCACTCTCTGGACTCACTGTACTGCATCCCCAGTGGTGCCACTGCACTCTCTGGACTCACTGCACTGCATCCCCAGTGGTGCCAGTGCACTCTCTGGACTAACTGAACTGCATCCCCAATTGATCCAGTGCACTCTCTGGACTCACTGCACTGCATCCCCAGTGGTGCAAGTGCACTCTCTGGACTCACTGCAGTGCATGCCCAGTGGTGCCAGTGCACTCTCTGGACTCACTGTACTCCATCCACAGTGGCGCCAGTGCACTCTCTGGACTCACCGCACTGCATCCAGAGTGGTGCCAGTGCACTCTCTGGACTCACTGCACTGCATCCCCAGTGGTGCCAGTGCACTCTCTGGACTCACTGCACTGCATCCCCAGTGGTGCCAGTGCACTCTGTGGACTCACTGTACTGCATCCCCAGTGGTGCCAGTGCACTCTCTGGACTCACTGCACTGCATCCCCAGTGGGGCCAGTGCACTCTTTGGAGTCATTTCAGTGCATCCCCAGTTGTGCCAGTGCACTCTATGGACTCACTGCAGTGCATCCCCAGTGGTGCCAGTGCACTCTCTGGACTCACTGCAGTGCATCCCCAGTGGTGCCAATGCACTCTCTGGACTCACTGCACTGCATCCCCAACGTGCCAGTGCACTCTCTGCACTCACTACACTGCATCCCCAGTGGTGCCAGTGCACTCTCTGGACTCACTGCAGTGCATCCCCAGTGGTGCCAGTGCACTCTCTGGAATCACTGCACTGCATCCCCAGTGGTGCCAGTGCACTATCTGGACTCACTGCACTGCATAACCAGTGCTGACAGTGCACTCTCTGGACTCACTGCAGTGCATCCCCAGTGGTGCCAGTGCACTCTCTAGAGTCACTGCAGAGCATCCCCAGTGGTGCCAGTGCACTCTCTGGAATCACTGCACTGCATCCCCAGTGGTGCCAGTGCACTCTGTGGACTCACTGTACTGCATCCCCAGTGGTGCCAGTGCACTCTCTGGACTCACTGCAGTGCATCCCCAGTGGTGCCAGTGCACTCTGTGGACTCACTGTACTGCATCCCCAGTGGTGCCAGTGCACTCTCTGGACTCACAGCACTGCATTCCCAGTGGTGCCAGTGCACTCTCTGGACTCACTGCAGTACATCCCCAATGGTGCCAGTGTACTCTCTGCACTCACTGCAGTGCATCCCCAGTGGTGCCAGTGCACTCTCTGGACTCACTGCACTGCATCCCCAGTTGTGCCAGTTAACTCTCTGGAGTCACTGTACTGCATCTCCAGTGGTGCCAGTGCACTCTCTGGACTCACTGCACTGCATCCCCAGTGGAGCCAGTGTACTCTCTGGACTCAATGCACTGCATCCCCAGTGGTGCCAGTGCTCTCTCTGGAGTCACTGCAGTGCATCCCCAGTGGTGCCAGTGCACTCTCTGGACTCACTGTACTGCATCCACAGTGGCGCCAGTGCACTCTCTGGACTCACTGCAGTGCATCCCCAGTGGTGCCAGTGCACTCTCTGGACTCACTGCACTGCATCCCCAGTGGTGCCAGTGCACTCTCTGGACTCACTGCACTGCATCCCCAGTGGTGCCAGTGCACTCTCTGCACTCACGGCACTGCATCCCCAGTGGTGCCAGTGCACTCTCTGTAGTCATTGCGCTGCATCCCCAGTGGTACCAGTGCACTCTCTGGACTCACTGCACTGCATCCCCAATTGATCCAGTGCACTCTCTGGAGTCATTTCAGTGCATCCCCAGTGGTGCCAATGCACTCTCTGGACTCACTGCACTGCATCCCCAAGGTGCCAGTGCACTCTCTGCACTCACTACACTGCATCCCCAGTGGTGCCAGTGCACTCTCTGGACTCACTGCAGTGCATCCCCAGTGGTGCCAGTGCACTCTCTGGACTCACAGCAGTGCATTCCCAGTGGTGCCAGTGCACTCTCTGGACTCACTGCACTGCATCCCCAGTGGTGCCAGTGCACTATCTGGACTCACTGCACCGCATCCCCAGTGCTGACAGTGCACTCTCTGGACTCACTGTACTGCATCCCCAGTGGTGCCAGTGCACTCTCTGGACTCACTGCAGTGCATCCCCAGTGGTGCCAGTGCACTCTCTGGACTCACTGCACTGCATTCCCAGTGGTGCCAGTGCACTCTCTGGACTCACTGCACTGCATACCCTGTGGTGCCAGTGCCCTCTCTGGACTCACTGCACTGCATCCCCAGTGGTGCCAGTGCTCTCTCTGGACTCACTGCACTGCATCCCCAGTGGTGCCAGTGCACTCTCTGGACTCACTGCAGTGCATCCCCAGTGGTGCCAGTGCACTCTCTGGACTCACTGCTCTGCATCCCCAGTGGTGCCAGTGCACTCTCTGGAGTCACTGCAGTGCTTCCCCAGTGGTGCCAGTGCACTCTCTGGACTCACTGCACTGCATCCCCAGTGGTGCCGGTGCACTCTCTAAAGTCACTGCAGTGCATCCCCAGTGGTGCCAGTGCACTCTCTAGAGTCACTGCAGAGCATCCCCAGTGGTGCCAGTGCACTCTCTGGAATCACTGCACTGCATCCCCAGTGGTGCCAGTGCACTCTGTGGACTCACTGTACTGCATCCCCAGTGGTGCCAGTGCACTCTCTGGACTCACTGCAGTGCATCCCCAGTGGTGCCAGTGCACTCTGTGGACTCACTGTACTGCATCCCCAGTGGTGCCAGTGCACTCTCTGGACTCACAGCACTGCATTCCCAGTGGTGCCAGTGCACTCTCTGGACTCACTGCAGTACATCCCCAATGGTGCCAGTGTACTCTCTGCACTCACTGCAGTGCATCCCCAGTGGTGCCAGTGCACTCTCTGGACTCACTGCACTGCATCCCCAGTTGTGCCAGTTAACTCTCTGGAGTCACTGTACTGCATCTCCAGTGGTGCCAGTGCACTCTCTGGACTCACTGCACTGCATCCCCAGTGGAGCCAGTGTACTCTCTGGACTCAATGCACTGCATCCCCAGTGGTGCCAGTGCTCTCTCTGGAGTCACTGCAGTGCATCCCCAGTGGTGCCAGTGCACTCTCTGGACTCACTGTACTGCATCCACAGTGGCGCCAGTGCACTCTCTGGACTCACTGCAGTGCATCCCCAGTGGTGCCAGTGCACTCTCTGGACTCACTGCACTGCATCCCCAGTGGTGCCAGTGCACTCTCTGGACTCACTGCACTGCATCCCCAGTGGTGCCAGTGCACTCTCTGCACTCACGGCACTGCATCCCCAGTGGTGCCAGTGCACTCTCTGTAGTCATTGCGCTGCATCCCCAGTGGTACCAGTGCACTCTCTGGACTCACTGCACTGCATCCCCAATTGATCCAGTGCACTCTCTGGAGTCATTTCAGTGCATCCCCAGTGGTGCCAATGCACTCTCTGGACTCACTGCACTGCATCCCCAAGGTGCCAGTGCACTCTCTGCACTCACTACACTGCATCCCCAGTGGTGCCAGTGCACTCTCTGGACTCACTGCAGTGCATCCCCAGTGGTGCCAGTGCACTCTCTGGACTCACAGCAGTGCATTCCCAGTGGTGCCAGTGCACTCTCTGGACTCACTGCACTGCATCCCCAGTGGTGCCAGTGCACTATCTGGACTCACTGCACCGCATCCCCAGTGCTGACAGTGCACTCTCTGGACTCACTGTACTGCATCCCCAGTGGTGCCAGTGCACTCTCTGGACTCACTGCAGTGCATCCCCAGTGGTGCCAGTGCACTCTCTGGACTCACTGCACTGCATTCCCAGTGGTGCCAGTGCACTCTCTGGACTCACTGCACTGCATACCCTGTGGTGCCAGTGCCCTCTCTGGACTCACTGCACTGCATCCCCAGTGGTGCCAGTGCTCTCTCTGGACTCACTGCACTGCATCCCCAGTGGTGCCAGTGCACTCTCTGGACTCACTGCAGTGCATCCCCAGTGGTGCCAGTGCACTCTCTGGACTCACTGCTCTGCATCCCCAGTGGTGCCAGTGCACTCTCTGGAGTCACTGCAGTGCTTCCCCAGTGGTGCCAGTGCACTCTCTGGACTCACTGCACTGCATCCCCAGTGGTGCCGGTGCACTCTCTAAAGTCACTGCAGTGCATCCCCAGTGGTGCCAGTGCACTCTCTGGAGTCTCTGCAGTGCATCCCCAGTGGTGCCAGTGCACTCTCTGGACTCACTGCAGTACATCCCCAATGGTGCCAGTGTACTCTCTGCACTCACTGCAGTGCATCCCCAGTGGTGCCAGTGCACTCTCTGGACTCACTGCAGTGCATCCCCAGTGGTGCCAGTTCACTCTCTGGAGTCACTGTACTGCATCCCCAGTGGTGCCAGTGCACTCTCTGGACTCACTGCACTGCATCCCCAGTGGTGCCAGTGCACCCTCTGGACTAACTGAACTGCATCCCCAATTGATCCAGTGCACTCTCTGGACTCACTGCACTGCATCCCCAGTGGTGCCAGTGCACTCTCTGGACTCACTGCAGTGCATCCCCAGTGGTGCCAGTGCACTCTGTGGACTCACCGCACTGCATCCAGAGTGGTGCCAGTGCACTCTCTGGACTCACTGCACTGCATCCCCAGTGGTGCCAGAGCACTCTCTGGACTCACTGCAGTGCATCCCCAGTGGTGCCAGTGCACTCTCTGGTCTAACTGAACTGCATCCCCAATTGATCCAGTGCACTCTCTGGACTCACTGCACTGCATCCCCAGTGGTGCCAGTGCACTCTCTGGAGTCACTGCAGTGCATCCACAGTGGTGCCGGTACACTCTCTAGAGTCACTGCAGTGCATCCCCAGTGGTGCTAGTGCACTCTCTGGAGTCTCTGCAGTGCATCCCCAGTGGTGCCAGTGCACTCTCTGGACTCACTGCACTGCATCCCCAGTGGTGCCGGTGCACTCTCTAGAGTCACTGCAGTGCATCCCCAGTGGTGCCAGTGCACTCTCTGGAGTCTCTGCAGTGCATCCCCAGTGGTGCCAGTGCACTCTCTGGACTCACTGTACTGCATCCCCAGTGGTGCCAGTGCACTCTCTGGACTCACTGCACTGCATCCCCAGTGGTGCCACTGCACTCTCTGGACTCACTTCACTGCATCCCCAGTGGTGCCAGTGCACTCTCTGGACTCACTGCACTGCATCCCCGGTGGTGCAAGTGCACTCTCTGGACTCACTGCAGTGCATCCCCAGTGGTGCCAGTGCACTCTCTGGACTCACTGCACTGCATCCCCAGTGGTGCCAGTGCACTCTCTGGACTCACTGCAGTGTATCCCCAGTGGTGCCAGTGCACTCTCTAGACTCACAGCACTGCATCCCCAGTGGTGCCAGTGCACTCTCTGGACTCACTGCACTGCATCACCAGTGGTGCCAGTGCACTCTCTGGACTCACTGCAGTGCATCCCCAGTGGTGCCAGTGCACTCTCTGGACTCACTGCACTGCATCCCCAGTGGTGCCAGTGCACTCTCTGGAGTCTCTGCAGTGCATCCCCAGTGGTGCCAGTGCACTCTGTGGACTCACTGTACTGCATCCCCAGTGGTGCCAGTGCACTCTCTGGACTCACTGCAGTGCATCCCCAGTGGTGCCAGTGCACTCTCTGGACTCACTGCAGTGCATCCCCAGTGGTGCCAGTGCACTCTATGGACTTCTCACTGCACTGCATCCCCAGTGGTGCCAGTGCACTCTCTGGACTCACTGCACTGCATCCCCAGTGGTGCCAGTGCACTCTCTGTAGTCATTGCGCTGCATCCCCAGTGGTGCCAGTGCACTCTCTGGACTCACTGCACTGCATCCCCAGTGGTGCCAGTGCACTCTCTGGACTCACCGCACTGCATCCCCAGTGGTGCCAGTGCACTCTCTGGACTTACAGCACTGCATCCCCAGTGGTGCCATTGCACTCTGTGGACTCACTGCACTGCATACCCTGTGGTGCCAGTGCACTCTCTGGACTCACTGCACTGCATCCCCAGTGGTGCCAGTGCACTCTCTGGACTCACTGCACTGGATCCCCAGTGGTGCCAGTGCTCTCTCTGGACTCACTGCACTGCATCCCCAGTGGTGCCAGTGCACTCTCTGGACTCACTGCACTGCATCCCCAGTGGTGCCAGTGCACTCTCTGGACTCACTGCAGTGCATCCCCAGTGGTGCCAGTGCACTCTCTGGTCTAACTGAACTGCATCCCCAATTGATCCAGTGCACTCTCTGGACTCACTGCACTGCATCCCCAGTGGTGCCAGTGCACTCTCTGGAGTCACTGCAGTGCATCCACAGTGGTGCCGGTGCACTCTCTAGAGTCACTGCAGTGCATCCCCAGTGGTGCCAGTGCACTCTCTGGAGTCTCTGCAGTGCATCCCCAGTGGTGCCAGTGCACTCTCTGGACTCACTGCACTGCATCCCCAGTGGTGCCGGTGCACTCTCTAGAGTCACTGCAGTGCATCCCCAGTGGTGCCAGTGCACTCTCTGGAGTCTCTGCAGTGCATCCCCAGTGGTGCCAGTGCACTCTCTGGACTCACTGTACTGCATCCCCAGTGGTGCCAGTGCACTCTCTGGACTCACTGTACTGCATCCCCTGTGGTGCCAGTGCACTCTCTGGACTCACTGCACTGCATCCCCAGTGGTGCCACTGCACTCTCTGGACTCACTTCACTGCATCCCCAGTGGTGCCAGTGCACTCTCTGGACTCACTGCACTGCATCCCCGGTGGTGCCAGTGCACTCTCTGGACTCACTGCAGTGCATCCCCAGTGGTGCCAGTGCACTCTCTGGACTCACTGCACTGCATCCCCAGTGGTGCCAGTGCACTCTCTGGACTCACTGCAGTGTATCCCCAGTGGTGCCAGTGCACTCTCTGGACTCACAGCACTGCATCCCCAGTGGTGCCAGTGCACTCTCTGGACTCACTGCACTGCATCCCCAGTGGTGCCAGTGCACTCTCTGGACTCACTGCAGTGCATCCCCAGTGGTGCCAGTGCACTCTCTGGACTCACTGCACTGCATCCCCAGTGGTGCCAGTGCACTCTCTGGAGTCTCTGCAGTGCATCCCCAGTGGTGCCAGTGCACTCTGTGGACTCACTGTACTGCATCCACAGTGGTGCCAGTGCACTCTCTGGACTCACTGCAGTGCATCCCCAGTGGTGCCAGTGCACTCTCTGGACTCACTGCAGTGCATCCCCAGTGGTGCCAGTGCACTCTATGGACTTCTCACTGCACTGCATCCCCAGTGGTGCCAGTGCACTCTGTGGACTCACTGTACTGCATCCCCAGTGGTGCCAGTGCACTCTCTGTAGTCATTGCGCTGCATCCCCAGTGGTGCCAGTGCACTCTCTGGACTCACTGCACTGCGTCCCCAGTGGTGCCGGTGCTCTCTCTAGCGTCACTGCAGTGCATCCCCAGTGGTGGCAGTGCACTCTCTGGACTCACTGCAGTGCATCCCCAGTGGTGCCAGTGCACTCTGTGGACTCACTGTACTGCATCCCCAGTGGTGCCAGTGCACTCTCTGGACTCACCGCACTGCATCCCCAGTGGTGCCAGTGCACTCTCTGGACTCACCGCACTGCATCCCCAGTGGTGCCAGTGCACTCTCTGGACTTACAGCACTGCATCCCCAGTGGTGCCATTGCACTCTGTGGACTCACTGCACTGCATACCCTGTGGTGCCAGTGCACTCTCTGGACTCACTGCACTGCATCCCCAGTGGTGCCAGTGCACTCTCTGGACTCACTGCACTGGATCCCCAGTGGTGCCAGTGCTCTCTCTGGACTCACTGCACTGCATCCCCAGTGGTGCCAGTGCACTCTCTGGACTCACTGCACTGCATCACCAGTGGTGCCAGTGCACTCTCTGGACTCACTGCTCTGCATCCCCAGTGGTGCCAGTGCACTCTCTGGAGTCACTGCAGTGCTTCCCCAGTGGTGCCAGTGCACTCTCTGGACTCACTGCACTGCATCACCAGTGGTGCCGGTGCACTCTCTAGAGTCACTGCAGTGCATCCCCAGTGGTGCCAGTGCACTCTCTGGAGGCATAGCAGTGCATCCCCAGTGGTGCCAGTGCACTCTGTGGACTCACTGTACTGCATCCCCAGTGGTGCCAGTGCACTCTCTGGACTCACTGCAGTGCATCCCCAGTGGTGCCAGTGCACTCTCTGGACTCACTGCAGTACATCCCCAATGGTGCCAGTGTACTCTCTGCACTCACTGCAGTGCATCCCCAGTGGTGCCAGTGCACTCTCTGGACTCACTGCAGTGCATCCCCAGTGGTGCCAGTGCACTCTGTGGACTCACCGCACTGCATCCCCAGTGGTGCCAGTGCACTCTCTGGACTCACTGCACTGCATCCAGAGTGGTGCCAGTGCACTCTCTGGACTTACAGCACTGCATCCCCAGTGGTGCCATTGCACTCTGTGGACTCACTGCACTGCATACCCTGTGGTGCCAGTGCACTCTCTGGAGTCACTGCAGTGCATCCCCAGTGGTGCCAGTGCACTCTCTGGACTCACTGCACTGCATCCCCAGTGGTGCCAGTGCTCTCTCTGGACTCACTGCACTGCATCCCCAGTGGTGCCAGTGCACTCTCTGGACTCACTGCACTGCATCACCAGTGGTGCCAGTGCACTCTCTGGACTCACTGCTCTGCATCCCCAGTGGTGCCAGTGCACTCTCTGGAGTCACTGCAGTGCTTCCCCAGTGGTGCCAGTGCACTCTCTGGACTCACTGCACTGCATCACCAGTGGTGCCGGTGCACTCTCTAGAGTCACTGCAGTGCATCCCCAGTGGTGCCAGTGCACTCTCTGGAGTCTCTGCAGTGCATCCCCAGTGGTGCCAGTGCACTCTGTGGACTCACTGTACTGCATCCCCAGTGGTGCCAGTGCACTCTCTGGACTCACTGCACTGCATCCCCAGTGGTGCCAGTGCACTCTCTGGACTCACTGCAGTACATCCCCAATGGTGCCAGTGTACTCTCTGCACTCACTGCAGTGCATCCCCAGTGGTGCCAGTGCACTCTCTGGAGTCTCTGCAGTGCATCCCCAGTGGTGCCAGTGCACTCTGTCTACTCACTGTACTGCATCCCCAGTGGTGCCAGTGCACTCTCTGGACTCACTGCACTGCATCCCCAGTGGTGCCAGTGCACTCTCTGGACTCACTGCACTGCATCCCCTGTGGTGCCAGTGCACTCTCTGGACTCACTGCAGTGCATCCCCAGTGGTGCCAGTGCACTCTGTGGACTCACCGCACTGCATCCAGAGTGGTGCCAGTGCACTCTCTGGACTCACTGCACTGCATCCCCAGTGGTGCCAGTGCACTCTCTGGACTCACTGCAGTGCATCCCCAGTGGTGCCAGTGCACTCTCTGGTCTAACTGAACTGCATCCCCAATTGATCCAGTGCACTCTCTGGACTCACTGCACTGCATCCCCAGTGGTGCCAGTGCACTCTCTGGAGTCACTGCAGTGCATCCACAGTGGCGCCAGTGCACTCTCTGGACTCACCGCACTGCATCCAGAGTGGTGCCAGTGCACTCTCTGGACTCACTGCACTGCATTCCCAGTGGTGCCAGTGCACTCTCTGGACTAACTGAACTGCATCCCCAATTGATCCAGTGCACTCTCTGGACTCACTGCAGTGCATCCCCAGTGGTGCCAGTGCACTCTCTGGAGTCACTGCAGTGCATGCCCAGTGGTGCCAGTGCACTCTGTGGACTCACTGTACTGCATCCCCAGTGGCGCCAGTGCACTCTCTGGACTCACCGCACTGCATCCCCAGTGCTGACAGTGCACTCTCTGGACTCACTGCACTGCATCCCCAGTGGTGCCAGTGCACTCTCTGGACTCACTGCAGTGCATCCCCAGTGGTGCCAGTGCACTCTCTGTAGTCATTGCGGTGCATTCCCAGTGGTACCAGTGCACTCTCTGGACTCACTGCACTGCATCCCCAGTGGGGCCAGTGCACTCTTTGGAGTCATTTCAGTGCATCCCCAGTTGTGCCAGTGCACTCTATGGACTCACAGCAGTGCATCCCCAGTGGTGCCAGTGCACTCTCTGGACTCACTGCAGTGCATCCCCAGTGGTGCCAATGCACTCTCTGGACTCACTGCACTGCATCCCCAAGGTGCCGGTGCACTCTCTGCACTCACTACACTGCATCCCCAGTGGTGCCAGTGCACTCTCTGGACTCACTGCACTGCATCACCAGTGGTGCCAGTGCACTCTCTGGAATCACTGCACTGCATCCCCAGTGGTGCCAGTGCACTATCTGGACTCACTGCACTGCATACCCAGTGCTGACAGTGCACTCTCTGGAATCACTGCAGTGCATCCCCAGTGGTGCCAGTGCACTCTCTAGAGTCACTGCAGAGCATCCCCAGTGGTGCCAGTGCACTCTCTGGAATCACTGCACTGCATCCCCAGTGGTGCCAGTGCACTCTGTGGACTCACTGTACTGCATCCCCAGTGGTGCCAGTGCACTGTCTGGAGTCTCTGCAGTGCATCCCCAGTGGTGCCAGTGCACTCTGTGGACTCACTGTACTGCATCCCCAGTGGTGCCAGTGCACTCTCTGGACTCACAGCACTGCATTCCCAGTGGTGCCAGTGCACTCTCTGGACTCACTGCAGTACATCCCCAATGGTGCCAGTGTACTCTCTGCACTCACTGCAGTGCATCCCCAGTGGTGCCAGTGCACTCTCTGGACTCACTGCACTGCATCCCCAGTGGTGCCAGTGCACTCTCTGGAGTCACTGTACTGCATCCCCAGTGGTGCCAGTGCACTCTCTGGAGTCACTGCAGTGCTTCTCCAGTGGTGCCAGTGCACTCTCTGGACTCACTGCACTGCATTCCCAGTGGTGCCAGTGCACTCTCTGGACTCACAGCAGTGCATTCCAAGTGGTGCCAGTGCACTCTCTGGACTCACTGCACTGCATCCCCAGTGGTGCCAGTGCACTCTCTGGACTCACTGCACTGCATCCCCAGTGGTGCCAGTGCTCTCTCTGGACTCACCGCACTGCATCCCCAGTGGTGCCAGTGCACTCTCTGGACTCACTGCACTGCATCCCCAGTGCTGACAGTGCACTCTCTGGACTCACTGCAGTGCATCCCCAGTGGTGCCAGTGCACTCTCTGGACTCACTGCAGTGCATCCCCAGTGGTGCCAGTGCACTCTCTGGACTCACTGCACTGCATTCCCAGTGGTGCCAGTGCACTCTCTGGACTCACTGCAGTGCATCCCCAGTGGTGCCAGTGCACTCTCTGGACTCACTGCAGTGCATCCCCAGTGGTGCCAGTGCTCTCTCTGGACTCACTGCACTGCATCCCCAGTGGTGCCAGTGCACTCTCTGGACTCACTGCACTGCATCACCAGTGGTGCCAGTGCACTCTCTGGAGTCACTGCAGTGCTTCTCCAGTGGTGCCAGTGCACTCTCTGGACTCACTGCACTGCATCCCCAGTGGTGCCGGTGCACTCTCTAGAGTCACTGCAGTGCATCCCCAGTGGTGCCAGTGCACTCTCTGGAGTCTCTGCAGTGCATCCCCAGTGGTGCCAGTGCTCTCTCTGGACTCACTGTACTGCATCCCCAGTGGTGCCAGTGCACTCTCTGGACTCACTGCACTGCATCCCCAGTGGTGCCAGTGCACTCTCTGGACTCACTGCAGTACATCCCCAATGGAGGCAGTGTACTCTCTGCACTCACTGCAGTGCATCCCCAGTGGTGCCAGTGCACTCTCTGGACTCACTGCAGTGCATCCCCAGTGGTGCCAGTGCACTCTCTGGACTCACTGCACTGCATCCCCAGTGGTGCCAGTGCACCCTCTGGACTAACTGAACTGCATCCCCAATTGATCCAGTGCACTCTCTGGACTCACTGCACTGCATCCCCAGTGGTGCCAGTGCACTCTCTGGAGTCACTGCAGTGCATCCCCAGTGGTGCCAGTGCACTCTGTGGACTCACCGCACTGCATCCAGAGTGGTGCCAGTGCACTCTCTGGACTCACTGCACTGCATCCCCAGTGGTGCCAGTGCACTCTCTGGACTCACTGCAGTGCATCCCCAGTGGTGCCAGTGCACTCTCTGGTCTAACTGAACTGCATCACCAATTGATCCAGTGCACTCTCTGCACTCACTGCAGTGCATCCCCAGTGGTGCCAGTGCACTCTCTGGACTCACTGCAGTGCATCCCCAGTGGCGCCAGTGCACTCTCTGGACTCACCGCACTGCATCCAGAGTGGTGCCAGTGCACTCTCTGGACTCACTGCACTGCATCCCCAGTGGTGCCAGTGCACTCTCTGGACTCACTGCACTGCATCCCCAGTGGTGCCAGTGCACTCTCTGGACTAACTGAACTGCATCCCCAATTGATCCAGTGCACTCTCTGGACTCACTGCACTGCATCCCCAGTGGTGCCAGTGCACTCTCTGGACTCACTGCAGTGCATCCCCAGTGGTGCCAGTGCACTCTCTGGACTCACTGTACTGCATCCCCAGTGGTGCCAGTGCACTATCTGGACTCACTGCACTGCATACCCAGTGCTGACAGTGCACTCTCTGGACTCACAGCAGTGCATCCCCAGTGGTGCCAGTGCACTCTCTAGAGTCACTGCAGAGCATCCCCAGTGGTGCCAGTGCACTCTCTGGAATCACTGCACTGCATCCCCAGTGGTGCCAGTGCACTCTGTGGACTCACTGTACTGCATCCCCAGTGGTGCCAGTGCACTCTCTGGAGTCTCTGCAGTGCATCCCCAGTGGTGCCAGTGCACTCTGTGGACTCACTGTACTTCATCCCCAGTGGTGCCAGTGCACTCTCTGGACTCACTGCACTGCATCCCCAGTGGTGCCAGTGCTCTCTCTGGACTCACTGCAGTACATCCCCAGTGGTGCCAGTGCACTCTCTGGACTCACTGCACTGCATCCCCAGTGGTGCCAGTGCACTCTCTGGACTCACTGCTCTGCATCCCCAGTGGTGCCAGTGCACTCTCTGGAGTCACTGCAGTGCTTCTCCAGTGGTGCCAGTGCACTCTCTGGACTCACTGCACTGCATCCCCAGTGGTGCCGGTGCACACTCTAGAGTCACTGCAGTGCATCCCCAGTGGTGCCAGTGCACTCTCTGGAGTCTCTGCAGTGCATCCCCAGTGGTGCCAGTGCTCTCTCTGGACTCACTGTACTGCATCCCCAGTGGTGCCAGTGCACTCTCTGGACTCACTGCACTGCATCCCCAGTGCTGACAGTGCACTCTCTGGACTCACTGCACTGCATCCCCAGTGGTGCCAGTGCACTCTCTGGACTCACTGCAGTGCATCCCCAGTGGTGCCAGTGCACTCTCTGGACTCACTGCACTGCATTCCCAGTGGTGCCAGTGCACTCTCTGGAGTCACTGCAGTGCATGCCCAGTGGTGCCAGTGCACTCTGTGGACTCACTGTACTGCATCCACAGTGGCGCCAGTGCACTCTCTGGACTCACCGCACTGCATCCAGAGTGGTGCCAGTGCACTCTCTGGACTCACTGCAGTGCATCCCCAGTGGTGCCAGTGCACTCTCTGGACTCACTGCACTGCATCCCCAGTGGTGCCAGTGCACTCTCTGTAGTCATTGCGGTGCATTCCCAGTGGTACCAGTGCACTCTCTGGACTCACTGCACTGCATCCCCAGTGGGGCCAGTGCACTCTTTGGAGTCATTTCAGTGCATCCCCAGTTGTGCCAGTGCACTCTCTGGACTCACTGCAGTGCATCCCCAGTGGTGCCAGTGCACTCTCTGGACTCACTGCAGTGCATCCCCAGTGGTGCCAGTGCACTCTCTGGACTCACTGCACTGCATCCCCAAGGTGCCAGTGCACTCTCTGCACTCACTACACTGCATCCCCAGTGGTGCCAGTGCACTCTCTGCACTCACTGCAGTGCATCCCCAGTGGTGCCAGTGCACTCTCTGGAATCACTGCACTGCATCCCCAGTGGTGCCAGTGCACTCTCTGGACTCACTGCACTGCATCCCCAGTGGTGCCAGTGCTCTCTCTGGACTCACTGCACTGCATCCCCAGTGGTGCCAGTGCACTCTCTGGACTCACTGCACTGCATCACCAGTGGTGCCAGTGCACTCTCTGGACTCACTGCTCTGCATCCCCAGTGGTGCCAGTGCACTCTCTGGAGTCACTGCAGTGCTTCTCCAGTGGTGCCAGTGCACTCTCTGGACTCACTGCACTGCATCCCCAGTGGTGCCGGTGCACTCTCTAGAGTCACTGCAGTGCATCCCCAGTGGTGCCAGTGCACTCTCTGGAGTCTCTGCAGTGCATCCCCAGTGGTGCCAGTGCTCTCTCTGGACTCACTGTACTGCATACCCAGTGGTGCCAGTGCACTCTCTGGACTCACTGCACTGCATCCCCAGTGGTGCCAGTGCACTCTCTGGACTCACTGCAGTACATCCCCAATGGTGCCAGTGTCCTCTCTGCACTCACTGCAGTGCATCCCCAGTGGTGCCAGTGCACTCTCTGGACTCACTGCACTGCATCCCCAGTGGTGCCAGTGCACTCTCTGGACTCACTGCACTGCATCCCCAGTGGTGCCAGTGCACCCTCTGGACTAACTGAACTGCATCCCCAATTGATCCAGTGCACTCTCTGGACTCACTGCACTGCATCCCCAGTGGTGCCAGTGCACTCTCTGGAGTCACTGCAGTGCATCCCCAGTGGTGCCAGTGCACTCTGTGGACTCACCGCACTGCATCCAGAGTGGTGCCAGTGCACTCTGTGGACTCACTGCACTGCATCCCCAGTGGTGCCAGTGCACTCTCTGGACTCACTGCAGTGCATCCCCAGTGGTGCCAGTGCACTCTCTGGTCTAACTGAACTGCATCCCCAATTGATCCAGTGCACTCTCTGGACTCACTGCACTTCATCCCCAGTGGTGCCAGTGCACTCTCTGGAGTCACTGCAGTGCATCCACAGTGGCGCCAGTGCACTCTCTAGACTCACCGCACTGCATCCAGAGTGGTGCCAGTGAACTCTCTGGACTCACTGCACTGCATCCCCAGTGGTGCCAGTGCACTCTCTGGACTCACTGCAGTGCATCCCCAGTGGTGCCAGTGCACTCTCTGGACTCACTGCACTGCATCCCCAGTGGTGCCAGTTCACTCTCTGGACTCACTGTACTGCATCCCCAGTGGTGCCAGTGCACTCTCTGGACTCACTGCACTGCATCCCCAGTGGTGCCAGTGCACTCTCTGGACTAACTGAACTGCATCCCCAATTGATCCAGTGCACTCTCTGGACTCCCTGCACTGCATCCCCAGTGGTGCCAGTGCACTCTCTGGAGTCACTGCACTGCATCCCCAGTGGTGCCAGTGCACTCTCTGGACTCACTGTACTGCATCCACAGTGGCGCCAGTGCACTCTCTGGACTCACCGCACTGCATCCAGAGTGGTGCCAGTGCACTCTCTGGACTCACTGCAGTGCATCCCCAGTGGTGCCAGTGCACTCTCTGGACTCACTGCACTGCATCCCCAGTGGTGCCAGTGCACTCTCTGGAGTCATTGCGGTGCATTCCCAGTGGTACCAGTGCACTCTCTGGACTCACTGCACTGCATCCCCAGTGGGGCCAGTGCACTCTTTGGAGTCATTTCAGTGCATCCCCAGTTGTGCCAGTGCACTCTCTGGACTCACTGCAGTGCATCCCCAGTGGTGCCAGTGCACTCTCTGGACTCACTGCAGTGCATCCCCAGTGGTGCCAGTGCACTCTCTGGAATCACTGCACTGCATCCCCAGTGGTGCCAGTGCACTATCTGGACTCACTGCACTGCATACCCAGTGCTGACAGTGCACTCTCTGGACTCACTGCAGTGCATCCCCAGTGGTGCCAGTGCACTCTCTAGAGTCACTGCAGAGCATCCCCAGTGGTGCCAGTGCACTCTCTGGAATCACTGCACTGCATCCCCAGTGGTGCCAGTGCACTCTGTGGACTCACTGTACTGCATCCCCAGAGGTGCCAGTGCACTCTCTGGACTCACTGCACTGCATCCCCAGTGGTGCCAGTGCACTCTCTGGACTAACTGAACTGCATCCCCAATTGATCCAGTGCACTCTCTGGACTCACTGCACTGCATCCCCAGTGGCGCCAGTGCACTCTCTGGAGTCACTGCAGTGCATGCCCAGTGGTGCCAGTGCACTCTGTGGACTCACTGTACTGCATCCACAGTGGCGCCAGTGCACTCTCTGGACTCACCGCACTGCATCCAGAGTGGTGCCAGTGCACTCTCTGGACTCACTGCAGTGCATCCCCAGTGGTGCCAGTGCACTCTCTGGACTCACTGCACTGCATCCCCAGTGGTGCCAGTGCACTCTCTGTAGTCATTGCGGTGCATTCCCAGTGGTACCAGTGCACTCTCTGGACTCACTGCACTGCATCCCCAGTGGGGCCAGTGCACTCTTTGGAGTCATTTCAGTGCATCCCCAGTTGTGCCAGTGCACTCTCTGGACTCACTGCAGTGCATCCCCAGTGGTGCCAGTGCACTCTCTGGACTCACTGCAGTGCATCCCCAGTGGTGCCAGTGCACTCTCTGGACTCACTGCAGTGCATCCCCAGTGGTGCCAGTGCACTCTCTGCACTCACTACACTGCATCCCCAGTGGTGCCAGTGCACTCTCTGGACTCACTGCACTGCATCCCCAGTGGTGCCAGTGCACTCTCTGGAATCACTGCACTGCATCCCCAGTGGTGCCAGTGCACTATCTGGACTCACTGCACTGCATACCCAGTGCTGACAGTGCACTCTCTGGACTCACTGCAGTGCATCCCCAGTGGTGCCAGTGCACTCTCTAGAGTCACTGCAGAGCATCCCAAGTGGTGCCAGTGCACTCTCTGGAATCACTGCACTGCATCCCCAGTGGTGCCAGTGCACTCTGTGGACTCACTGTACTGCATCCCCAGTGGTGCCAGTGCACTCTCTGGAGTCTCTGCAGTGCATCCCCAGTGGTGCCAGTGCACTCTGTGGACTCACTGTACTGCATCCCCAGTGGTGCCAGTGCACTCTCTGGACTCACAGCACTGCATTCCCAGTGGTGCCAGTGCACTCTCTGGACTCACTGCAGTACATCCCCAATGGTGCCAGTGTACTCTCTGCACTCACTGCAGTGCATCCCCAGTGGTGCCAGTGCACTCTCTGGACTCACTGCACTGCATCCCCAGTTGTGCCAGTTCACTCTCTGGAGTTACTGTACTGCATCCCCAGTGGAGCCAGTGCACTCTCTGGACTCAATGCACTGCATCCCCAGTGGTGCCAGTGCACTCTCTGGAGTCACTGCAGTGCATCCCCAGTGGTGCCAGTGCACTCTCTGGACTCACTGTACTGCATCCCCAGTGGTGCCAGTGCTCTCTCTGGACTCACTGCAGTGCATCCCCAGTGGTGACAGTGCACTCTCTGGACTCACTGCACTGCATCCCAAGTGGTGCCAGTGCACTCTCTGGACTCACTGCACTGCATCCCCAGTGGTGCCAGTGCACTCTCTGCACTCACTGCACTGCATACCCAGTGGTGCCAGTGCACTCTCTGTAGTCATTGCGCTGCATCCCCAGTGGTACCAGTGCACTCTCTGGACTCACTGCACTGCATCCCCAGTGGGGCCAGTGCACTCTCTGGAGTCATTTCAGTGCATCCCCAGTGGTGCCAATGCACTCTCTGGACTCACTGCACTGCATCCCCGAGGTGCCAGTGCACTCTCTGCACTCACTACACTGCATCCCCGTGGTGCCAGTGCACTCTCTGGACTCACTGCAGTGCATCCCCAGTGGTGCCAGTGCACTCTCTGGACTCACAGCAGTGCATTCCCAGTGGTGCCAGTGCACTCTCTGGACTCACTGCACTGCATCCCCAGTGGTGCCAGTGCACTATCTGGACTCACTGCACTGCATCCCCAGTGCTGACAGTGCACTCTCTGGACTCACTGCACTGCATCCCCAGTGGTGCCAGTGCACTCTCTGGACTCACTGCAGTGCATCCCCAGTGGTGCCAGTGCACTCTCTGGACTCACTGCACTGCATCCCCAGTGGTGCCAGTGCACTCTCTGGACTCACTGTACTGCATCCCCAGTGGTGCCAGTGCACTCTCTGGACTCACTGCAGTACATCCCCAGTGGTGCCAGTGCACTCTCTGCACTCACTGCACTGCATACCCAGTGGTGCCAGTGCACTCTCTGTAGTCATTGCGCTGCATCCCCAGTGGTACCAGTGCACTCTCTGGACTCACTGCACTGCATCCCCAGTGGGGCCAGTGCACTCTCTGGAGTCATTTCAGTGCATCCCCAGTGGTGCCAATGCACTCTCTGGACTCACTGCACTGCATCCCCAAGGTGCCAGCGCACTCTCTGCACTCACTACACTGCATCCCCAGTGGTGCCAGTGCACTCTCTGGACTCACTGCAGTGCATCCCCAGTGGTGCCAGTGCACTCTCTGGACTCACAGCAGTGCATTCCCAGTGGTGCCAGTGCACTCTCTGGACTCACTGCACTGCATCCCCAGTGGTGCCAGTGCACTATCTGGACTCACTGCACTGCATCCCCAGTGCTGACAGTGCACTCTCTGGACTCACTGCACTGCATCCCCAGTGGTGCCAGTGCACTCTCTGGACTCACTGCAGTGCATCCCCAGTGGTGCCAGTGCACTCTCTGGACTCACTGCACTGCATCCCCAGTGGTGCCAGTGCACTCTCTGGACTCACTGTACTGCATCCCCAGTGGTGCCAGTGCACTCTCTGGACTCACTGCAGTACATCCCCAATGGTGCCAGTGTACTCTCTGCACTCACTGCAGTGCATCCCAAGTGGTGCCAGTGCACTCTCTGGACTCACTGCACTGCATCCAGAGTGGTGCCAGTGCACTCTCTGGACTCACTGCACTGCATCCCCAGTGGTGCCAGTGCACTCTCTGGACTCACTGCAGTGCATCCCCAGTGGTGCCAGTGCACTCTCTGGACTAACTGAACTGCATCCCCAGTTGATCCAGTGCACTCTCTGGACTCACCGCGCTGCATCCAGAGTGGTGCCAGTGCACTCTCTGCACTCACTGCAGTGCATCCCCAGTGGTGCCAGTGCACTCTCTGGACTCACTCCACTGCATCACCAGTGGTGCCAGTGCACTCTCTGGAGTCACTGCAGTGCATCCCCAGTGGTGCCAGTGCACTCTGTGGACTCACTGCACTGCATCCCCAGTGGTGCCATTGCACTCTCTGGACTCACCGCACTGCATCCCCAGTGGTGCCAGTGCACTCTCTGGACTCACTGCACTGCATCCCCAGTGGTGCCAGTGCACTCTCTGGACTCACTGCAGTGCATCCCCAGTGGTGCCAGTGCACTCTCTAGAGTCACTGCAGTGCATCCCCAGTGGTGCCAGTGCACTCTCTGGACTCACTGCACTGCATCCCCAGTGGTGCCAGTGTACTCTCTGGACTCACTGCACTGCATCCCCAGTGGTGCCAGTTCACTCTCTGGAGTCACTGTACTGCCTCCCCAGTGGTGCCAGTGCACTCTCTGGACTCACTGCACTGCATCCCCAGTGGTGCCAGTGCACTCTCTGGACTCACAGCACTGCATCCCCAGTGGTGCCAGTGCACTCTCTGGACTCACTGCACTGCATCCCCAGTGGTGCCAGTGCACTCTCTGGACTCACTGCAGTGCATCCCCAGTGGTGCCAGTGCACTCTCTGCACTCACTGCACTGCATCCCCAGTGGTGCCAGTGCACTCTCTGGAGTCACTGCAGTGCATCCCCAGTGGTGCCAGTGCACTCTCTGGACTCACAGCACTGCATCCCCAGTGGTGCCAGTGCACTCTCTGGACTCACTGCAGTGCATCCCCAGTGGTGCCAGTGCACTCTCTGGAGTCACTGCACTGCATTCCCAGTGGTGCCAGTGCACTCTCTGGAGTCTCTGCAGTGCATCCCCAGTGGTGCCAGTGCACTCTGTGGTCTCACTGTACTGCATCCTCAGTGGTGCCAGTGCACTCTCTGGACTCACAGCACTGCATCCCCAGTGGTGCCATTGCATTCTCTGGACTCACTGCAGTACATCCCCAATGGTGCCAGTGTACTCTCTGCACTCACTGCAGTGCATCCCCAGTGGTGCCAGTGCACTCTCTGGACTCACTGCAGTGCATCCCCAGTGGTGCCAGTGCACTCACTGGAGTCACTGTACTGCATCCCCAGTGGTGCCAGTGCACTCTCTGGACTCACTGCACTGCATCCCCAGTGGTGCCAGTGCACTCTCTGGACTAACTGAACTGCATCCCCAATTGATCCAGTGCACTCTCTGGACTCACTGCACTGCATCCCCAGTGGTGCCAGTGCACTCTCTGGAGTCACTGCAGTGCATCCCCAGTGGTGCCAGTGCACTCTCTGGACTCACTGTACTGCATCCACAGTGGTGCCAGTGCACTCTCTGGACTCACCGCACTGCATCCAGAGTGGTGCCAGTGCACTCTCTGGACTCACTGCACTGCATCCCCAGTGGTGCCAGTGCACTCTCTGGACTCACTGCAGTGCATCACCAGTGGTGCCAGTGCACTCTCTGGACTCACTGCAGTGCATCCCCAGTGGTGCCAGTGCACTCTATGTAGTCGTTGCGCTGCATCCCCAGTGGTGCCAGTGCATTCTCTGGACTCACTGCACTGCATCCCCAGTGGTGCCAGTGCACTCTCTGGAGTCACTGCAGTGCATCCCCTGTGGTGCCAGTGCACTCTCTGGACTCACTGCACTGCATCCCCAGTGGTGCCAGTGCACTCTCTAGAGTCACTGCAGTGCATCCCCAGTGGTGCCAGTGCACTCTCTGGACTCACTGCACTGCATCCCCAGTGGTGCCAGTGCACTCTGTGGACGCACTGTACTGCATCCCCAGTGGTGCCAGTGCACTCTGTGGACTCACTGCACTGCATCCCCAGTGGTGCCAGTGCACTCTCTGCACTCACTGCACTGCATCCCCAGTGGTGCCAGTGTACTCTCTGGACTCACTGCACTGCATCCCCAGTGGAGCCAGTTCACTCTCTGGACTCACTGCACTGCATCCCCAGTGGTGCCAGTGCACTCTCTGGAGTCTCTGCAGTGCATCCCCAGTGGTGCCAGTGCACTCTGTGGACTCACTGTACTGCATCTCCAGTGGTGCCAGTGCACTCTCTGGATTCACTGCACTGCATCCCCAGTGGTGCCAGTGCACTCTCTGGACTCACTGCAGTACATCCCCAATGGTGCCAGTGTACTCTCTGCACTCACTGCAGTGCATCCCCAGTGGTGCCAGTGCACTCTCTGGAGTCACTGTACTGCATCCCCAGTGGTGCCAGTTCACTCTCTGGACTCACTGCAGTGCATCCCCAGTGGTGCCAGTGCACTCTGTGGACTCACTGCACTGCATCCCCAGTGGTGCCAGTGCACTCTCTGGACTAACTGAACTGCATCCCCAACTGATCCAGTGCACTCTCTGGACTCACTGCACTGCATCCCCAGTGGTGCCAGTGCACTCTCTGGAGTCACTGCAGTGCATCCCCAGTGGTGCCAGTGCACTCTGTGGACTCACTGTACTGCATCCCCAGTGGTGCCAGTGCACTCTCTGGAGTCTCTGCAGTGCATCCCCAGTGGTGCCAGTGCACTCTGTGGACTCACTGTACTGCATCCCCAGTGCTGACAGTGCACTCTCTGGACTCACTGCACTGCATCCCCATGGTGCCAGTGCACGCTCTGGACTCACTGCAGTACATCCCCAATGGTGCCAGTGTACTCTCTGCACTCACTGCAGTGCATCCCCAGTGGTGCCAGTGCACTCTCTGGACTCACTGCAGTGCATATCCAGTGGTGCCAGTGAACTCTCTGCCCTCAATGTACTGCATCCCCAGTGGTGCCAGTGCACTCTCTGGACTCACTGCACTGCATCCCCAGTGGAGCCAGTGCACTCTCTGGACTCACTGCACTGCATCCCCAGTGGTGCCAGTGTAC
Source organism: Anser anser (assembly GCF_964211835.1). Taxonomy (NCBI): domain Eukaryota; kingdom Metazoa; phylum Chordata; class Aves; order Anseriformes; family Anatidae; genus Anser; species Anser anser. Next base: position 74,081 of record NW_028153569.1, on the reverse strand, counting down.
TCTCTGGACTCACTGCAGTGCATCCCCAGTGGTGCCAGTGCACACTGTGGACTCACTGTACTGCATCCACAGTGGTGCCAGTGCACTCTCTGGACTCACCGCACTGCATCCAGAGTGGTGCCAGTGCACTCTCTGGACTCACTGCACTGCATTCCCAGTGGTGCCAGTGCACTCTCTGGACTCACTGCAGTGCATCCCCAGTGGTGCCAGTGCACTCTCTGGACTCACTGCACTGCATCCCCAGTGGTGCCAGTGCTCTCTCTGGACTCACTGCACTGCATCCCCAGTGGTGCCAGTGCACTCTCTGGACTCACTGCAGTGCATCCCCAGTGGTGCCAGTGCACTCTCTAGAGTCACTGCAGTGCATCCCCAGTGGTGCCAGTGCACTCTCTGGACTCACTGCACTGCATCACCAGTGGTGCCAGTGCACTCTCTGGAGTCACTGCACTGCATCCCCAGTGGTGGCAGTGCACTCTGTGGACTCACTGCACTGCATCCCCAGTGGGGCCAGTGCACTCTCTGGACTCACTGCAGTGCATCCCCAGTGGTGCCAGTTCACTCTCTGGACTTACAGCACTGCATCCCCAGTGGTGCCAGTGCACTCTCTGGACTCACTGTACTGCATCCCCAGTGGTGCCAGTGCACTCTCTGTAGTCATTGCAGTGCATCCCCAGTGGTGCCAGTGCACTCTCTGGACTCACTGCACTGCATCCCCAGTGGTGCCAGTGCACTCTCTGGACTCACTGCAGTGCTTCCCCAGTGGTGCCAGTGCACTCTCTGGACTCACTGCACTGCATCCCCAGTGGTGCCAGTGCACTCTCTAGAGTCACTGCAGTGCATTCCCACTGGTGCCAGTGCACTCTCTGAAGTCTCTGCAGTGCATCCCCAGTGGTGCCAGTGCACTCTGTGGACTCACTGTACTGCATCCCCAGTGGTGCCAGTGCACTCTCTGGACTCACTGCACTGCATCCCCAGTGGTGCCAGTGCACTCTCTGGACTCACTGCACTCCATCCCCGGTGGTGCCAGTGCACTCTCTGGACTCACTGCACTGCATTCCCAGTGGTGCCAGTGCACTCTCTGGACTCACTGCAGTGCATTCCCAGTGGTGCCAGTGCACTCTCTGGACTCACTGCAGTACATCCCCAATGGTGCCAGTGTACTCTCTGCACTCACTGCAGTGCATCCTCAGTGGTGCCAGTGCACTCTCTGGACTCACTGCAGTGCATACCCAGTGGTGCCAGTTCACTCTCTGGAGTCACTGTACTGCATCCCCAGTGGTGCCAGTGCACTCTCTGGACTCACTGCACTGCATCCCCAGTGGAGCCAGTGCACTCTCTGGACTCACTGCAGTGCATCCCCAGTGGTGCCAGTGCACTCTCTGGACTCACTGCAGTGCATCCCCAGTGGTGCCAGTGCACTCTGTGGACTCACTGTACTACATCCACAGTGGTGCCAGTGCACTCTCTGGACTCACCGCACTGCATCCCCAGTGGTGCCAGTGCACTCTCTGCACTCACTGCACTGCATTCCCAGTGGTGCCAGTGCACTCTCTGGACTCACTGCAATGCATCCCCAGTGGTGCCAGTGCACTCTCTGGACTCACTGTACTGCATCCACAGTGGTGCCAGTGCACTCTCTGGACTCACAGCAGTGCATCCCCAGTGGTGCCAGTGCACTCTCTGGACTCACTGCACTGCATCCCCAGTGGTGCCAGTGCACTCTCTAGAGTCACTGCAGTGCATCCCCAGTGGTGCCAGTGCACTCTCTGGACTCACTGCACTGCATCACCAGTGGTGCCAGTGCACTCTCTGGAGTCACTGCACTGCATCCCCAGTGGTGCCAGTGCACTCTGTGGACTCACTGCACTGCATCCCCAGTGGAACCAGTGCACTCTCTGGACTCACCGCACTGCATCCCCAGTGGTGCCAGTGCACTCTCTGGACTCACTGCAGTGCATCCCCAGTGGTGCCAGTGCACTCTCTGGACTTACAGCACTGCATCCCCAGTGGTGCCAGTGCACTCTCTGGACTCACTGTGCTGCATCCCCAGTGGTGCCAGTGCACTCTCTGGACTCACCGCACTGCATCCCCAGTGGTGCCAGTGCACTCTCTGGACTCACTGCAGTGCATCACCAGTGGTGCCAGTGCACTCTCTGGAATCACTGCACTGCATCCCCAGTGTTGCCAGTGCACTCTCTGGAGTCACTGTAGTGCTTCCCCAGTGGTGCCAGTGCACTCTCTGGACTCACTGCACTGCATCCCCAGTGGTGCCGGTGCACTCTCTAGAGTCACTGCAGTGCATTCCCAGTGGTGCCAGTGCACTCTCTGGAGTCTCTGCAGTGCATCCCCAGTGGTGCCAGTGCACTCTGTGGACTCACTGTACTGCATCCCCAGTGGTGCCAGTGCACTCTCTGGACTCACTGCACTGCATCCCCAGTGGTGCCAGTGCACTCTCTGGACTCACTGCAGTACATCCCCAATGGTGCCAGTGTACTCTCTGCACTCACTGCAGTGCATCCCCAGTGGTGCCAGTGCACTCTCTGGACTCACTGCACTGCATCCCCAGTGGTGCCAGTGCACTCTCTGGAGTCACTGTACTGCATCCCCAGTGGTGCCAGTGCACTCTCTGGACTCACTGCAGTGCATCCCCAGTGGTGCCAGTGCACTCTCTGGACTAACTGAACTGCATCCCCAATTGATCCAGTGCACTCTCTTTACTCACTGCACTGCATCCCCAGTGGAGCCAGTGCACTCTCTGGAGTCACTGCAGTGCATCGCCAGTGGTGCCAGTGCACTCTGTGGACTCACTGTACTGCATCCCCAGTGGTGCCAGTGCACTCTCTGGAGTCACTGCACTGCATCCCCAGTGGTGCCAGTGCACTCTGTGGACTCACTGTACTGCATCCCCAGTGGTGCCAGTGCACTCTCTGGACTCACTGCACTGCATCCCCAGTGGTGCCAGTGCACTCTCTGGACTCACTGCAGTACATCCCCAATGGTGCCAGTGTACTCTCTGCACTCACTGCAGTGCATCCCCAGTGGTGCCAGTGCACTCTGTGGACTCACTGCAGTGCATACCCAGTGGTGCCAGTTCACTCTCTGGAGTCACTGTACTGCATCCCCAGTGGTGCCAGTGCACTCTCTGGACTCACTGCACTGCATCCCCAGTGGAGCCAGTGCACTCTCTGGACTCACTGCACTGCATCCCCAGTGGTGCCAGTGCACTCTCTGGACTCACTGCACTGCATCCCCAGTGTTGCCAGAGCACTCTCTGTAGTCATTGCGCTGCATCCCCAGTGGTACCAGTGCACTCTCTGGACTCACTGCACTGCATCCCCAGTGGTGCCAGTGCACTCTGTGGACTCACTGCACTGCATCCCCAGTGGTGCCAGTGCACTCTCTGGACTCACTGCACTGCATCCCCAGTGGTGCCAGTGCACTCTCTGGACTCACTGCACTGCATCCCCAGTGGTGCCAGTGCACTCTCTGTAGTCATTGCGCTGCATCCCCAGTGGTACCAGTGCACTCTCTGGACTCACTGCACTGCATCCCCAGTGGGGCCAGTGCACTCTCTGGAGTCATTTCAGTGCATCCCCAGTTGTGCCAGTGCACTCTATGGACTCACTGCACTGCATCGCCAGTGGGGCCAGTGCACTCTCTGGAGTCATTTCAGTGCATCCCCAGTTGTGCCAGTGCACTCTATGGACTCACTGCAGTGCATCCCCAGTGGTGCCAGTGCACTCTCTGGACTCACTGCAGTGCATCCCCAATGGTGCCAGTGCACTCTCTGGACTCACTGCACTGCATCCCCAGTGGTGCCAGTGCACTCTCTGCACTCACTACACTGCATCCCCAGTGGTGCCAGTGCACTCTCTGGACTCACTGCAGTGCATCCCCAGTGGTGCCAGTGCACTCTCTGGACTCACAGCAGTGCATCACCAGTGGTGCCAGTGCACTCTCTGGACTCACTGCAGTGCATCCCCAGTGGTGCCAGTGCACTCTATGTAGTCGTTGCGCTGCATCCCCAGTGGTGCCAGTGCACTCTCTGGACTCACTGCACTGCATCCCCAGTGGTGCCAGTGCACTCTCTGGAGTCACTGCAGTGCATCCCCTGTGGTGCCAGTGCACTCTCTGGACTCACTGCATGCATCCCCAGTGGTGCCAGTGCACTCTCTAGAGTCACTGCAGTGCATCCCCAGTGGTGCCAGTGTACTCTCTGGACTCACTGCACTGCATCCCCAGTGGTGCCTGTTCACTCTCTGGACTCACTGCACTGCATCCCCAGTGGTGCCAGTGCACTCTCTGGAGTCTCTGCAGTGCATCCCCAGTGGTGCCAGTGCACTCTGTGGACTCACTGTACTGCATCCCCAGTGGTGCCAGTGCACTCTCTGGACTCACTGCACTGCATCCCCAGTGGTGCCAGTGCACTCTCTGGACTCACTGCAGTACATCACCAATGGTGCCAGTGTACTCTCTGCACTCACTGCAGTGCATTCTCAGTGGTGCCAGTGCACTCTCTGGACTCACTGCAGTGCATCCCCAGTGGTGCCAGTTCACTCTCTGGAGTCACTGTACTGCATCCCCAGTGGTGCCAGTGCACTCTGTGGACTCACTGCACTGCATCCCCAGTGGTGCCAGTGCACTCTCTGGACTAACTGAACTGCATCCCCAATTGATCCAGTGCACTCTCTGGACTCACTGCACTGCATCCCCAGTGGTGCCAGTGCACTCTCTGGAGTCACTGCAGTGCATCCCCAGTGGTGCCAGTGCACTCTGTGGACTCACTGTACTGCATCCCCAGTGGTGCCCGTGCACTCTCTGGAGTCTCTGCAGTGCATCCCCAGTGGTGCCAGTGCACTCTGTGGTCTCACTATACTGCATCCTCAGTGGTGCCAGTGCACTCTCTGGACTCACAGCACTGCATCCCCGGTGGTGCCATTGCATTCTCTGGACTCACTGCAGTACATCCCCAATGGTGCCAGTGTACTCTCTGCACTCACTGCAGTGCATCCCCAGTGGTGCCAGTGCACTCTCTGGACTCACTGCAGTGCATCCCCAGTGGTGCCAGTGCACTCACTGGAGTCACTGTACTGCATCCCCAGTGGTGCCAGTGCACTCTCTGGACTCACTGCACTGCATCCCCAGTGGTGCCAGTGCACTCTCTGGACTAACTGAACTGCATCCCCAATTGATCCAGTGCACTCTCTGGACTCACTGCACTGCATCCCCAGTGGTGCCAGTGCACTCTCTGGAGTCACTGCAGTGCATCCCCAGTGGTGCCAGTGCACTCTCTGGACTCACTGTACTGCATCCACAGTGGTGCCAGTGCACTCTCTGGACTCACCGCACTGCATCCAGAGTGGTGCCAGTGCACTCTCTGGACTCACTGCACTGCATCCCCAGTGGTGCCAGTGCACTCTCTGGACTCACTGCAGTGCATCCCCAGTGGTGCCAGTGCACTCTATGTAGTCGTTGCGCTGCATCCCCAATGGTGCCAGTGCACTCTCTGGACTCACTGCACTGCATCCCCAGTGGTGCCAGTGCACTCTCTGGAGTCACTGCAGTGCATCCCCTGTGGTGCCAGTGCACTCTCTGGACTCACTGCACTGCATCCCCAGTGGTGCCAGTGCACTCTCTAGAGTCACTGCAGTGCATCCCCAGTGGTGCCAGTGCACTCTCTGGACTCACTGCACTGCATCCCCAGTGGTGCCAGTGCACTCTGTGGACGCACTGTACTGCATCCCCAGTGGTGCCAGTGCACTCTGTGGACTCACTGCACTGCATCCCCAGTGGTGCCAGTGCACTCTCTGCACTCACTGCACTGCATCCCCAGTGGTGCCAGTGTACTCTCTGGACTCACTGCACTGCATCCCCAGTGGAGCCAGTTCACTCTCTGGACTCACTGCACTGCATCCCCAGTGGTGCCAGTGCACTCTCTGGAGTCTCTGCAGTGCATCCCCAGTGGTGCCAGTGCACTCTGTGGACTCACTGTACTGCATCCCCAGTGGTGCCAGTGCACTCTCTGGACTCACTGCACTGCATCCCCAGTGGTGCCAGTGCACTCTCTGGACTCACTGCAGTACATCCCCAATGGTGCCAGTGTACTCTCTGCACTCACTGCAGTGCATCCCCAGTGGTGCCAGTGCACTCTCTGGACTCACTGCACTGCATCCCCAGTGGTGCCAGTGCACTCTCTAGAGTCACTGCAGTGCATTCCCACTGGTGCCAGTGCACTCTCTGGAGTCTCTGCAGTGCATCCCCAGTGGTGCCAGTGCACTCTGTGGACTCACTGTACTGCATCCCCAGTGGTGCCAGTGCACTCTCTGGACTCACTGCACTGCATCCCCAGTGGTGCCAGTGCACTCTCTGGACTCACTGCACTCCATCCCCGGTGGTGCCAGTGCACTCTCTGGACTCACTGCACTGCATCCCCAGTGGTGCCAGTGCACTCTCTGGACTCACTGCACTGCATCCCCAGTGGTGCCAGTGCACTCTCTGGACTCACTGGACTGCATTCCCAGTGGTGCCAGTGCACTCTCTGGACTCACTGCAGTGCATCCCCAGTGGTGCCAGTGCACTCTCTGGACTCACTGCACTGCATCCCCAGTGGTGCCAGTGCTCTCTCTGGACTCACTGCACTGCATCCCCAGTGGTGCCAGTGCACGCTCTGGACTCACTGCAGTGCATCCCCAGTGGTGCCAGTGCACTCTCTGGACTCACAGCAGTGCATCCCCAGTGGTGCCAGTGCACTCTCTGGACTCACTGCACTGCATCCCCAGTGGTGCCAGTGCACTCTCTAGAGTCACTGCAGTGCATCCCCAGTGGTGCCAGTGCACTCTCTGGACTCACTGCACTGCATCACCAGTGGTGCCAGTGCACTCTCTAGAGTCACTGCACTGCATCCCCAGTGGTGCCAGTGCACTCTGTGGACTCACTGCACTGCATCCCCAGTGGTGCCAGTGCACTCTCTGGACTCACCGCACTGCATCCCCAGTGGTGCCAGTGCACTCTCTGGACTCACTGCAGTGCATCCCCAGTGGTGCCAGTGCACTCTCTGGACTTACAGCACTGCATCCCCAGTGGTGCCAGTGCACTCTCTGGACTCACTGTGCTGCATCCCCAGTGGTGCCAGTGCACTCTCTGGACTCACCGCACTGCATCCCCAGTGGTGCCAGTGCACTCTCTGGACTCACTGCACTGCATCCCCAGTGGTGCCAGTGCACTCTCTGGACTCACTGCAGTGCTTCCCCAGTGGTGCCAGTGCACTCTCTGGACTCACTGCACTGCATCCCCAGTGGTGCCGGTGCACTCTCTAGAGTCACTGCAGTGCATTCCCAGTGGTGCCAGTGCACTCTCTGGAGTCTCTGCAGTGCATCCCCAGTGGTGCCAGTGCACTCTCTGGACTCACTGCACTGCATCCCCAGTGGTGCCAGTGCACTCTCTGGACTCACTGCAGTACATCCCCAATGGTGCCAGTGTACTCTCTGCACTCACTGCAGTGCATCCCCAGTGGTGCCAGTGCACTCTCTGGACTCACTGCAGTGCATCCCCAGTGGTGCCAGTTCACTCTCTAGAGTCACTGTACTGCATCCCCAGTGGTGCCAGTGCACTCTCTGGACTCACTGCACTGCATCCCCAGTGGTGCCAGTGCACTCTCTGGACTAACTGAACTGCATCCCCAATTGATCCAGTGCACTCTCTTTACTCACTGCACTGCATCCCCAGTGGTGCCAGTGCACTCTCTGGAGTCACTGCAGTGCATCGCCAGTGGTGCCAGTGCACTCTGTGGACTCAGTGTACTGCATCCCCAGTGGTGCCAGTGCACTCTCTGGAGTCTCTGCAGTGCATCCCCAGTGGTGCCAGTGCACTCTGTGGACTCACTGTACTGCATCCCCAGTGGTGCCAGTGCACTCTCTGGACTCACTGCACTGCATCCCCAGTGGTGCCAGTGCACTCTCTGGACTCACTGCAGTACATCCCCAATGGTGCCAGTGTACTCTCTGCACTCACTGCAGTGCATCCCCAGTGGTGCCAGTGCACTCTCTGGACTGACTGCAGTGCATACCCAGTGGTGCCAGTTCACTCTCTGGAGTCACTGTACTGCATCCCCAGTGGTGCCAGTGCACTCTCTGGACTCACTGCACTGCATCCCCAGTGGAGCCAGTGCACTCTCTGGACTCACTGCACTGCATCCCCAGTGGTGCCAGTGCACTCTCTGGACTCACTGCACTGCATCCCCAGTGGTGCCAGTGCACTCTCTGTAGTCATTGCGCTGCATCCCCAGTGGTACCAGTGCACTCTCTGGACTCACTGTACTGCATTCACAGTGGCGCCAGTGCACTCTCTGGACTCACCACACTGCATCCAGAGTGGTGCCAGTGCACTCTCTGGACTCACTGCACTGCATCCCCAGTGGTGCCAGTGCACTCTGTGGACTCACTGCACTGCATCCCCAGTGGTGCCAGTGCACTCTCTGGACTCACTGCACTGCATCCCCAATGGTGCCAGTGCACTCTCTGGACTCACTGCACTGCATCCCCAGTGGTGCCAGTGCACTCTCTTTAGTCATTGCGCTGCATCCCCAGTGGTACCAGTTCACTCTCTGGACTCACTGCACTGCATCCCCAGTGGGGCCAGTGCACTCTCTGGATTCATTTCAGTGCATCCCCAGTTGTGCCAGTGCACTCTATGGACTCACTGCACTGCATCGCCAGTGGGGCCAGAGCACTCTCTGGAGTCATTTCAGTGCATCCACAGTTGTGCCAGTGCACTCTATGGACTCACTGCAGTGCATCCCCAGTGGTGCCAGTGCACTCTCTGGAGTCTCTGCAGTGCATCCCCAGTGGTGCCAGTGCACTCTGTGGACTCACTGTACTGCATCCCCAGTGGTGCCAGTGCACTCTCTGGACTCACTGCAGTACATCCCCAATGGTGCCAGTGTACTCTCTGCACTCACTGCAGTGCATCCCCAGTGGTGCCAGTGCACTCTCTGGACTCACTGCAGTGCATCCCCAGTGGTGCCAGTTCACTCTCTGGAGTCTCTGCAGTGCATCCCCAGTGGTGCCAGTGCACTCTCTGGACTCACTGCAGTGCATCCCCAGTGGTGCCAGTTCACTCTCTGGACTCACTGCAGTGCATCCCCAGCGGTGCCAGTTCACTCTCTGGAGTCACTGTACTGCATCCCCAGTGGTGCCAGTGCACTCTCTGGACTCACTGCAGTGCATCCCCAGTGGTGCCAGTGCACTCTCTGGACTAACTGAACTGCATCCCCAATTGATCCAGTGCACTCTCTGGACTCACCGCGCTGCATCCAGAGTGGTGCCAGTGCACTCTCTAGAGTCACTGCAGTGCATCCCCAGTGGTGCCAGTGCACTCTCTGGACTCACTGCACTGCTTCACCAGTGGTGCCAGTGCACTCTCTGGACTCACTGCACTGCATCCCCAGTGGTGCCAGTGCACTCTGTGGACTCACTGCACTGCATCCCCAGTGGGGCCAGTGCACTCTCTGGACTCACTGCACTGCATCCAGAGTGGTGCCAGTGCACTCTCTGGACTCACTGCAGTGCATCCCCAGTGGTGAAAGTGCACTCTCTGGACTCACTGCACTGCATCCCCAGTGGTGCCAGTGCACTCTCTGCACTCAATGTACTGCATCCCCAGTGGTGCCAGTGCACTCTCTGGACTCACTGCACTGCATCCCCAGTGGAGCCAGTGCACTCTCTGGACTCACTGCACTGCATCCCCAGTGGTGCCAGTGTACTCTCTGGACTCACTGCAGTGCATCCCCAGTGGTGCCAGTGCACTCTGTGGACTCACTGTACTGCATCTCCAGTGGTGCCAGTGCACTCTCTGGACTAACTGAACTGCATCCCCAATTGATCCAGTGCACTCTCTGGACTCACTGCACTGCATCCCCAGTGGTGCCAGTGCACTCTCTGGAGTCACTGCAGTGCATCCCCAGTGGTGCCAGTGCACTCTCTGGACTCACTGTACTGCATCCACAGTGGTGCCAGTGCACTCTCTGGACTCACCGCACTGCATCCAGAGTGGTGCCAGTGCACTCTCTGGACTCACTGCACTGCATCCACAGTGGTGCCAGTGCACTCTCTGGACTCACTGCAGTGCATCCCCAGTGGTGCCAGTGCACTCTCTGGACTCACTGCAGTGCATCCCCAGTGGTGCCAGTGCACTCTATGTAGTCGTTGCGCTGCATCCCCAGTGGTGCCAGTGCACTCTCTGGACTCACTGCACTGCATCCCCAGTGGTGCCAGTGCACTCTATGGACTCACTGCAGTGCATCCCCTGTGGTGCCAGTGCACTCTCTGGACTCACTGCACTGCATCCCCAGTGGTGCCAGTGCACTCTCTAGAGTCACTGCAGTGCATCCCCAGTGGTGCCAGTGCACTCTCTGGACTCACTGCAGTGCATCCCCAGTGGGGCCAGTGCACTCTGTGGACGCACTGTACTGCATCCCCAGTGGTGCCAGTGCACTCTGTGGACTCACTGCACTGCATCCCCAGTGGTGCCAGTGCACTCTCTGCACTCACTGCACTGCATCCCCAGTGGTGCCAGTGTACTCTCTGGACTCACTGCACTGCATCCCCAGTGGTGCCAGTTCACTCTCTGGACTCACTGCACTGCATCCCCAGTGGTGCCAGTGCACTCTCTGGAGTCTCTGCAGTGCATCCCCAGTGGTGCCAGTGCACTCTGTGGACTCACTGTACTGCATCCACAGTGGTGTCAGTGCACTCTCTGGACTCACTGCAGTGCATCCCCAGTGGTGCCACTGCACTCTCTGGAGTCACTGTACTGCATCCCCAGTGGTGCCAGTGCACTCTGTGGACTCACTGCACTGCATCCCCAGTGGTGCCAGTGCACTCTCTGGACTCACCGCACTGCATCCCCAGTGGTGCCAGTGCACTCTCTGGAGTCACTGCAGTGCATCCCCAGTGGTGCCAGTGCACTCTGTGGACTCACTGTACTGCATCCCCAGTGGTGCCAGTGCACTCTCTGGAGTCTCTGCAGTGCATCCCCAGTGGTGCCAGTGCACTCTGTGGACTCACTGTACTGCATCCCCAGTGGTGCCAGTGCACTCTCTGGACTCACTGCAGTACATCCCCAATGGTGCCAGTGTACTCTCTGCACTCACTGCACTGCATCCCCAGTGGTGCCAGTGCACTCTCTGGACTCACTGCAGTGCATATCCAGTGGTGCCAGTGAACTCTCTGCCCTCAATGTACTGCATCCCCAGTGGTGCCAGTGCACTCTCTGGACTCACTGCACTGCATCCCCAGTGGAGCCAGTGCACTCTCTGGAGTCACTGCACTGCATCCCCAGTGGTGCCAGTGTACTCTCTGGACTCACTGCAGTGCATCCCCAGTGGTGCCAGTGCACACTGTGGACTCACTGTACTGCATCCACAGTGGTGCCAGTGCACTCTCTGGACTCACCGCACTGCATCCAGAGTGGTGCCAGTGCACTCTCTGGACTCACTGCACTGCATTCCCAGTGGTGCCAGTGCACTCTCTGGACTCACTGCAGTGCATCCCCAGTGGTGCCAGTGCACTCTCTGGACTCACTGCACTGCATCCCCAGTGGTGCCAGTGCTCTCTCTGGACTCACTGCACTGCATCCCCAGTGGTGCCAGTGCACTCTCTGGACTCACAGCAGTGCATCCCCAGTGGTGCCAGTGCACTCTCTAGAGTCACTGCAGTGCATCCCCAGTGGTGCCAGTGCACTCTCTGGACTCACTGCACTGCATCACCAGTGGTGCCAGTGCACTCTCTGGAGTCACTGCACTGCATCTCCAGTGGTGCCAGTGCACTCTGTGGACTCACTGCACTGCATCCAAAGTGGTGCCAGTGCACTCTCTGGACTCACTGCAGTGCATCCCCAGTGGTGCCAGTGCACTCTCTGGACTTACAGCACTGCATCCCCAGTGGTGCCAGTGCACTCTCTGGACTCACTGCGCTGCATCCCCAGTGGTGCCAGTGCACTCTCTGGACTCACTGTACTGCATCCCCAGTGGTGCCAGTGCACTCTCTGTAGTCATTGCGCTGCATCCCCAGTGGTGCCAGTGCACTCTCTGGACTCACTGCACTGCATCCCCAGTGGTGCCAGTGCACTCTCTGGAGTCACTGCAGTGCTTCCCCAGTGGTGCCAGTGCACTCTCTGGACTCACTGCACTGCATCCCCAGTGGTGCCAGTGCACTCTCTAGAGTCACTGCAGTGCATTCCCACTGGTGCCAGTGCACTCTCTGGAGTCTCTGCAGTGCATCCCCAGTGGTGCCAGTGCACTCTCTGGACTCACTGCAGTGCATCCACAGTGGTGCCAGTGCACTCTATGTAGTCATTGCGCTGCATCCCCAGTGGTGCCAGTGCACTCTCTGGACTCACTGCACTGCATCCCCAGTGGTGCCAGTGCACTCTCTGGACTCACTGCACTGCATCCCCAGTGGTGCCAGTGCACTCTCTGGACTCACTGCAGTGCATCCCCAGTGGTGCCAGTGCACTCTCTGGACTCACTGCAGTACATCCCCAATGGTGCCAGTGTACTCTCTGCACTCACTGCAGTGCATACCCAGTGGTGCCAGTGCACTCTCTGGAGTCACTGTACTGCATCCCCGGTGGTGCCAGTGCACTCTCTGGACTCACTGCAGTGCATCCCCAGTGGAGCCAGTGCACTCTCTGGACTCACTGCACTGCATCCCCAGTGGTGCCAGTGCACTCTCTGGACTCACTGCAGTGCATCCCCAGTGGTGCCAGTGCACTCTGTGGACTCACTGTACTGCATCCACAGTGGTGCCAGTGCACTCTCTGGACTCACCGCACTGCATCCAGAGTGGTGCCAGTGCACTCTCTGGACTCACTGCACTGCATTCCCAGTGGTGCCAGTGCACTCTCTGGACTCAATGCAGTGCATCCCCAGTGGTGCCAGTGCACTCTCTGGACTCACTGCACTGCATCCCCAGTGGTGCCAGTGCTCTCTCTGGACTCACTGCACTGCATCCCCAGTGGTGCCAGTGCACTCTCTGGACTCACTGCAGTGCATCCCCAGTGGTGCCAGTGCACTCTCTGGACTCACAGCAGTGCATTCCCAGTGGTGCCAGTGCACTCTCTGGACTCACTGCACTGCATCCCCAGTGGTGCCAGTGCACTCTCTAGAGTCACTGCAGTGCATCCCCAGTGGTGCCAGTGCACTCTCTGGACTCACTGCACTGCATCACCAGTGGTGCCAGTGCACTCTCTGGAGTCACTGCACTGCATCCCCAGTGGTGCCAGTGCACTCTGTGGACTCACTCCACTGCATCCCCAGTGGTGCCAGTGCACTCTCTGGACTCACCGCACTGCATCCCCAGTGGTGCCAGTGCACTCTCTGGACTCACTGCAGTGCATCCCCAGTGGTGCCAGTGCACTCTCTGGACTTACAGCACTGCATCCCCAGTGGTGCCAGTGCACTCTCTGGACTCACTGTGCTGCATCCCCAGTGGTGCCAGTGCACTCTCTGGACTCACCGCACTGCATCCCCAGTGGTGCCAGTGCACTCTCTGGACTCACTGCAGTGCATCACCAGTGGTGCCAGTGCACTCTCTGGACTCACTGCACTGCATCCCCAGTGGTGCCAGTGCACTCTCTGGACTCACTGCAGTGCTTCCCCAGTGGTGCCAGTGCACTCTCTGGACTCACTGCACTGCATCCCCAGTGGTGCCGGTGCACTCTCTAGAGTCACTGCAGTGCATTCCCAGTGGTGCCAGTGCACTCTCTATAGTCTCTGCAGTGCATCCCCAGTGGTGCCAGTGCACTCTGTGGACTCACTGTACTGCATCCCCAGTGGTGCCAGTGCACTCTCTGGACTCACTGCACTGCATCCCCAGTGGTGCCAGTGCACTCTCTGCACTCACTGCAGTACATCCCCAATGGTGCCAGTGTACTCTCTGCACTCACTGCAGTGCATCCCCAGTGGTGCCAGTGCACTCTCTGGACTCACTGCAGTGCATCCCCAGTGGTGCCAGTTCACTCTCTGGAGTCACTGTACTGCATCCCCAGTGGTGCCAGTGCACTCTCTGGACTCACTGCACTGCATCCCCAGTGGTGCCAGTGCACTCTCTGGACTAACTGAACTGCATCCCCAATTGATCCAGTGCACTCTCTTTACTCACTGCACTGCATCCCCAGTGGTGCCAGTGCACTCTCTGGAGTCACTGCAGTGCATCGCCAGTGGTGCCAGTGCACTCTGTGGACTCACTGTACTGCATCCCCAGTTGTGCCAGTGCACTCTCTGGAGTCTCTGCAGTGCATCCCCAGTGGTGCCAGTGCACTCTGTGGACTCACTGTACTGCATCCCCAGTGGTGCCAGTGCACTCTCTGGACTCACTGCACTGCATCCCCAGTGGTGCCAGTGCACTCTCTGGACTCACTGCAGTACATCCCCAATGGTGCCAGTGTACTCTCTGCACTCACTGCAGTGCATCCCCAGTGGTGCCAGTGCACTCTCTGGACTCACTGCAGTGCATACCCAGTGGTGCCAGTTCACTCTCTGGAGTCACTGTACTGCATCCCCAGTGGTGCCAGTGCACTCTCTGGACTCACTGCACTGCATCCCCAGTGGAGCCAGTGCACTCTCTGGACTCACTGCACTGCATCCCCAGTGGTGCCAGTGCACTCTCTGGACTCACTGCAGTGCATCCCCAGTGGTGCCAGTGCACTCTGTGTAGTCATTGCGCTGCATCCCCAGTGGTACCAGTGCACTCTCTGGACTCACTGTACTGCATTCACAGTGGCGCCAGTGCACTCTCTGGACTCACCGCACTGCATCCAGAGTGGTGCCAGTGCACTCTCTGGACTCACTGCACTGCATCCCCAGTGGTGCCAGTGCACTCTGTGGACTCACTTCACTGCATCCCCAGTGGTGCCAGTGCACTCTCTGGACTCACTGCACTGCATCCCCAGTGGTGCCAGTGCACTCTCTGTAGTCATTGCGCTGCATCCCCAGTGGTACCAGTGCACTCTCTGGACTCACTGCACTGCATCCCCAGTGGGGCCAGTGCACTCTCTGGACTCACTGCACTGCATCCCCAGTGGTGCCAGTGCACTCTATGGACTCACTGCAGTGCATCCCCAGTGGTGCCAGTGCACTCTCTGGACTCACTGCAGTGCATCCCCAATGGTGCCAGTGCACTCTCTGGACTCACTGCACTGCATCCCCAAGGTGCCAGTGCACTCTCTACACTCACTACACTGCATACCCAGTGGTGCCAGTGCACTCTCTGGACTCACTGCAGTGCATCCCCAGTGGTGCCAGTGCACTCTCTGGACTCACAGCAGTGCATTCCCAGTGGTGCCAGTGCACTCTCTGGATTCACTGCACTGCATCCCCAGTGGTGCCAGTGCACTATCTGGACTCACTGCACTGCATCCCCAGTGCTGACAGTGCACTCTCTGGACTCACTGCACTGCATCCCCAGTGGTGCCAGTGCACTCTCTGGACTCACTGCAGTGCATCCCCAGTGGTGCCAGTGCACTCTCTGGACTCACTGCACTGCATCCCCAGTGGTGCCAGTGCACTCTGTGGACTCACTGCACTGCATCCCCAGTGGTGCCAGTGCACTCTCTGCACTCACTGCACTGCATCCCCAGTGGTGCCAGTGCACTCTCTGGACTAACTGAACTGCATCCCCAGTTGGTCCAGTGCACTCTCTGGACTCACTGAACTGCATCCCCAGTGGTGCCAGTGCACTCTCTAGAGTCACTGCAGTGCATCCCCAGTGGTGCCAGTGCACTCTCTGGACTCACTGCACTGCATCCCCAGTGGTGCCAGTGCACTCTCTGGACTCACTGCAGTGCATCCCCAGTGGTGCCAGTTCACTCTCTGGAGTCACTGTACTGCATCCCCAGTGGTGCCAGTGCACTCTCTGGAGTCACTGCAGTGCATCCCCAGTGGTGCCAGTGCACTCTGTGGACTCACTGCACTGCATCCCCAGTGGGGCCAGTGCACTCTCTGGACTCACCGCACTGCATCCAGAGTGGTGCCAGTGCACTCTCTGGACTCACTGCAGTGCATCCCCAGTGGTGCCAGTGCACTCTCTGCACTCAATGTACTGCATCCCCTGTGGTGCCAGTGCACTCTCTCGACTCACTGCACTGCATCCCCAGTGGAGCCAGTGCACTCTCTGGAGTCACTGCACTGCATCCCCAGTGGTGCCAGTGTACTCTCTGGACTCACTGCAGTGCATCCCCAGTGGTGCCAGTGCACTCTGTGGACTCACTGTACTGCATCCACAGTGGTGCCAGTGCACTCTCTGGACTCACCGCACTGCATCCAGAGTGGTGCCAGTGCACTCTCTGGACTCACTGCACTGCATTCCCAGTGGTGCCAGTGCACTCTCTGGACTCACTGCAGTGCATCCCCAGTGGTGCCAGTGCACTCTCTGGACTCACTGCACTGCATCCCCAGTGGTGCCAGTGCTTCTCTGGACTCACTGCAGTGCATCCCCAGTGGTGCCAGTGCACTCTCTGGACTCACTGCAGTGCATCCCCAGTGGTGCCAGTGCACTCTCTGGACTCACAGCAGTGCATCCCCAGTGGTGCCAGTGCACTCTCTAGAGTCACTGCAGTGCATCCCCAGTGGTGCCAGTGCACTCTGTGGACTCACTGCACTGCATCACCAGTGGTGCCAGTGCACTCTCTGGAGTCACTGCACTGCATCCCCAGTGGTGCCAGTGCACTCTGTGGACTCACTGCAGTGCATCCCCAGTGGTGCCAGTGCACTCTCTGGACTCACTGCAGTGCATCCCCAGTGGTGCCAGTGCACTCTCTGGACTCACTGCACTGCATCCCCAGTGGTGCCAGTGCACTCTCTGGACTCACTGCGCTGCATCCCCAGTGGTGCCAGTGCACTCTCTGGACTCACTGTACTGCATCCCCAGTGGTGCCAGTGCACTCTCTGTAGTCATTGCGCTGCATCCCCAGTGGTGCCAGTGCACTCTCTGGACTCACTGCACTGCATCCCCAGTGGTGCCAGTGCACTCTCTGGACTCACTGCAGTGCTTCCCCAGTGGTGCCAGTGCACTCTCTGGACTCACTGCACTGCATCCCCAGTGGTGCCGGTGCACTCTCTAGAGTCACTGCAGTGCATTCCCACTGGTGCCAGTGCACTCTCTGGAGTCTCTGCAGTGCATCCCCAGTGGTGCCAGTGCACTCTGTGGACTCACTGTACTGCATCCCCAGTGGTGCCAGTGCACTCTCTGGACTCACTGCACTGCATCCCCAGTGGTGCCAGTGCACTCTCTGGACTCACTGCAGTGCATCCCCAGTGGTGCCAGTGCACTCTCTTTAGTCATTGCGCTGCATCCCCAGTGGTGCCAGGGCACTCTCTGGACTCACTGCAGTACATCCCCAATGGTGCCAGTGTACTCTCTGCACTCACTGCAGTGCATCCTCAGTGGTGCCAGTGCACTCTCTGGACTCACTGCAGTGCATCCCCAGTGGTGCCAGTGCACTCTCTGGACTCACTGCGCTGCATCCCCAGTGGTGCCAGTGCACTCTCTGGACACACTGCACTGCATCCCCAGTGGAGCCAGTGCACTCTCTGGACTCACTGCACTGCATCCCCAGTGGTGCCAGTGCACTCTCTGGACTCACTGCACTGCATCCCCAGTGGTGCCAGTGCACTCTGTGGACTCACTGTACTGCATCCACAGTGGTGCCAGTGCACTCTCTGGACTCACCGCACTGCATCCCCAGTGGTGCCAGTGCACTCTCTGGACTCACTGCACTGCATTCCCAGTGGTGCCAGTGCACTCTCTGGACTCACTGCAGTGCATCCCCAGTGGTGCCAGTGCACTCTCTGGACTCACAGCACTGCATCCCCAGTGGTGCCAGTGCTCTCTCTGGACTCACTGCACTGCATCCCCAGTGGTGCCAGTGCACTCTCTGGACTCACTGCACTGCATCACCAGTGGTGCCAGTGCACTCTCTGGAGTCACTGCACTGCATCCCCAGTGGTGCCAGTGCACTCTGTGGACTCACTGCAGTGCATCCCCAGTGGTGCCAGTGCACTCTCTGGACTCACCGCACTGCATCCCCAGTGGTGCCAGTGCACTCTCTGTACTCACTGTGCTGCATCCCCAGTGGTGCCAGTGCACTCTCTGGACTCACCGCACTGCATCCCCAGTGGTGCCAGTGCACTCTCTGGACTCACTGCACTGCATCCCCAGTGGTGCCAGTGCACTCTCTGGACTCACTGCACTGCATCCCCAGTGGTGCCAGTGCACTCTCTGTAGTCATTGCGCTGCATCCCCAGTGGTACCAGTGCACTCTCTGGACTCACTGCACTGCATCCCCAGTGGGGCCAGTGCACTCTCTGGAGTCATTTCAGTGCATCCCCAGTTGTGCCAGTGCACTCTATGGACTCACTGCACTGCATCCCCAGTGGGGCCAGTGCACTCTCTGGAGTCATTTCAGTGCATCGCCAGTGGTGCCAGTGCACTCTATGGACTCACTGCAGTGCATCCCCAGTGGTGCCAGTGCACTCTCTGGACTCACTGCAGTGCATCCCCAGTGGTGCCAATGCACTCTCTGGACTCACTGCACTGCATCCCCAAGGTGCCAGTGCACTCTCTGCACTCACTACACTGCATCCCCAGTGGTGCCAGTGCACTCTCTGGACTCACTGCACTGCATCCCCAGTGGTGCCAGTGCACTCTCTGGACTCACAGCAGTGCATTCCCAGTGGTGCCAGTGCACTCTCTGGATTCACTGCACTGCATCCCCAGTGGTGCCAGTGCACTCTATGTAGTCGTTGCGCTGCATCCCCAGTGGTGCCAGTGCACTCTCTGGACTCACTGCACTGCATCCCCAGTGGTGCCAGTGCACTCTCTGGAGTCACTGCAGTGCATCCCCTGTGGTGCCAGTGCACTCTCTGGACTCACTGCACTGCATCCCCAGTGGTGCCAGTGCACTCTCTAGAGTCACTGCAGTGCATCCCCCGTGGTGCCAGTGCACTCTCTGGACTCACTGCACTGCATCCCCAGTGGTGCCAGTGCACTCTGTGGAGTCACTGTACTGCATCCCCAGTGGTGCCAGTGCACTCTGTGGACTCACTGCACTGCATCCAGAGTGGTGCCAGTGCACTCTCTGCACTCACAGCACTGCATCCCCAGTGGTGCCAGTGTACTCTCTGGACTCACTGCACTGCATCCCCAGTGGAGCCAGTTCACTCTCTGCACTCACTGCACTGCATCCCCAGTGGTGCCAGTGCACTCTCTGGAGTCTCTGCAGTGCATCACCAGTGGTGCCAGTGCACTCTGTGGACTCACTGTACTGCATCCCCAGTGGTGCCAGTGCACTCTCTGGACTCACTGCACTGCATCCCCAGTGGTGCCAGTGCACTCTCTGGACTCACTGCAGTACATCCCCAATGGTGCCAGTGTACTCTCTGCACTCACTGCAGTGCATCCCCAGTGGTGCCAGTGCACTCTCTGGACTCACTGCAGTGCATCCCCAGTGGTGCCAGTTCACTCTCTGGAGTCACTGTACTGCATCCCCAGTGGTGCCAGTGCACTCTGTGGACTCACTGCACTGCATCCCCAGTGGTGCCAGTGCACTCTCTGGACTAACTGAACTGCATCCCCAATTGATCCAGTGCACTCTCTGGACTCACTGCACTGCATCCCCAGTGGTGCCAGTGCACTCTCTGGACTCACTGCAGTGCATCCCCAGTGGTGCCAGTGCACTCTCTGGAGTCTCTGCAGTGCATCCCCAGTGGTGCCAGTGCACTCTGTGGACTCACTGTACTGCATCCCCAGTGGTGCCAGTGCACTCTCTGGACTCACTGCACTGCATCCCCATGGTGCCAGTGCACTCTCTGGACTCACTGCAGTACATCCCCAATGGTGCCAGTGTACTCTCTGCACTCACTGCAGTGCATCCCCAGTGGTGCCAGTGCACTCTCTGGACTCACTGCAGTGCATATCCAGTGGTGCCAGTGAACTCTCTGCCCTCAATGTACTGCATCCCCAGTGGTGCCAGTGCACTCTCTGGACTCACTGCACTGCATCCCGAGTGGAGCCAGTGCACTCTCTGGTCTCACTGCACTGCATCCCCAGTGGTGCCAGTGTACTCTCTGGACTCACTGCAGTGCATCCCCAGTGGTGCCAGTGCACACTGTGGTCACACTGTACTGCATCCACAGTGGTGCCAGTGTACTCTCTGGACTCACCGCACTGCACCCAGAGTGGTGCCAGTGCACTCTCTGGACTCACTGCACTGCATTCCCAGTGGTGCCAGTGCACTCTCTGGACTCACTGCAGTGCATCCCCAGTGGTGCCAGTGCACTCTCTGGACTCACTGCACTGCATCCCCAGTGGTGCCAGTGCTCTCTCTGGACTCACTGCACTGCATCCCCAGTGGTGCCAGTGCACTCTCTGGACTCACTGCAGTGCATCACCAGTGGTGCCAGTGCACTCTCTGGACTCACAGCAGTGCATCCCCAGTGGTGCCAGTGCACTCTCTAGAGTCACTGCAGTGCATCCCCAGTGGTGCCAGTGCACTCTCTGGACTCACTGCACTGCATCACCAGTGGTGCCAGTGCACTCTCTGGAGTCACTGCACTGCATCCCCAGTGGTGCCAGTGCACTCTGTGGACTCACTGCACTGCATCCAAAGTGGTGCCAGTGCACTCTCTGGACTCACTGCAGTGCATCCCCAGTGGTGCCAGTGCACTCTCTGGACTTACAGCACTGCATCCCCAGTGGTGCCAGTGCACTCTCTGGACTCACTGCGCTGCATCCCCAGTGGTGCCAGTGCACTCTCTGGACTCACTGTACTGCATCCCCAGTGGTGCCAGTGCACTCTCTGTAGTCATTGCGCTGCATCCCCAGTGGTGCCAGTGCACTCTCTGGACTCACTGCACTGCATCCCCAGTGGTGCCAGTGCACTCTCTGGAGTCACTGCAGTGCTTTCCCAGTGGTGCCAGTGCACTCTCTGGACTCACTGCACTGCATCCCCAGTGGTGCCAGTGCACTCTCTGGAGTCACTGCAGTGCTTCCCCAGTGGTGCCAGTGCACTCTCTGGAGTCTCTGCAGTGCATCCCCAGTGGTGCCAGTGCACTCTGTGGACTCACTGTACTGCATCCCCAGTGGTGCCAGTGCACTCTCTGGACTCACTGCACTGCATCCCCAGTGGTGCCAGTGCACTCTCTGGACTCACTGCACTGCATCCCCAGTGGTGCCAGTGCACTCTCTAGAGTCACTGCAGTGCATCCCCAGTGGTGCCAGTGCACTCTCTGGACTCACTGCAGTACATCCCCAATGGTGCCAGTGTACTCTCTGCACTCACTGCAGTGCATCCTCAGTGGTGCCAGTGCACTCTCTGGACTCACTGCAGTGCATACCCAGTGGTGCCAGTTCACTCTCTGGAGTCACTGTACTGCATCCCCAGTGGTGCCAGTGCACTCTCTGGACTCACTGCACTGCATCCCCAGTGGAGCCAGTGCACTCTCTGGACTCACTGCACTGCATCCCCAGTGGTGCCAGTGCACTCTCTGGACTCACTGCACTGCATCCCCAGTGGTGCCAGTGCACTCTGTGGACTCACTGTACTGCATCCACAGTGGTGCCAGTGCACTCTCTGGACTCACCGCACTGCATCCAGAGTGGTGCCAGTGCACTCTCTGGACTCACTGCACTGCATTCCCAGTGGTGCCAGTGCACTCTCTGGACTCACTGCTGTGCATCCCCAGTGGTGCCAGTGCACTCTCTGGACTCACTGCACTGCATCCCCAGTGGTGCCAGTGCTCTCTCTGGACTCACTGCACTGCATCCCCAGTGGTGCCAGTGCACTCTCTGGACTCACTGCAGTGCATCCCCAGTGGTGCCAGTGCACTCTCTGGACTCACAGCAGTGCATCCACAGTGGTGCCAGTGCACTCTCTGGACTCACTGCACTGCATCCGCAGTGGTGCCAGTGCACTCTCTAGAGTCACTGCAGTGCATCCCCAGTGGTGCCAGTGCACTCTCTGGACTCACTGCACTGCATCACCAGTGGTGCCAGTGCACTCTCTGGAGTCACTGCACTGCATCCCCAGTGGTGCCAGTGCACTCTGTGGACTCACTGCACTGCATCCCCAGTGGTGCCAGTGCACTCTCTGGACTCACCGCACTGCATCCCCAGTGGTGCCAGTGCACTCTCTGGAGTCACTGCAGTGCATCCCCAGTGGTGCCAGTGCACTCTCTGGACTTACAGCACTGCATCCCCAGTGGTGCCTGTGCACTCTCTGGACTCACTGTGCTGCATCCCCTGTGGTGCCAGTGCACTCTCTGGACTCACCGCACTGCATCCCCAGTGGTGCCAGTGCACTCTCTGGACTCACTGCAGTGCATCCCCAGTGGTGCCAGTGCACTCTCTGGACTCACTGCACTGCATCCCCAGTGGTGCCAGTGCACTCTCTGGACTCACTGCACTGCATCCCCAGTGGTGCCAGTGCACTCTCTGGACTCACTGCAGTACATCCCCAATGGTGCCAGTGTACTCTCTGTACTCACTGCAGTGCATCCCCAGTGGTGCCAGTGCACTCTCTGGACTCACTGCAGTGCATCCCCAGTGGTGCCAGTTCACTCTCTGGAGTCACTGTACTGCATCCCCAGTGGTGCCAGTGCACTCTCTGGACTCACTGCACTGCATCCCCAGTGGTGCCAGTGCACTCTCTGGACTAACTGAACTGCATCCCCAATTGATCCAGTGCACTCTCTTTACTCACTGCACTGCATCCCCAGTGGTGCCAGTGCACTCTCTGGAGTCACTGCAGTGCATCGCCAGTGGTGCCAGTGCACTCTGTGGACTCACTGTACTGCATCCCCAGTGGTGCCAGTGCACTCTCTGGAGTCTCTGCAGTGCATCCACAGTGGTGCCAGTGCACTCTGTGGACTCACTGTACTGCATCCCCAGTTGTACCAGTGCACTCTCTGGACTCACTGCACTGCATCCCCAGTGGTGCCAGTGCACTCTCTGGACTCACTGCAGTACATCCCCAATGGTGCCAGTGTACTCTCTGCACTCACTGCAGTGCATCCCCAGTGGTGCCAGTGCACTCTCTGGACTCACTGCAGTGCATACCCAGTGGTGCCAGTTCACTCTCTGGAGTCACTGTACTGCATCCCCAGTGGTGCCAGTGCACTCTCTGGACTCACTGCACTGCATCCCCAGTGGAGCCAGTGCACTCTCTGGACTCACTGCACTGCATCCCCAGTGGTGCAAGTGCACTCTCTGGACTCACTGCAATGCATCCCCAGTGGTGCCAGTGCACTCTCTGTAGTCATTGCGCTGCATCCCCAGTGGTACCAGTGCACTCTCTGGACTCACTGTACTGCATTCACAGTGGCGCCAGTGCACTCTCTGGACTCACCGCACTGCATCCAGAGTGGTGCCAGTGCACTCTCTGGACTCACTGCACTGCATCCCCAGTGGTGCCAGTGCACTCTCTGGACTCACTGTACTGCATCCCCAGTGGTGCCAGTGCACTCTCTGGACTCTCTGCACTGCATCCCCAGTGGTGCCAGTGCACTCTCTGTAGTCATTGCGCTGCATCCCCAGTGGTACCAGTGCACTCTCTGGACTCACTGCACTGCATCCCCAGTGGGGCCAGTGCACTCTCTGGAGTCATTTCAGTGCATCCCCAGTTGTGATAGTGCACTCTATGGACTCACTGCACTGCATCCCCAGTGGGGCCAGTGCACTCTCTGGAGTCATTTCAGTGCATCCCCAGTTGTGCCAGTGCACTCTATGGACTCACTGCAGTGCATCCCCAGTGGTGCCAGTGCACTCTCTGGACTCACTGCAGTGCATCCCCAGTGGTGCCAGTGCACTCTCTGGACTCACTGCACTGCATCCCCAAGGTGCCAGTGCACTCTCTGCACTCACTACACTGCATCCCCAGTGGTGCCAGTGCACTCTCTGGACTCACTGCAGTGCATCCCCAGTGGTGCCAGTGCACTCTCTGGACTCACAGCAGTGCATTCCCAGTGGTGCCAGTGCACTCTCTGGATTCACTGCACTGCATCCCCAGTGGTGCCAGTGCACTATCTGGACTCACTGCACTGCATCCCCAGTGCTGACAGTGCACTCTCTGGACTCACTGCACTGCATCCCCAGTGGTGCCAGTGCACTCTCTGGACTCACTGCAGTGCATCCCCAGTGGTGCCAGTGCACTCTCTGGACTCACTGCACTGCATCCCCAGTGGTGCCAGTGCACTCTCTGGAGTCTCTGCAGTGCATCCCCAGTGGTGCCAGTGCACTCTGTGGACTCACTGTACTGCATCCCCAGTGGTGCCAGTGCACTCTCTGGACTCACTGCAGTACATCCCCAATGGTGCCAGTGTACTCTCTGCACTCACTGCAGTGCATCCCCAGTGGTGCCAGTGCACTCTCTGGAGTCACTGTACTGCATCCCCAGTGGTGCCAGTGCACTCTCTGGACTCACTGCAGTGCATCCCCAGTGGTGCCAGTGCACTCTCTGGACTAACTGAACTGCATCCCCAGTTGATCCAGTGCACTCTCTGGACTCACTACACTGCATCCCCAGTGGTGCCAGTGCACTCTCTAGAGTCACTGCACTGCATCCAGAGTGGTGCCAGTGCACTCTCTGGACTCACTGCACTGCATCCCCAGTGGTGCCAGTGCACTCTCTGGACTCACTGCAGTGCATCCCTAGCGGTGCCAGTTCACTCTCTGGAGTCACTGTACTGCATCCCCAGTGGTGCCAGTGCACTCTCTGGACTCACTGCAGTGCATCCCCAGTGGTGCCAGTGCACTCTCTGGACTAACTGAACTGCATCCCCAATTGATCCAGTGCACTCTCTGGACTCACCGCGCTGCATCCAGAGTGGTGCCAGTGCACTCTCTAGAGTCACTGCAGTGCATCCCCAGTGGTGCCAGTGCACTCTCTGGACTCACTGCACTGCATCACCAGTGGTGCCAGTGCACTCTCTGGAGTCACTGCAGTGCATCCCCAGTGGTGCCAGTGCACTCTGTGGACTCACTGCACTGCATCCCCAGTGGTGCCAGTGCACTCTCTGGACTCACCGCACTGCATCCCCAGTGGTGCCAGTGCACTCTCTGGACTCACTGCAGTGCATCCCCAGTGGTGCCAGTGCACTCTCTGGACTCACTGCAGTGCATATCCAGTGGTGCCAGTGCACTCTCTGCACTCAATGTACTGCATCCCCAGTGGTGCCAGTGCACTCTCTGGACTCACTGCACTGCATCCCCAGTGGAGCCAGTGCACTCTCTGGACTCACTGCACTGCATCCCCAGTGGTGCCAGTGTACTCTCTGGACTCACTGCAGTGCATCCCCAGTGGTGCCAGTGCACTCTGTGGACTCACTGTACTGCATCCACAGTGGTGCCAGTGCACTCTCTGGACTCACCGCACTGCATCCAGAGTGGTGCCAGTGCACTCTCTGGACTCACTGCACTGCATTCCCAGTGGTGCCAGTGCACTCTCTGGACTCACTGCAGTGCATCCCCAGTGGTGCCAGTGCACTCTCTGGACTACCTGCACTGCATCCCCAGTGGTGCCAGTGCTCTCTCTGGACTCACTGCAGTGCATCCCCAGTGGTGCCAGTGCACTCTCTGGACTCACTGCAGTGCATCCCCAGTGGTGCCAGTGCACTCTCTGGACTCACAGCAGTGCATCCCCAGTGGTGCCAGTGCACTCTCTAGAGTCACTGCAGTGGATCCCCAGTGGTGCCAGTGCACTCTCTGGACTCACTGCACTGCATCACCAGTGGTGCCAGTGCACTCTCTGGAGTCACTGCACTGCATCCCCAGTGGTGCCAGTGCACTCTGTGGACTCACTGCACTGCATCCAAAGTGGTGCCAGTGCACTCTCTGGACTCACTGCAGTGCATCCCCAGTGGTGCCAGTGCACTCTCTGGACTTACAGCACTGCATCCCCAGTGGTGCCAGTGCACTCTCTGGACTCACTGCGCTGCATCCCCAGTGGTGCCAGTGCACTCTCTGGACTCACTGTACTGCATCCCCAGTTGTGCCAGTGCACTCTCTGTAGTCATTCCGCTGCATCCCCAGTGGTGCCAGTGCACTCTCTGGACTCACTGCACTGCATCCCCAGTGGTGCCAGTGCACTCTCTGGACTCACTGCAGTGCTTCCCCAGTGGTGCCAGTGCACTCTCTGGACTCACTGCACTGCATCCCCAGTGGTGCCGGTGCACTCTCTAGAGTCACTGCAGTGCATTCCCACTGGTGCCAGTGCACTCTCTGGAGTCTCTGCAGTGCATCCCCAGTGGTGCCAGTGCACTCTGTGGACTCACTGTACTGCATCCCCAGTGGTGCCAGTGCACTCTCTGGACTCACTGCACTGCATCCCCAGTGGTGCCAGTGCACTCTCTGGACTCACTGCAGTGCATCCCCAGTGGTGCCAGTGCACTCTCTGGACTCACTGCAGTACATCCCCAATGGTGCCAGTGTACTCTCTGCACTCACTGCAGTGCATTCTCAGTGGTGCCAGTGCACTCTCTGGACTCACTGCAGTGCATACCCAGTGGTGCCAGTTCACTCTCTGGAGTCACTGTACTGCATCCCCAGTGGTGCCAGTGCACTCTCTCGACTCACTGCACTGCATCCCCAGTGGAGCCAGTGCACTCTCTGGACTCACTGCACTGCATCCCCAGTGGTGCCAGTGCACTCTCTGGACTCACTGCAGTGCATCCCCAGTGGTGCCAGTGCACTCTGTGGACTCACTGTACTGCATCCCCAGTGGTGCCAGTGCACTCTCTGGACTCACCGCACTGCATCCCCAGTGGTGCCAGTGCACTCTCTGGACTCACTGCACTGCATTCCCAGTGGTGCCAGTGCACTCTCTGGACTCACTGCAGTGCATCCCCAGTGGTGCCAGTGCACTCTCTGGACTCACTGCACTGCATCCCCAGTGGTGCCAGTGCTCTCTCTGGACTCACTGCACTGCATCCCCAGTGGTGCCAGTGCACTCTCTGGACTCAATGCAGTGCATCCCCAGTGGTGCCAGTGCACTCTCTGGACTCACTGCAGTGCATCCCCAGTGGTGCCAGTGCACTCTCTGGACTCACTGCACTGCATCCCCAGTGGTGCCAGTGCACTCTCTAGAGTCACTGCAGTGCATCCCCAGTGGTGCCAGTGCACTCTCTGGACTCACTGCACTGCATCACCAGTGGTGCCAGTGCACTCTCTGGACTCACTGCACTGCATCCCCAGTGGTGCCAGTGCACTCTGTGGACTCACTGCACTGCATCCCCAGTGGTGCCAGTGCACTCTCTGGACTCACCGCACTGCATCCCCAGTGGTGCCAGTGCACTCTCTGGACTCACTGCAGTGCATCCCCAGTGGTGCCAGTGCACTCTCTGGACTTACATCACTGCATCCCCAGTGGTGCCAGTGCACTCTCTGGACTCACTGTGCTGCATCCCCAGTGGTGCCAGTGCACTCTCTGGACTCACCGCACTGCATCCCCAGTGGTGCCAGTGCACTCTCTGGACTCACAGCAGTGCATCCCCAGTGGTGCCAGTGCACTCTCTAGAGTCACTGCAGTGCATCCCCAGTGGTGCCAGTGCACTCTCTGGACTCACTGCACTGCATCCCCAGTGGTGCCAGTGCACTCTGTGGACTCACTGCACTGCATCCCCAGTGGTGCCAGTGCACTCTCTGGACTCACTGCAGTGCATCCCCAGTGGTGCCAGTGCACTCTGTGGACTCACTGTACTGCATCCACAGTGGTGCCAGTGCACTCTCTGGACTCACCGCACTGCATCCCCAGTGGTGCCAGTGCACTCTCTGGACTCACTGCACTGCATTCCCAGTGGTGCCAGTGCACTCTCTGGACTCACTGCAGTGCATCCCCAGTGGTGCCAGTGCACTCTCTGGACTCACTGCACTGCATCCCCAGTGGTGCCAGTGCTCTCTCTGGACTCACTGCACTGCATCCCCAGTGGTGCCAGTGCACTCTCTGGACTCACTGCAGTGCATCCCCAGTGGTGCCAGTGCACTCTCTGGACTCACTGCAGTGCATCCCCAGTGGTGCCAGTGCACTCTCTGGACTCACTGCACTGCATCCCCAGTGGTGCCAGTGCACTCTCTAGAGTCACTGCAGTGCATCCCCAGTGGTGCCAGTGCACTCTCTGGACTCACTGCACTACATCACAAGTGGTGCCAGTGCACTCTCTGGACTCACTGCACTGCATCCCCAGTGGTGCCAGTGCACTCTGTGGACTCACTGCACTGCATCCCCAGTGGTGCCAGTGCACTCTCTGGACTCACCGCACTGCATCCCCAGTGGTGCCAGTGCACTCTCTGGACTCACTGCAGTGCATCCCCAGTGGTGCCAGTGCACTCACTGGACTTACAGCACTGCATCCCCAGTGGTGCCAGTGCACTCTCTGGACTCACCGCACTGCATCCCCAGTGGTGCCAGTGCACTCTCTGGACTCACTGCACTGCATCCCCAGTGGTGCCAGTGCACTCTCTGGAGTCACTGCAGTGCTTCCCCAGTGGTGCCAGTGCACTCTCTGGACTCACTGCACTGCATCCCCAGTGGTGCCGGTGCACTCTCTAGAGTCACTGCAGTGCATTCCCAGTGGTGCCAGTGCACTCTCTGGAGTCTCTGCAGTGCATCCCCAGTGGTGCCAGTGCACTCTGTGGACTCACTGTACTGCATCCCCAGTGGTGCCAGTGCACTCTCTGGACTCACTGCACTGCATCCCCAGTGGTGCCAGTGCACTCTCTGGACTCACTGCAGTACATCCCCAATGGTGCCAGTGTACTCTCTGCACTCACTGCAGTGCATCCCCAGTGGTGCCAGTGCACTCTCTGGACTCACTGCAGTGCATCCCCAGTGGTGCCAGTTCACTCTCTGGAGTCACTGTACTGCATCCCCAGTGGTGCCAGTGCACTCTGTCGACTCACTGCACTGCATCCCCAGTGGTGCCAGTGCACTCTCTGCACTCACTGCACTGCATCCCCAGTGGTGCCAGTGTACTCTCTGGACTCACTGCACTGCATCCGCAGTGGAGCCAGTTCACTCTCTGGACTCACTGCACTGCATCCCCAGTGGTGCCAGTGCACTCTCTGGACTCACTGCAGTGCATCCCCAGTGGTGCCAGTACACCCTCTGGACTCAGTGCAGTGCATCCCCAGTGGTGCCAGTGCACTCTCTGGACTCACCGCACTGCATCCCCAGTGGTGCCAGTGCACTCTCTGCACTCACTGCAGTGCATCCCCAGTGGTGCCAGTGCACTCTCTGGACTCACTTCACTGCATCCCCAGTGGTGCCAGTGCACTCTCTGGAGTCACTGCACTGCATCCCCAGTGGTGCCAGTGCACTCTCTGGACTCACTGCAGTGCATCCCCAGTGGTGCCAGTGCACTCTCTGCACTCACTGCACTGCATCCCCTGTGGTGCCAGTGCACTCTCTGGAGTCACTGCACTGCATCCCCAGTGGTGCCAGTGCACTCTCTGGACTCACTGCACTGCATCACCAGTGGTGCCAGTGCACTCTGTGGACTCACTGCACTGCATCCCCAGTGGTGCCAGTGCACTCTCTGGACTCACTGCAGTGCATCCCCAGTGGTGCCAGTGCACTCTCTGGACTCACTGCAGTGCATCCCCAGTGGTGCCAGTGCACTCTCTGGACTTACAGCACTACATCCCCAGTGGTGCCAGTGCACTCTCTGGACTCACTGTGCTGCATCCCCAGTGGTGCCAGTGCACTCTCTGGACTCACCGCACTGCATCCCCAGTGGTGCCAGTGCACTCTCTGGACTCACTGCAGTGCATCCCCAGTGGTGCCAGTGCACTCTCTGGACTCACTGCACTGCATCCCCAGTGGTGCCAGTGCACTCTCTGGAGTCACTGCAGTGCATCCCCAGTGGTGCCAGTGCACTCTCTGGACTCACTGCACTGCATCCCCAGTGGTGCCAGTGCACTCTCTGGACTCACCGCGCTGCATCCAGAGTGGTGCCAGTGCACTCTCTGGACTCACTGCAGTGCATCCCCAGTGGAGCCAGTGCACTCTCTGGACTCACTGCAGTGCATATCCAGTGGTGCCAGTGCACTCTCTGCACTCAATGTACTGCATCCCCAGTGGTGCCAGTGCACTCTCTGGACTCACTGCACTGCATCCCCAGTGGAGCCAGTGCACTCTGTGGACTCACTGCACTGCATCCCCAGTGGTGCCAGTGTACTCTCTGGACTCACTGCAGTGCATCCCCAGTGGTGCCAGTGCACTCTGTGGACTCACTGTACTGCATCCCCAGTGGTGCCAGTGCACTCTCTGGACTCACTGCACTGCATCCCCAGTGGTGCCAGTGCACTCTCTGGACTAACTGAACTGCATCCCCAATTGATCCAGTGCACTCTCTGGACTCACTGCACTGCATCCCCAGTGGTGCCAGTGCACTCTCTGGAGTCACTGCAGTGCATCGCCAGTGGTGCCAGTGCACTCTGTGGACTCACTGTACTGCATCCCCAGTGGTGCCAGTGCACTCTCTGGAGTCTCTGCAGTGCATCCCCAGTGGTGCCAGTGCACTCTGTGGACTCACTGTACTGCATCCCCAGTGGTGCCAGTGCACTCCCTGGACTCACTGCACTGCATCCCCAGTGGTGCCAGTGCACTCTCTGGACTCACTGCACTGCATCCCCAGTGGTGCCAGTGCACTCTCTGGACTCACTGCACTGCATCCCCAGTGGTGCCAGTGCACTCTCTGGACTCACTGCACTGCATCCCCAGTGGTGCCTGTGCACTCTCTGTAGTCATTGCGCTGCATCCCCAGTGGTACCAGTGCACTCTCTGGACTCACTGTACTGCATTCACAGTGGCGCCAGTGCACTCTCTGGACTCACCGCACTGCATCCAGAGTGGTGCCAGTGCACTCTCTGGACTCACTGCACTGCATCCCCAGTGGTGCCAGTGCACTCTCTGGACTCACTGCACTGCATCCCCAGTGGTGCCAGTGCACTCTCTGGACTCACCGCACTGCATCCCCAGTGGTGCCAGTGCACTCTCTGTAGTCATTGCGCTGCATCCCCAGTGGTACCAGTGCACTCTCTGGACTCACTGCACTGCATCCCCAGTGGGGCCAGTGCACTCTCTGGAGTCATTTCAGTGCATCCCCAGTTGTGCCAGTGCACTCTATGGACTCACTGCACTGCATCCCCAGTGGTGCCAGTGCACTCTCTGGACTCACTGCAGTACATCCCCAATGGTGCCAGTGTACTCTCTGCACTCACTGCAGTGCATCCCCAGTGGTGCCAGTGCACTCTCTGGACTCACTGCAGTGCATCCCCAGTGGTGCCAGTTCACTCTCTGGAGTCACTGTACTGCATCCCCAGTGGTGCCAGTGCACTCTGTCGACTCACTGCACTGCATCCCCAGTGGTGCCAGTGCACTCTCTGCACTCACTGCACTGCATCCCCAGTGGTGCCAGTGTACTCTCTGGACTCACTGCACTGCATCCCCAGTGGAGTCAGTTCACTCTCTGGACTCACTGCACTGCATCCCCAGTGGTGCCAGTGCACTCTCTGGAGTCTCTGCAGTGCATCCCCAGTGGTGCCAGTACACCCTCTGGACTCAGTGCAGTGCATCCCCAGTGGTGCCAGTGCACTCTCTGGACTCACCGCACTGCATCCCCAGTGGTGCCAGTGCACTCTCTGCACTCACTGCAGTACATCCCCAGTGGTGCCAGTGCACTCTCTGGACTCACTTCACTGCATCCCCAGTGGTGCCAGTGCACTCTCTGGAGTCACTGCACTGCATCCCCAGTGGTGCCAGTGCACTCTCTGGACTCACTGCAGTGCATCCCCAGTGGTGCCAGTGCACTCTCTGCACTCACTGCACTGCATCCCCTGTGGTGCCAGTGCACTCTCTGGAGTCACTGCACTGCATCCCCAGTGGTGCCAGTGCACTCTCTGGACTCACTGCACTGCATCACCAGTGGTGCCAGTGCACTCTGTGGACTCACTGCACTGCATCCCCAGTGGTGCCAGTGCACTCTCTGGACTCACTGCAGTGCATCCCCAGTGGTGCCAGTGCACTCTCTGGACTCACTGCAGTGCATCCCCAGTGGTGCCAGTGCACTCTCTGGACTCACTGTGCTGCATCCCCAGTGGTGCCAGTGCACTCTCTGGACTAACCGCACTGCATCCCCAGTGGTGCCAGTGCACTCTCTGGACTCACTGCAGTGCATCCCCAGTGGTGCCAGTGCACTCTCTGGACTCACTGCACTGCATCCCCAGTGGTGCCAGTGCACTCTCTGGACTCACTGCAGTGCTTCCCCAGTGGTGCCAGTGCACTCTCTGGACTCACTGCACTGCATCCCCAGTGGTGCCGGTGCACTCTCTAGAGTCACTGCAGTGCATTCCCAGTGGTGCCAGTGCACTCTCTGGAGTCTCTGCAGTGCATCCCCAGTGGTGCCAGTGCACTCTGTGGACTCACTGTACTGCATCCCCAGTGGTGCCAGTGCACTCTCTGGACTCACTGCACTGCATCCCCAGTGGTGCCAGTGCACTCTCTGGACTCACTGCAGTACATCCCCAATGGTGCCAGTGTACTCTCTGCACTCACTGCAGTGCATCCCCAGTGGTGCCAGTGCACTCTCTGGACTCACTGCAGTGCATCCCCAGTGGTGCCAGTTCACTCTCTGGAGTCACTGTACTGCATCCCCAGTGGTGCCAGTGCACTCTCTGGACTCACTGCACTGCATCCAGAGTGGTGCCAGTGCACTCTCTGGACTAACTGAACTGCATCCCCAATTGATCCAGTGCACTCTCTGGACTCACTGCACTGCATCCCCAGTGGTGCCAGTGCACTCTCTGGAGTCACTGCAGTGCATCGCCAGTGGTGCCAGTGCACTCTGTGGACTCACTGTACTGCATCCCCAGTGGTGCCAGTGCACTCTCTGGACTCACTGCACTGCATCCCCAGTGGTGCCAGTGCACTCTGTGGACTCACTGTACTGCATCCCCAGTTGTGCCAGTGCACTCCCTGGACTCACTGCACTGCATCCCCAGTGTTGCCAGTGCACTCTCTGGACTCACTGCACTGCATCCCCAGTGGTGCCAGTGCACTCTCTGGACTCACTGCACTGCATCCCCAGTGGTGCCAGTGCACTCTCTGGACTCACTGCACTGCATCCCCAGTGGTGCCAGTGCACTCTCTGTAGTCATTGCGCTGCATCCCCAGTGGTACCAGTGCACTCTGTGGACGCACTGTACTGCATCCCCAGTGGTGCCAGTGCACTCTGTGGACTCACTGCACTGCATCCCCAGTGGTGCCAGTGCACTCTCTGCACTCACTGCACTGCATCCCCAGTGGTGCCAGTGTACTCTCTGGACTCACTGCACTGCATCCCCAGTGGAGCCAGTTCACTCTCTGGACTCACTACACTGCATCCCCAGTGGTGCCAGTGCACTCTCTGGAGTCTCTGCAGTGCATCCCCAGTGTTGCCAGTGCACTCTGTGGACTCACTGTACTGCATCCCCAGTGGTGCCAGTGCACTCTCTGGACTCACTGCACTGCATCCCCAGTGGTGCCAGTGCGCTCTCTGGACTCACTGCAGTACATACCCAATGGTGCCAGTGTACTCTCTGCACTCAGTGCAGTGCATCCCCAGTGGTGCCAGTGCACTCTCTGGACTCACTGTACTGCATCCCCAGTGGTGCCAGTTCACTCTCTGGAGTCACTGTACTGCATCCCCAGTGGTGCCAGTGCACTCTGTGGACTCACTGCACTGCATCCCCAGTGGTGCCAGTGCACTCTCTGGACTAACTGAACTGCATCCCCAATTGATCCAGTGCACTCTCTGGACTCACTGCACTGCATCCCCAGTGGTGCCAGTGCACTCTCTGGAGTCTCTGCAGTGCATCCCCAGTGGTGCCAGTGCACTCTGTGGACTCACTGTACTGCATCCGCAGTGGTGCCAGTGCACTCTCTGGACTCACTGCACTGCATCCCCATGGTGCCTGTGCACTCTCTGGACTCACTGCAGTACATCCCCAATGGTGGCAGTGTACTCTCTGCACTCACTGCAGTGCATCCCCAGTGGTGCCAGTGCACTCTCTGGACTCACTGCAGTGCATATCCAGTGGTGCCAGTGAACTCTCTGCCCTCAATGTACTGCATCCCCAGTGGTGCCAGTGCACTCTCTGGACTCACTGCACTGCATCCCCAGTGGAGCCAGTGCACTCTCTGGACTCACTGCACTGCATCCCCAGTGGTGCCAGTGTACTCTCTGGACTCACTGCAGTGCATCCCCAGTGGTGCCAGTGCACACTGTGGACTCACTGTACTGCATCCACAGTGGTGCCAGTGCACTCTCTGGACTCACCGCACTGCATCCAGAGTGGTGCCAGTGCACTCTCTGGACTCACTGCACTGCATTCCCAGTGGTGCCAGTGCACTCTCTGGACTCACTGCAGTGCATCCCCAGTGGTGCCAGTGCACTCTCTGGACTCACTGCACTGCATCCCCAGTGGTGCCAGTGCTCTCTCTGGACTAACTGCACTGCATCCCCAGTGGTGCCAGTGCACTCTCTGGACTCACTGCAGTGCATCCCCAGTGGTGCCAGTGCACTCTCTGGACTCACAGCAGTGCATCCCCAGTGGTGCCAGTGCACTCTCTAGAGTCACTGCAGTGCATCCCCAGTGGTGCCAGTGCACTCTCTGGACTCACTGCACTGCATCCCCAGTGGTGCCAGTGCACTCTCTGGAGTCACTGCACTGCATCCCCAGTGGTGCCAGTGCACTCTGTGGACTCACTGCACTGCATCCAAAGTGGTGCCAGTGCACTCTCTGGACTCACTGCAGTGCATCCCCAGTGGTGCCAGTGCACTCTCTGGACTTACTGCACTGCATCCCCAGTGGTGCCAGTGCACTCTCTGGACTCACTGCGCTGCATCCCCAGTGGTGCCAGTGCACTCTCTGGACTCACTGTACTGCATCCCCAGTGGTGCCAGTGCACTCTCTGTAGTCATTGCGCTGCATCCCCAGTGGTGCCAGTGCACTCTCTGGACTCACTGCACTGCATCCCCAGTGGTGCCAGTGCACTCTCTTTAGTCACTGCAGTGCTTCCCCAGTGGTGCCAGTGCACTCTCTGGACTCACTGCACTGCATCCCCAGTGGTGCCGGTGCACTCTCTAGAGTCACTGCAGTGCATTCCCACTGGTGTCAGTGCACTCTCTGGAGTCTCTGCAGTGCATCCCCAGTGGTGCCAGTGCACTCTCTGGACTCACTGTACTGCATCCCCAGTGGTGCCAGTGCACTCTCTGGACTCACTGCACTGCATCCCCAGTGGTGCCAGTGCACTCTCTGGACTCACTGCAGTGCATCCCCAGTGGTGCCAGTGCACTCTCTGGACTCACTGCACTGCATCCCCAGTGGTGCCAGTGCACTCTCTGGACTCACTGCAGTACATCCCCAATGGTGCCAGTGTACTCTCTGCACTCACTGCAGTGCATCCTCAGTGGTGCCAGTGCACTCTCTGGACTCACTGCAGTGCATACCCAGTGGTGCCAGTTCACTCTCTGGAGTCACTGTACTGCATCCCCAGTGGTGCCAGTGCACTCTCTGGACTCACTGCACTGCATCCCCAGTGGAGCCAGTGCACTCTCTGGACTCACTGCACTGCATCCCCAGTGGTGCCAGTGCACTCTCTGGACTCACTGCAGTGCATCCCCAGTGGTGCCAGTGCACTCTGTGGACGCACTGTACTGCATCCCCAGTGGTGCCAGTGCACTCTCTGGACTCACCGCACTGCATCCAGAGTGGTGCCAGTGCACTCTCTGGACTCACTGCACTGCATTCCCAGTGGTGCCAGTGCACTCTCTGGACTCACTGCAGTGCATCCCCAGTGGTGCCAGTGCACTCTCTGGACTCACTGCACTGCATCCCCAGTGGTGCCAGTGCTCTCTCTGGACTCACTGCACTGTATCCCCAGTGGTGCCAGTGCACTCTCTGGACTCACTGCAGTGCATCCCCAGTGGTGCCAGTGCACTCTCTGGACTCACTGCAGTGCATCACCAGTGGTGCCAGTTCACTCTCTGGAGTCACTGTACTGCATCCCCAGTGGTGCCAGTGCACTCTCTGGACTCACTGCAGTGCATCCCCAGTGGTGCCAGTGCACTCTCTGGACTAACTGAACTGCATCCCCAGTTGATCCAGTGCACTCTCTGGACTCACTGCACTGCATCCCCAGTGGTGCCAGTGCACTCTCTGGACTCACTGCACTGCATCCCCAGTGGTGCCAGTGCACTCTCTGGACTCACTGCAGTGCATCCCCAGTGGTGCCAGTGCACTCTGTGGACTCACTGTACTGCATCCCCAGTGGTGCCTGTGCACTCTCTGGACTCACTGTGCTGCATCCCCAGTGGTGCCAGTGCACTCTCTGGAGTCACTGCACTGCATCCCCAGTGGTGCCAGTGCACTCTCTGGACTTACAGCACTGCATCCCCAGTGGTGCCTGTGCACTCTCTGGACTCACTGTGCTGCATCCCCAGTGGTGCCAGTGCACTCTCTGGAGTCACTGCAGTGCTTCCCCAGTGGTGCCAGTGCACTCTCTGGACTCACTGCACTGCATCCCCAGTGGTGCCGGTGCACTCTCTAGAGTCACTGCAGTGCATTCCCAGTGGTGCCAGTGCACTCTCTGGAGTCTCTGCAGTGCATCCCCAGTGGTGCCAGTGCACTCTGTGGACTCACTGTACTGCATCCCCTGTGGTGCCAGTGCACTCTCTGGACTCACTGCACTGCATCCCCAGTGGTGCCAGTGCACTCTCTGGACTCACTGCAGTACATCCCCAATGGTGCCAGTGTACTCTCTGCACTCACTGCAGTGCATCCCCAGTGGTGCCAGTGCACTCTCTGGACTCACTGCAGTGCATCCCCAGTGGTGCCAGTTCACTCTCTGGAGTCACTGTACTGCATCCCCAGTGGTGCCAGTGCACTCTCTGGACTCACTGCAGTGCATCCCCAGTGGTGCCAGTGCACTCTCTGGACTAACTGAACTGCATCCCCAATTGATCCAGTGCACTCTCTTTACTCACTGCACTGCATCCCCAGTGGTGCCAGTGCACTCTCTGGAGTCTCTGCAGTGCATCCCCAGTGGTGCCAGTGCACTCTGTGGACTCACTGTACTGCATCCCCAGTGGTGCCAGTGCACTCTCTGGACTCACTGCACTGCATCCCCAGTGGTGCCAGTGCACTCTCTGGACTCACTGCAGTACATCCCCAATGGTGCCAGTGTACTCTCTGCACTCACTGCAGTGCATCCCCAGTGGTGCCAGTGCACTCTCTGGACTCACTGCACTGCATACCCAGTGGTGCCAGTTCACTCTCTGGAGTCACTGTACTGCATCCCCAGTGGTGCCAGTGCACTCTCTGGACTCACTGCACTGCATCCCCAGTGGAGCCAGTGCACTCTCTGGACTCACTGCACTGCATCCCCAGTTGTGCCAGTGCACTCTCTGGACTCACTGCACTGCATCCCCAGTGGTGCCAGTGCACTCTCTGTAGTCATTGCGCTGCATCCCCAGTGGTACCAGTGCACTCTCTGGACTCACTGTACTGCATTCACAGTGGCGCCAGTGCACTCTCTGGACTCACCGCACTGCATCCAGAGTGGTGCCAGTGCACTCTGTGGACTCACTGCACTGCATCCCCAGTGGTGCCAGTGCACTCTGTGGACTCACTGCAGTGCATCCCCAGTGGTGCCAGTGCACTCTCTGGACTCACTGCACTGCATCCCCAGTGGTGCCAGTGCACTCTCTGGACTCACTGCACTGCATCCCCAGTGGTGCCAGTGCACTCTCTGTAGTCATTGCGCTGCATCCCCAGTGGTACCAGTGCACTCTCTGGACTCACTGCACTGCATCCCCAGTGGGGCCAGTGCACTCTCTGGAGTCATTTCAGTGCATCCCCAGTTGTGCCAGTGCACTCTATGGACTCACTGCACTGCATCCCCAGTGGGGCCAGTGCACTCTCTGGAGTCATTTCAGTGCATCCCCAGTTGTGCCAGTGCACTCTATGGACTCACTGCAGTGCATCCCCAGTGGTGCCAGTGCACTCTCTGGACTCACTGCACTGCATCCCCAAGGTGCCAGTGCACTCTCTGCACTCACTACACTGCATCTCCAGTGGTGCCAGTGCACTCTCTGGACTCACTGCACTGCATCCCCAGTGGTGCCAGTGCACTCTCTGGACTCACTGCAGTGCATCCCCAGTGGTGCCAGTGCACTCTCTGGACTTACTGCACTGCATCCCCAGTGGTGCCAGTGCACTCTCTGGACTCACTGCGCTGCATCCCCAGTGGTGCCAGTGCACTCTCTGGACTCACTATATTGCATCCCCAGTGGTGCCAGTGCACTCTCTGTAGTCATTGCGCTGCATCCCCAGTGGTGCCAGTGCACTCTCTGGACTCACTGCACTACATCCCCAGTGGTGCCAGTGCACTCTCTGGAGTCACTGCAGTGCTTCCCCAGTGGTGCCAGTGCACTCTCTGGACTCACTGCACTGCATCCCCAGTGGTGCCGGTGCACTCTCTAGAGTCACTGCAGTGCATTCCCACTGGTGCCAGTGCACTCTCTGGAGTCTCTGCAGTGCATCCCCAGTGGTGCCAGTGCACTCTGTGGACTCACTGTACTGCATCCCCAGTGGTGCCAGTGCACTCTCTGGACTCACTGCACTGCATCCCCAGTGGTGCCAGTGCACTCTCTGGACTCACTGCAGTGCATCCCCAGTGGTGCCAGTGCACTCTCTGGACTCACTGCAGTGCATCCCCAGTGGTGTCAGTGCACTCTCTGGACTCACTGCAGTACATCCCCAATGGTGCCAGTGTACTCTCTGCACTCACTGCAGT
Source organism: Anser anser (assembly GCF_964211835.1). Classification (NCBI taxonomy): domain Eukaryota; kingdom Metazoa; phylum Chordata; class Aves; order Anseriformes; family Anatidae; genus Anser; species Anser anser. The sequence goes on along the minus strand of NW_028153569.1, from coordinate 35,198 downwards.
GCATCCTCAGTGGTGCCAGTGCACTCTCTGGACTCACTGCAGTGCATACCCAGTGGTGCCAGTTCACTCTCTGGAGTCACTGTACTGCATCCCCAGTGGTGCCAGTGCACTCTCTGGACTCACTGCACTGCATCCCCAGTGGAGCCAGTGCACTCTCTGGACTCACTGCACTGCATCCCCAGTGGTGCCAGTGCACTCTCTGGACTCACTGCAGTGCATCCCCAGTGGTGCCAGTGCACTCTATGGACGCACTGTACTGCATCCCCAGTGGTGCCAGTGCACTCTCTGGACTCACCGCACTGCATCCAGAGTGGTGCCAGTGCACTCTCTGGACTCACTGCACTGCATTCCCAGTGGTGCCAGTGCACTCTCTGGACTCACTGCAGTGCATCCCCAGTGGTGCCAGTGCACTCTCTGGACTCACTGCACTGCATCCCCAGTGGTGCCAGTGCTCTCTCTGGACTCACTGCACTGTATCCCCAGTGGTGCCAGTGCACTCTCTGGACTCACTGCAGTGCATCCCCAGTGGTGCCAGTGCACTCTCTGGACTCACAGCAGTGCATCCCCAGTGGTGCCAGTGCACTCTCTGGACTCACTGCACTGCATCCCCAGTGGTGCCAGTGCACTCTCTAGAGTCACTGCAGTGCATCCCCAGTGGTGCCAGTGCACTCTCTGGACTCACTGCACTGCATCACCAGTGGTGCCAGTGCACTCTCTGGAGTCACTGCACTGCATCCCCAGTGGTGCCAGTGCACTCTCTGGACTCACTGCACTGCATCCCCAGTGGTGCCAGTGCACTCTGTGGACTCACCGCACTGCATCCCCAGTGGTGCCAGTGCACTCTCTGGACTCACTGCAGTGCATCCCCAGTGGTGCCAGTGCACTCTCTGGACTTACAGCACTGCATCCCCAGTGGTGCCTGTGCACTCTCTGGACTCACTGTGCTGCATCCCCAGTGGTGCCAGTGCACTCTCTGGAGTCACTGCAGTGCTTCCCCAGTGGTGCCAGTGCACTCTCTGGACTCACTGCACTGCATCCCCAGTGGTGCCGGTGCACTCTCTAGAGTCACTGCAGTGCATTCCCAGTGGTGCCAGTGCACTCTCTGGAGTCTCTGCAGTGCATCCCCAGTGGTGCCAGTGCACTCTGTGGACTCACTGTACTGCATCCCCTGTGGTGCCAGTGCACTCTCTGGACTCACTGCACTGCATCCCCAGTGGTGCCAGTGCACTCTCTGGACTCACTGCAGTACATCCCCAATGGTGCCAGTGTACTCTCTGCACTCACTGCAGTGCATCCCCAGTGGTGCCAGTGCACTCTCTGGACTCACTGCAGTGCATCCCCAGTGGTGCCAGTTCACTCTCTGGACTCACTGTACTGCATCCCCAGTGGTGCCAGTGCACTCTCTGGACTCACTGCAGTGCATCCCCAGTGGTGCCAGTGCACTCTCTGGACTAACTGAACTGCATCCCCAATTGATCCAGTGCACTCTCTTTACTCACTGCACTGCATCCCCAGTGGTGCCAGTGCACTCTCTGGAGTCACTGCAGTGCATCGCCAGTGGTGCCAGTGCACTCTGTGGACTCACTGTACTGCATCCCCAGTGGTGCCAGTGCACTCTCTGGAGTCTCTGCAGTGCATCCCCAGTGGTGCCAGTGCACTCTCTGGACTCACTGTACTGCATCCCCAGTGGTGCCAGTGCACTCTCTGGACTCACTGCACTGCATCCCCAGTGGTGCCAGTGCACTCTCTGGACTCACTGCAGTACATCCCCAATGGTGCCAGTGTACTCTCTGCACTCACTGAAGTGCATCCCCAGTGGTGCCAGTGCACTCTCTGGACTCACTGCACTGCATACCCAGTGGTGCCAGTTCACTCTCTGGAGTCACTGTACTGCATCCCCAGTGGTGCCAGTGCACTCTCTGGACTCACTGCACTGCATCCCCAGTGGAGCCAGTGCACTCTCTGGACTCACTGCACTGCATCCCCAGTGGTGCCAGTGCACTCTCTGGACTCACTGCACTGCATCCCCAGTGGTGCCAGTGCACTCTCTGTAGTCATTGCACTGCATCCCCAGTGGTACCAGTGCACTCTCTGGACTCACTGTACTGCATCCCCAGTGGTGCCAGTGCACTCTCTGGACTCACCGCACTGCATCCAGAGTGGTGCCAGTGCACTCTCTGGACTCACTGCACTGCATCCCCAGTGGTGCCAGTGCACTCTGTGGACTCACTGCACTGCATCCCCAGTGGTGCCAGTGCACTCTCTGGACTCACTGCACTGCATCCCCAGTGGTGCCAGTGCACTCTCTGGACTCACTGCACTGCATCCCCAGTGGTGCCAGTGCACTCTCTGTAGTCATTGCGCTGCATCCCCAGTGGTACCAGTGCACTCTCTGGACTCACTGCACTGCATCCCCAGTGGGGCCAGTGCACTCTCTGGAGTCATTTCAGTGCATCCCCAGTTGTGCCAGTGCACTCTATGGACTCACTGCACTGCATCCCCAGTGGGGCCAGTGCACTCTCTGGAGTCATTTCAGTGCATCCCCAGTTGTGCCAGTGCACTCTATGGACTCACTGCAGTGCATCCCCAGTGGTGCCAGTGCACTCTGTGGACTCACTGCACTGCATCCCCAGTGGTGCCAGTGCACTCTCTGGACTCACTGCACTGCATCCCCAAGGTGCCAGTGCACTCTCTGCACTCACTACACTGCATCTCCAGTGGTGCCAGTGCACTCTCTGGACTCACTGCAGTGCATCCCCAGTGGTGCCAGTGCACTCTCTGGACTCACTGCAGTGCATCCCCAGTGGTGCCAGTGCACTCTCTGGACTCACAGCAGTGCATTCCCAGTGGTGCCAGTGCACTCTCTGGATTTACTGCACTGCATCCCCAGTGGTGCCAGTGCACTATCTGGACTCACTGAACTGCATCCCCAGTGCTGACAGTGCACTCTCTGGACTCACTGCACTGCATCCCCAGTGGTGCCAGTGCACTCTCTGGACTCACTGCAGTGCATCCCCAGTGGTGCCAGTGCACTCTCTGGACTCACTGCACTGCATCCCCAGTGGTGCCAGTGCACTCTCTGGAGTCTCTGCACTGCATCCCCAGTGGTGCCAGTGCACTCTGTGGACTCACTGTACTGCATCCCCAGTGGTGCCAGTGCACTCTCTGGACTCACTGCAGTACATCCCCAATGGTGCCAGTGTACTCTCTGCACTCACTGCAGTGCATCCCCAGTGGTGCCAGTGCACTCTGTGGACTCACTGCAGTGCATCCCCAGTGGTGCCAGTTCACTCTCTGGAGTCACTGTACTGCATCCCCAGTGGTGCCAGTGCACTCTCTGGAGTCACTGCAGTGCATCCCCAGTGGTGCCAGTGCACTCTCTGGACTCACCGCACTGCATCCCCAGTTGTTCCAGTGCACTCTCTGGACTCACTGCACTGCATCCCCAGTGGTGCCAGTGCACTCTCTAGAGTCACTGCAGTGCATCCCCAGTGGTGCCAGTGCACTCTCTGGACTCACTGCACTGCATCCCCAGTGGTGCCAGTGCACTCTCTGGACTCACTGCAGTGCATCCCCAGCGGTGCCAGTGCACTCTCTGGACTCACTGCACTGCATCCCCAGTGGTGCCAGTGCACTCTCTGGACTCACTGCACTGCATCCCCAGTGGTGCCAGTGCACTCTCTGGACTAACTGAACTGCATCCCCAATTGATCCAGTGCACTCTCTGGACTCACCGCGCTGCATCCAGAGTGGTGCCAGTGCACTCTCTAGAGTCACTGCAGTGCATCCCCAGTGGTGCCAGTGCACTCTCTGGACTCACTGCACTGCATCCCCAGTGGTGCCAGTGCACTCTCTGGAGTCACTGCAGTGCATCCCCAGTGGTGCCAGTGCACTCTCTGGACTCACTGCACTGCATCCCCAGTGGTGCCAGTGCACTCTCTGGACTCACCGCACTGCATCCAGAGTGGTGCCAGTGCACTCTCTGGACTCACTGCAGTGCATCCCCAGTGGAGCCAGTGCACTCTCTGGACTCACTGCAGTGCATATCCAGTGGTGCCAGTGCACTCTCTGCACTCAATGTACTGCATCCCCAGTGGTGCCAGTGCACTCTCTGGACTCACTGCACTGCATCCCCAGTGGAGCCAGTGCACTCTGTGGACTCACTGCACTGCATCCCCAGTGGTGCCAGTGTACTCTCTGGACTCACTGCAGTGCATCCCCAGTGGTGCCAGTGCACTCTGTGGACTCACTGTACTGCATCCACAGTGGTGCCAGTGCACTCTCTGGACTCACCGCACTGCATCCAGAGTGGTGCCAGTGCACTCTCTGGACTCACTGCACTGCATTCCCAGTGGTGCCAGTGCACTCTCTGGACTCACTGCAGTGCATCCCCAGTGGTGCCAGTGCACTCTCTGGACTCACTGCACTGCATCCCCAGTGGTGCCAGTGCTCTCTCTGGACTCACTGCAGTGCATCCCCAGTGGTGCCAGTGCACTCTCTGGACTCACTGCAGTGCATCCCCAGTGGTGCCAGTGCACTCTCTGGACTCACAGCAGTGCATCCCCAGTGGTGCCAGTGCACTCTCTAGATTCACTGCAGTGCATCCCCAGTGGTGCCAGTGCACTCTCTGGACTCACTGCACTGCATCACCAGTGGTGCCAGTGCACTCTCTGGAGTCACTGCACTGCATCCCCAGTGGTGCCAGTGCACTCTGTGGACTCACTGCACTGCATCCAAAGTGGTGCCAGTGCACTCTCTGGACTCACTGCAGTGCATCCCCAGTGGTGCCAGTGCACTCTCTGGACTTACAGCACTGAATCCCCAGTGGTGCCAGTGCACTCTCTGGACTCACTGCGCTGCATCCCCAGTGGTGCCAGTGCACTCTCTGGACTCACTGTACTGCATCCCCAGTGGTGCCAGTGCACTCTCTGTAGTCATTGCGCTGCATCCCCAGTGGTGCCAGTGCACTCTCTGGACTCACTGTGCTGCATCCCCAGTGGTGCCAGTGCACTCTCTGGAGTCACTGCAGTGCTTCCCCAGTGGTGCCAGTGCACTCTCTGGACTCACTGCACTGCATCCCCAGTGGTGCCGGTGCACTCTCTAGAGTCACTGCAGTGCATTCCCACTGGTGCCAGTGCACTCTCTGGAGTCTCTGCAGTGCATCCCCAGTGGTGCCAGTGCACTCTGTGGACTCACTGTACTGCATCCCCAGTGGTGCCAGTGCACTCTCTGGACTCACTGCACTGCATCCCCAGTGGTGCCAGTGCACTCTCTGGACTCACTGCACTGCATCACCAGTGGTGCCAGTGCACTCCCTGGACTCACTGCAGTGCATCCCCAGTGGTGCCAGTTCACTCTCTGGAGTCACTGTACTGCATCCCCAGTGGTGCCAGTGCACTCTCTGGACTCACTGCACTGCATCCCCAGTGGAGCCATTGCACTCTCTGGACTCACTGCACTGCATCCCCAGTGGTGCCAGTGCACTCTCTGGTCTCACTGCAGTGCATCCCCAGTGGTGCCAGTGCACTCTGTGGACTCACTGTACTGCATCCCCAGTGGTGCCAGTGCACTCTCTGGACTCACCGCACTGCATCCCCAGTGGTGCCAGTGAACTCTCTGGACTCACCGCACTGCATCCCCAGTGGTGCCAGTGCACTCTCTGGACTCACTGCAGTACATCCCCAATGGTGCCAGTGTACTCTCTGCACTCACTGCAGTGCATTCTCAGTGGTGCCAGTGCACTCTCTGGACTCACTGCAGTGCATACCCAGTGGTGCCAGTTCACTCTCTGGAGTCACTGTACTGCATCCCCAGTGGTGCCAGTGCACTCTCTGGACTCACTGCACTGCATCCCCAGTGGAGCCAGTGCACTCTCTGGACTCACTGCACTGCATCCCCAGTGGTGCCAGTGCACTCTCTGGTCTCACTGCAGTGCATCCCCAGTGGTGCCAGTGCACTCTTTGGACTCACTGTACTGCATCCCCAGTGGTGCCAGTGCACTCTCTGGACTCACCGCACTGCATCCCCAGTGGTGCCAGTGCACTCTCTGGACTCACTGCACTGCATCCCCAGTGGTGCCAGTGCACTCTCTGGACTCACTGCACTGCATCCCCAGTGGTGCCAGTGCTCTCTCTGGACTCACTGCACTGCATCCCCAGTGGTGCCAGTGCACTCTCTGGACTCACTGCAGTGCATCCCCAGTGGTGCCAGTGCACTCTCTGGACTCACTGCAGTGCATCCCCAGTGGTGCCAGTGCACTCTCTGGACTCACTGCACTGCATCCCCAGTGGTGCCAGAGCACTCTCTAGAGTCACTGCAGTGCATCCCCAGTGGTGCCAGTGCACTCTCTGGAGTCACTGCACTGCATCACCAGTGGTGCCAGTGCACTCTCTGGAGTCACTGCACTGCATCCCCAGTGGTGCCAGTGCACTCTGTGGACTCACTGCACTGCATCCCCAGTGGTGCCAGTGCACTCTCTGGACTCACCGCACTGTATCCCCAGTGGTGCCAGTGCACTCTCTGGACTCACTGCAGTGCATCCAAAGTGGTGCCAGTGCACTCTCTGGACTTACAGCACTGCATCCCCAGTGGTGCCAGTGCACTCTCTGGACTCACTGTTCTGCATCCCCAGTGGTGCCAGTGCACTCTCTGGACTCACCGCACTGCATCCCCAGTGGTGCCAGTGCACTCTCTGGACTCACTGCAGTGCATCCCCAGTGGTGCCAGTGCACTCTCTGGACTCACTGCACTGCATCCCCAGTGGTGCCAGTGCACTCTCTGGAGTCACTGCAGTGCATCCCCAGTGGTGCCAGTGCACTCTCTGGACTTACAGCACTGCATCCCCAGTGGTGCCAGTGCACTCTCTGGACTCACTGTGCTGCATCCCCAGTGGTGCCAGTGCACTCTCTGGACTCACCGCACTGCATCCCCAGTGGTGCCAGTGCACTCTCTGGACTCACAGCAGTGCATCACCAGTGGTGCCAGTGCACTCTCTAGAGTCACTGCAGTGCATCCCCAGTGGTGCCAGTGCACTCTCTGGACTCACTGCACTGCATCCCCAGTGGTGCCAGTGCACTCTGTGGACTCACTGCACTGCATCCAAAGTGGTGCCAGTGCACTCTCTGGACTCACTGCAGTGCATCCCCAGTGGTGCCAGTGCACTCTCTGGACTTACAGCACTGCATCCCCAGTGGTGCCAGTGCACTCTCTGGACTCACTGCGCTGCATCCCCAGTGGTGCCAGTGCACTCTCTGGACTCACTGTACTGCATCCCCAGTGGTGCCAGTGCACTCTCTGTTGTCATTGCGCTGCATCCCCAGTGGTGCCAGTGCACACTCTGGACTCACTGCACTGCATCCCCAGTGGTGCCAGTGCACTCTCTGGAGTCACTGCAGTGCTTCCCCAGTGGTGCCAGTGCACTCTCTGGACTCACTGCACTGCATCCCCAGTGGTGCCGGTGCACTCTCTAGAGTCACTGCAGTGCATTCCCACTGGTGCCAGTGCACTCTCTGGAGTCTCTGCAGTGCATCCCCAGTGGTGCCAGTGCACTCTGTGGACTCACTGTACTGCATCCCCAGTGGTGCCAGTGTACTCTGTGGACTCACTGTACTGCATCCCCAGTGGTGCCAGTGCACTCTCTGGACACACTGCACTGCATCACCAGTGGTGCCAGTGCACTCTCTGGACTCACTGCAGTGCATCCCCAGTGGTGCCAGTGCACTCTCTGGACTCACTGCAGTACATCCCCAATGGTGCCAGTGTACTCTCTGCACTCACTGCAGTGCATCCCCAGTGGTGCCAGTGCACTCTCTGGACTCACTGCAGTGCATACCCAGTGGTGCCAGTTCACTCTCTGGAGTCACTGTACTGCATCCCCAGTGGTGCCAGTGCACTCTCTGGACTCACTGCACTGCATCCCCAGTGGAGCCAGTGCACTCTCTGGACTCACTGCACTGCATCCCCAGTGGTGCCAGTGCACTCTCTGGACTCACTGCAGTGCATCCCCAGTGGTGCCAGTGCACTCTGTGGACTCACTGTACTGCATCCACAGTGGTGCCAGTGCACTCTCTGGACTCACCGCACTGCATCCCCAGTGGTGCCAGTGCACTCTCTGGACTCACTGCACTGCATCCCCAGTGGTGCCAGTGCACTCTCTGGACTCACTGCACTGCATCCCCAGTGGTGCCAGTGCACTCTCTAGAGTCACTGCAGTGCATCCCCAGTGGTGCCAGTGCACTCTCTGGACTCACTGCACTGCATCCCCAGTGGTGCCAGTGCACTCTGTGGACGCACTGTACTGCATCCCCAGTGGTGCCAGTGCACTCTCTGGACTCACTGCACTGCATTCCCAGTGATGCCAGTGCACTCTCTGGACTCACTGCACTGCATCCCCAGTGGTGCCAGTGCACTCTCTGGAGTCTCTGCAGTGCATCCCCAGTGGTGCCAGTGCACTCTCTGGACTTACAGCACTGCATCCCCAGTGGTGCCAGTGCACTCTCTGGACTCACTGTGCTGCATCCCCAGTGGTGCCAGTGCACTCTCTGGACTCACCGCACTGCATCCCCAGTGGTGCCAGTGCACTCTCTGGACTCACTGCACTGCATCCCCAGTGGTGCCAGTGCACTCTCTGGACTCACTGCACTGCATCACCAGTGGTGCCAGTGCACTCTCTGGAGTCACTGCAGTGCTTCCCCAGTGGTGCCAGTGCACTCTCTGGACTCACTGCACTGCATCCCCAGTGGTGCCGGTGCACTCTCTAGAGTCACTGCAGTGCATTCCCAGTGGTGCCAGTGCACTCTCTGGACTCACTGCAGTCCATCCCCAGTGGTGCCAGTGCACTCTCTAGAGTCACTGCAGTGCATCCCCAGTGGTGCCAGTGCACTCTCTGGACTCACTGCACTGCATCCCCAGTGGTGCCAGTGCACTCTCTGGACTCACTGCAGTACATCCCCAATGGTGCCAGTGCACTCTCTGGACTCACTGCAGTACATCCCCAATGGTGCCAGTGTACTCTCTGCACTCACTGCAGTGCATCCCCAGTGGTGCCAGTGCACTCTCTGGACTCACTGCACTGCATACCCAGTGGTGCCAGTTCACTCTCTGGAGTCACTGTACTGCATCCCCAGTGGTGCCAGTGCACTCTCTGGACTCACTGCACTGCATCCCCAGTGGAGCCAGTGCACTCTCTGGACTCACTGCACTGCATCCCCAGTGGTGCCAGTGCACTCTCTGGACTCACTGCACTGCATCCCCAGTGGTGCCAGTGCACTCTCTGTAGTCATTGCGCTTAATCCCCAGTGGTGCCAGTGCACTCTCTGGACTCACTGTACTGCATTCACAGTGGCGCCAGTGCACTCTCTGGACTCACCGCACTGCATCCAGAGTGGTGCCAGTGCACTCTCTGGACTCACTGCACTGCATCCCCAGTGGTGTCAGTGCACTCTCTGGACTCACTGCACTACATCCCCAGTGGTGCCAGTGCACTCTCTGGACTCACTGCACTGCATCCCCAGTGGTGCCAGTGCACTCTCTGGACTCACTGCACTGCATCCCCAGTGGTGCCAGTGCACTCTCTGTAGTCATTGCGCTGCATCCCCAGTGGTACCAGTGCACTCTCTGGACTCACTGCAGTGCATCCCCAGTGGGGCCAGTGCACTCTCTGGAGTCATTTCAGTGCATCCCCAGTTGTGCCAGTGCACTCTATGGACTCACTGCACTGCATCCCCAGTGGGGCCAGTGCACTCTCTGGAGTCATTTCAGTGCATCCACAGTTGTGCCAGTGCACTCTATGGACTCACTGCAGTGCATCCCCAGTGGTGCCAGTGCACTCTCTGGACTCACTGCAGTGCATCCCCAGTGGTGCCAATGCACTCTCTGGACTCACTGCACTGCATCCCCAAGGTGCCAGTGCACTCTCTGCACTCACTACACTGCATCCCCAGTGGTGCCAGTGCACTCTCTGGACTCACTGCACTGCATCCCCAGTGGTGCCAGTGCACTCTCTGGAGTCACTGTACTGCATCCCCAGTGGTGCCAGTGCACTCTCTGGACTCACTGCACTGCATCCGCAAGGTGCCAGTGCACTCTTTGCACTCACTACACTGCATCCCCAGTGGTGCCAGTGCACTCTCTGGACTCACTGCACTGCATACCCAGTGGTGCCAGTTCACTCTCTGGAGTCACTGTACTGCATCCCCAGTGGTGCCAGTGCACTCTCTGGACTCACTGCACTGCATCCCCAGTGGAGCCAGTGCACTCTCTGGACTCACTGCACTGCATCCCCAGTGGTGCCAGTGCACTCTCTGGACTCACTGCACTGCATCCCCAGTGGTGCCAGTGCACTCTCTGTAGTCATTGCGCTGCATCCCCAGTGGTGCCAGTGCACTCTCTGGACTCACTGTACTGCATTCACAGTGGCGCCAGTGCACTCTCTGGACTAACCGCACTGCATCCAGAGTGGTGCCAGTGCACTCTCTGGACTCACTGCACTGCATCCCCAGTGGTGTCAGTGCACTCTCTGGACTCACTGCACTACATCCCCAGTGGTGCCAGTGCACTCTCTGGACTCACTGCACTGCATCCCCAGTGGTGCCAGTGCACTCTCTGGACTCACTGCACTGCATCCCCAGTGGTGCCAGTGCACTCTCTGTAGTCATTGCGCTGCATCCCCAGTGGTACCAGTGCACTCTCTGGACTCACTGCAGTGCATCCCCAGTGGGGCCAGTGCACTCTCTGGAGTCATTTCAGTGCATCCCCAGTTGTGCCAGTGCACTCTATGGACTCACTGCACTGCATCCCCAGTGGGGCCAGTGCTCTCTCTGGAGTCATTTCAGTGCATCCACAGTTGTGCCAGTGCACTCTATGGACTCACTGCAGTGCAACCCCAGTGGTGCCAGTGCACTCTCTGGACTCACTGCAGTGCATCCCCAGTGGTGCCAATGCACTCTCTGGACTCACTGCACTGCATCCCCAAGGTGCCAGTGCACTCTCTGCACTCACTACACTGCATCCCCAGTGGTGCCAGTGCACTCTCTGGACTCACTGCACTGCATCCCCAGTGGTGCCAGTGCACTCTCTGGACTCACAGCAGTGCATTCCCAGTGGTGCCAGTGCACTCTCTGGATTCACTGCACTGCATCCCCAGTGGTGCCAGTGCACTATCTGGACTCACTGCACTGCATCCCCAGTGCAGACAGTGCACTCTCTGGACTCACTGCACTGCATCCCCAGTGGTGCCAGTGCACTCTCTGGAGTCTCTGCAGTGCATCCCCAGTGGTGCCAGTGCACTCTCTGGACTTACAGCACTGCATCCCCAGTGGTGCCAGTGCACTCTCTGGACTCACTGTGCTGCATCCCCAGTGGTGCCAGTGCACTCTCTGGACTCACCGCACTGCATCCCCAGTGGTGCCAGTGCACTCTCTGGACTCACTGCACTGCATCCCCAGTGGGGCCAGTGCACTCTCTGGACTCACTGCACTGCATCCCCAGTGGTGCCAGTGCACTCTCTGGAGTCACTGCAGTGCTTCCCCAGTGGTGCCAGTGCACTCTCTGGACTCACTGCACTGCATCCCCAGTGGTGCCGGTGCACTCTCTAGAGTCACTGCAGTGCATTCCCAGTGGTGCCAGTGCACTCTCTGGACTCACTGCAGTCCATCCCCAGTGGTGCCAGTGCACTCTCTAGAGTCACTGCAGTGCATCCCCAGTGGTGCCAGTGCACTCTCTGGACTCACTGCACTGCATCCCCAGTGGTGCCAGTGCACTCTCTGGACTCACTGCAGTACATCCCCAATGGTGCCAGTGTACTCTCTGCACTCACTGCAGTGCATCCCCAGTGGTGCCAGTGCACTCTCTGGACTCACTGCAGTGCATCCCCAGTGGTGCCAGTTCACTCTCTGGAGTCACTGTACTGCATCCCCAGTGGTGCCAGTGCACTCTCTGGACTCACTGCACTGCATCCAGAGTGGTGCCAGTGCACTCTCTGGACTAACTGAACTGCATCCCCAATTGATCCAGTGCACTCTCTGGACTCACTGCACTGCATCCCCAGTGGTGCCAGTGCACTCTCTGGAGTCACTGCAGTGCATCGCCAGTGGTGCCAGTGCACTCTGTGGACTCACTGTACTGCATCCCCAGTGGTGCCAGTGCACTCTCTGGAGTCTCTGCAGTGCATCCCCAGTGGTGCCAGTGCACTCTGTGGACTCACTGTACTGCATCCCCAGTGGTGCCAGTGCACTCTCTGGACTCACTGCACTGCATCCCCAGTGGTGCCAGTGCACTCTCTGGACTCACTGCACTGCATCCCCAGTGGTGCCAGTGCACTCTCTGGACTCACTGCAGTACATCCCCAATGGTGCCAGTGTACTCTCTGCACTCACTGCAGTGCATCCCCAGTGGTGCCAGTGCACTCTCTGGACTCACTGCACTGAATACCCAGTGGTGCCAGTTCACTCTCTGGAGTCACTGTACTGCATCCCCAGTGGTGCCAGTGCACTCTCTGGACTCACTGCACTGCATCCCCAGTGGCGCCAGTGCACTCTCTGGACTCACCGCACTGCATCCAGAGTGGTGCCAGTGCACTCTCTGGACTCACTGCACTGCATCCCCAGTGGTGTCAGTGCACTCTCTGGACTCACTGCACTACATCCCCAGTGGTGCCAGTGCACTCTCTGGACTCACCGCACTGCATCCAGAGTGGTGCCAGTGCACTCTCTGGACTCACTGCACTGCATCCCCAGTGGTGCCAGTGCACTCTCTGTAGTCATTGCGCTACATCCCCAGTGGTACCAGTGCACTCTCTGGACTCACTGCAGTGCATCCCCAGTGGGGCCAGTGCACTCTCTGGAGTCATTTCAGTGCATCCCCAGTTGTGCCAGTGCACTCTATGGACTCACTGCACTGCATCCCCAGTGGGGCCAGTGCACTCTCTGGAGTCATTTCAGTGCATCCACAGTTGTGCCAGTGCACTCTATGGACTCACTGCAGTGCATCCCCAGTGGTGCCAGTGCACTCTCTGGACTCACTGCAGTGCATCCCCAGTGGTGCCAATGCACTCTCTGGACTCACTGCACTGCATCCCCAAGGTGCCAGTGCACTCTCTGCACTCACTACACTGCATCCCCAGTGGTGCCAGTGCACTCTCTGGACTCACTGCACTGCATCCCCAGTGGTGCCGGTGCACTCTCTGGACTCACAGCAGTGCATTCCCAGTGGTGCCAGTGCACTCTCTGGATTCACTGCACTGCATCCCCAGTGGTGCCAGTGCACTATCTGGACTCACTGCACTGCATCCCCAGTGCTGACAGTGCACTCTCTGGACTCACTGCACTGCATCCCCAGTGGTGCCAGTGCACTCTCTGGACTCACTGCACTGCATCCCCAGTGGTGCCAGTGCACTCTCTGGACTCACTGCACTGCATCCCCAGTGGTGCCAGTGCACTCTCTGGAGTCTCTGCAGTGCATCCCCAGTGGTGCCAGTGCACTCTGTGGACTCCCTGTACTGCATCCCCAGTGGTGCCAGTGCACTCTCTGGACTCACTGCAGTACATCCCCAATGGTGCCAGTGTACTCTCTGGACTCACTGCAGTGCATCCCCAGTGGTGCCAGTGCACTCTCTGGACTCACTGCAGTGCATCCCCAGTGGTGCCAGTTCACTCTCTGGAGTCACTGTACTGCATCCCCAGTGGTGCCAGTGCACTCTCTGGACTCACTGCAGTGCATCCCCAGTGGTGCCAGTGCACTCTCTGGACTAACTGAACTGCATCCCCAGTTGATCCAGTGCACTCTCTGGACTCACTGCACTGCATCCCCAGTGGTGCCAGTGCACTCTCTGGAGTCACTGCAGTGCATCCCCAGTGGTGCCAGTGCACTCTCTGGACTCACTGCACTGCATCCAGAGTGGTGCCAGTGCACTCTCTGGACTCACTGCACTGCATTCCCAGTGGTGCCAGTGCACTCTCTGGACTCACTGCAGTGCATCCCCAGTGGTGCCAGTGCACTCTCTGGACTCACTGCACTGCATCCCCAGTGGTGCCAGTGCTCTCTCTGGACTCACTGCACTGCATACCCAGTGGTGCCAGTGCACTCTCTGGACTCACTGCAGTGCATCCCCAGTGGTGCCAGTGCACTCTCTGGACTCACAGCAGTGCATCCCCAGTGGTGCCAGTGCACTCTCTAGAGTCACTGCAGTGCATCCCCAGTGGTGCCAGTGCACTCTCTGGACTCACTGCACTGCATCACCAGTGGTGCCAGTGCACTCTCTGGAGTCACTGCACTGCATCCCCAGTGGTGCCAGTGCACTCTCTGGACTCACTGCACTGCATCCAAAGTGGTGCCAGTGCACTCTCTGGACTCACTGCACTGCATCCCCAGTGGTGCCAGTGCACTCTCTGGACTTACTGCACTGCATCCCCAGTGGTGCCAGTGCACTCTCTGGACTCACTGCGCTGCATCCCCAGTGGTGCCAGTGCACTCTCTGGACTCACTGTACTGCATCCCCAGTGGTGCCAGTGCACTCTCTGTAGTCATTGCGCTGCATCCCCAGTGGTGCCAGTGCACTCTCTGGACTCACTGCACTGCATCCCCAGTGGTGCCAGTGCACTCTCTGGACTCACTGCAGTGCTTCCCCAGTGGTGCCAGTGCACTCTCTGGACTCACTGCACTGCATCCCCAGTGGTGCCGGTGCACTCTCTAGAGTCACTGCAGTGCATTCCCACTGGTGCCAGTGCACTCTCTGGAGTGTCTGCAGTGCATCCCCAGTGGTGCCAGTGCACTCTGTGGACTCACTGTACTGCATCCCCAGTGGTGCCAGTACACTCTCTGGACTCACTGCACTGCATCCCCAGTGGTGCCAGTGCACTCTCTGGACTCACTGCAGTGCATCCCCAGTGGTGCCAGTGCACTCTGTGGACGCACTGTACTGCATCCCCAGTGGTGCCAGTGCACTCTCTGGACTCACCGCACTGCATCCAGAGTGGTGCCAGTGCACTCTCTGGACTCACTGCACTGCATTCCAGTGGTGCCAGTGCACTCTCTGGACTCACTGCAGTGCATCCCCAGTGGTGCCAGTGCACTCTCTGGACTCACTGCACTGCATCCCCAGTGGTGCCAGTGCTCTCTCTGGACTCACTGCACTGTATCCCCAGTGGTGCCAGTGCACTCTCTGGACTCACTGCAGTGCATCCCCAGTGGTGCCAGTGCACTCTCTGGACTCACAGCAGTGCATCCCCAGTGGTGCCAGTGCACTCTCTGGACTCACTGCACTGCATCCCCAGTGGTGCCAGTGCACTCTCTAGAGTCACTGCAGTGCATCCCCAGTGGTGCCAGTGCACTCTCTGGACTCACTGCACTGCATCACCAGTGGTGCCAGTGCACTCTCTGGAGTCACTGCACTGCATCCCCAGTGGTGCCAGTGCACTCTCTGGACTCACCGCACTGCATCCCCAGTGGTGCCAGTGCACTCTCTGGACTCACTGCACTGCATCCCCAGTGGTGCCAGTGCACTCTCTGGACTTACAGCACTGCATCCCCAGTGGTGCCTGTGCACTCTCTGGACTCACTGTGCTGCATCCCCAGTGGTGCCAGTGCACTCTCTGGAGTCACTGCAGTGCTTCCCCAGTGGTGCCAGTGCACTCTCTGGACTCACTGCACTGCATCCCCAGTGGTGCCGGTGCACTCTCTAGAGTCACTGCAGTGCATTCCCAGTGGTGCCAGTGCACTCTCTGGAGTCTCTGCAGTGCATCCCCAGTGGTGCCAGTGCACTCTGTGGACTCACTGTACTGCAACCCCTGTGGTGCCAGTGCACTCTCTGGACTCACTGCACTGCATCCCCAGTGGTGCCAGTGCACTCTCTGGACTCACTGCAGTACATCCCCAATGGTGCCAGTGTACTCTCTGCACTCACTGCAGTGCATCCCCAGTGGTGCCAGTGCACTCTCTGGACTCACTGCAGTGCATCCCCAGTGGTGCCAGTTCACTCTCTGGAGTCACTGTACTGCATCCCCAGTGGTGCCAGTGCACTCTCTGGACTCACTGCAGTGCATCCCCAGTGGTGCCAGTGCACTCTCTGGACTAACTGAACTGCATCCCCAATTGATCCAGTGCACTCTCTTTACTCACTGCACTGCATCCCCAGTGGTGCCAGTGCACTCTCTGGAGTCACTGCAGTGCATCGCCAGTGGTGCCAGTGCACTCTGTGGACTCACTGTACTGCATCCCCAGTGGTGCCAGTGCACTCTCTGGAGTCTCTGCAGTGCATCCCCAGTGGTGCCAGTGCACTCTGTGGACTCACTGTACTGCATCCCCAGTGGTGCCAGTGCACTCTCTGGACTCACTGCACTGCATCCCCAGTGGTGCCAGTGCACTCTCTGGACTCACTGCAGTACATCCCCAATGGTGCCAGTGTACTCTCTGCACTCACTGCAGTGCATCCCCAGTGGTGCCAGTGCACTCTCTGGACTCACTGCACTGCATACCCAGTGGTGCCAGTTCACTCTCTGGAGTCACTGTACTGCATCCCCAGTGGTGCCAGTGCACTCTCTGGACTCACTGCACTGCATCCCCAGTGGAGCCAGTGCACTCTCTGGACTCACTGCAGTGCATCCCCAGTGGTGCCAGTGCACTCTCTGGACTCACTGCACTGCATCCCCAGTGGTGCCAGTGCACTCTCTGTAGTCATTGCGCTGCATCCCCAGTGGTACCAGTGCACTCTCTGGACTCACTGTACTGCATTCACAGTGGCGCCAGTGCACTCTCTGGACTCACCGCACTGCATCCAGAGTGGTGCCAGTGCACTCTCTGGACTCACTGCACTGCATCCCCAGTGATGCCAGTGCACTCTGTGGACTCACTGCACTGCATCCCCAGTGGTGCCAGTGCACTCTCTGGACTCACTGCACTGCATCCCCAGTGGTGCCAGTGCACTCTCTGGACTCACTGCACTGCATCCCCAGTGGTGCCAGTGCACTCTCTGTAGTCATTGCGCTGCATCCCCAGTGGTACCAGTGCACTCTCTGGACTCACTGCACTGCATCCCCAGTGGGGCCAGTGCACTCTCTGGAGTCATTTCAGTGCATCCCCAGTTGTGCCAGTGCACTCTATGGACTCACTGCACTGCATCCCCAGTGGGGCCAGTGCACTCTCTGGAGTCATTTCAGTGCATCCCCAGTTGTGCCAGTGCACTCTATGGACTCACTGCAGTGCATCCCCAGTGGTGCCAGTGCACTCTCTGGACTCACTGCACTGCATCCCCAGTGGTGCCAGTGCACTCTCTGGACTCACTGCACTGCATCCCCAAGGTGCCAGTGCACTCTCTGCACTCACTACACTGCATCTCCAGTGGTGCCAGTGCACTCTCTGGACTCACTGCAGTGCATCCCCAGTGGTGCCAGTGCACTCTCTGGACTCACTGCAGTGCATCCCCAGTGGTGCCAGTGCACTCTCTGGACTTACTGCACTGCATCCCCAGTGGTGCCAGTGCACTCTCTGGACTCACTGCGCTGCATCCCCAGTGGTGCCAGTGCACTCTCTGGACTCACTGTACTGCATCCCCAGTGGTGCCAGTGCACTCTCTGTAGTCATTGCGCTGCATCCCCAGTGGTGCCAGTGCACTCTCTGGACTCACTGCACTGCATCCCCAGTGGTGCCAGTGCACTCTCTGGAGTCACTGCAGTGCTTCCCCAGTGGTGCCAGTGCACTCTCTGGACTCACTGCAGTGCATCCCCAGTGGTGCCAGTGCACTCTCTGGACTCACTGCAGTGCATCCCCAGTGGTGTCAGTGCACTCTCTGGACTCACTGCAGTACATCCCCAATGGTGCCAGTGTACTCTCTGCAC
The DNA here is from genome assembly GCF_964211835.1 of Anser anser. NCBI lineage: Eukaryota > Metazoa > Chordata > Aves > Anseriformes > Anatidae > Anser > Anser anser. Next base: position 17,370 of record NW_028153569.1, on the reverse strand, counting down.
TCACTGCAGTGCATCCTCAGTGGTGCCAGTGCACTCTCTGGACTCACTGCAGTGCATACCCAGTGGTGCCAGTTCACTCTCTGGAGTCACTGTACTGCATTCCCAGTGGTGCCAGTGCACTCTCTGGACTCACTGCAGTGCATCCCCAGTGGTGCCAGTGCACTCTCTGGACTCACTGCACTGCATCCCCAGTGGTGCCAGTGCTCTCTCTGGACTCACTGCACTGTATCCCCAGTGGTGCCAGTGCACTCTCTGGACTCACTGCAGTGCATCCCCAGTGGTGCCAGTGCACTCTCTGGACTCACAGCAGTGCATCCCCAGTGGTGCCAGTGCACTCTCTGGACTCACTGCACTGCATCCCCAGTGGTGCCAGTGCACTCTCTAGAGTCACTGCAGTGCATCCCCAGTGGTGCCAGTGCACTCTCTGGACTCACTGCACTGCATCACCAGTGGTGCCAGTGCACTCTCTGGACTCACTGCACTGCATCCCCAGTGGTGCCAGTGCACTCTCTGGACTCACCGCACAGCATCCCCAGTGGTGCCAGTGCACTCTCTGGACTCACTGCAGTGCATCCCCAGTGGTGCCAGTGCACTCTCTGGACTTACAGCACTGCATCCCCAGTGGTGCCTGTGCACTCTCTGGACTCACTGTGCTGCATCCCCAGTGGTGCCAGTGCACTCTCTGGAGTCACTGCAGTGCTTCCCCAGTGGTGCCAGTGCACTCTCTGGACTCACTGCACTGCATCCCCAGTGGTGCCGGTGCACTCTCTAGAGTCACTGCAGTGCATTCCCAGTGGTGCCAGTGCACTCTCTGGAGTCTCTGCAGTGCATCCCCAGTGGTGCCAGTGCACTCTGTGGACTCACTGTACTGCATCAACAGTGGTGCCAGTGCACTCTCTGGACTCACTGTACTGCATCCCCAGTGGTGCCAGTGCACTCTCTGGACTCACTGCAGTACATCCCCAATGGTGCCAGTGTACTCTCTGCACTCACTGCAGTGCATCCCCAGTGGTGCCAGTGCACTCTCTGGACTCACTGCAGTGCATCCCCAGTGGTGCCAGTTCACTCTCTGGACTCACTGTACTGCATCCCCAGTGGTGCCAGTGCACTCTCTGGACTCACTGCAGTGCATCCCCAGTGGTGCCAGTGCACTCTCTGGACTAACTGAACTGCATCCCCAATTGATCCAGTGCACTCTCTTTACTCACTGCACTGCATCCCCAGTGGTGCCAGTGCACTCTCTGGAGTCACTGCAGTGCATCGCCAGTGGTGCCAGTGCACTCTGTGGACTCACTGTACTGCATCCCCAGTGGTGCCAGTGCACTCTCTGGAGTCACTGCACTGCATCCCCAGTGGTGCCAGTGCACTCTGTGGACTCACTGTACTGCATCCCCAGTGGTGCCAGTGCACTCTCTGGACTCACTGCACTGCATCCCCAGTGGTGCCAATGCACTCTCTGGACTCACTGCAGTACATCCCCAATGGTGCCAGTGTACTCTCTGCACTCACTGCAGTGCATCCCCAGTGGTGCCAGTGCACTCTCTGGACTCACTGCACTGCATACCCAGTGGTGCCAGTTCACTCTCTGGAGTCACTGTACTGCATCCCCAGTGGTGCCAGTGCACTCTCTGGAGTCACTGCACTGCATCCCCAGTGGAGCCAGTGCACTCTCTGGACTCACTGCACTGCATCCCCAGTGGTGCCAGTGCACTCTCTGGACTCACTGCACTGCATCCCCAGTGGTGCCAGTGCACTCTCTGTAGTCATTGCGCTGCATCCCCAGTGGTACCAGTGCACTCTCTGGACTCACTGTACTGCATTCACAGTGGCGCCAGTGCACTCTCTGGACTCACCGCACTGCATCCAGAGTGGTGCCAGTGCACTCTCTGGACTCACTGCACTGCATCCCCAGTGGTGCCAGTGCACTCTGTGGACTCACTGCACTGCATCCCCAGTGGTGCCAGTGCACTCTCTGGACTCACTGCACTGCATCCCCAGTGGTGCCAGTGCACTCTCTGGACTCACTGCACTGCATCCCCAGTGGTGCCAGTGCACTCTCTGTAGTCATTGCGCTGCATCCCCAGTGGTACCAGTGCACTCTCTGGACTCACTGCACTGCATCCCCAGTGGGGCCAGTGCACTCTCTGGAGTCATTTCAGTGCATCCCCAGTTGTGCCAGTGCACTCTATGGACTCACTGCACTGCATCCCCAGTGGGGCCAGTGCACTCTCTGGAGTCATTTCAGTGCATCCCCAGTTGTGCCAGTGCACTCTATGGACTCACTGCAGTGCATCCCCAGTGGTGCCAGTGCACTCTCTGGACTCACTGCACTGCATCCCCAGTGGTGCCAGTGCACTCTCTAGAGTCACTGCAGTGCATCCCCAGTGGTGCCAGTGCACTCTCTGGACTCACTGCACTGCATCACCAGTGGTGCCAGTGCACTCTCTGGACTCACTGCACTGCATCCCCAGTGGTGCCAGTGCACTCTCTGGACTCACCGCACTGCATCCCCAGTGGTGCCAGTGCACTCTCTGGACTCACTGCAGTGCATCCCCAGTGGTGCCAGTGCACTCTCTGGACTAACAGCACTGCATCCCCAGTGGTGCCTGTGCACTCTCTGGACTCACTGTGCTGCATCCCCAGTGGTGCCAGTGCACTCTCTGGAGTCACTGTAGTGCTTCCCCAGTGGTGCCAGTGCACTCTCTGGACTCACTGCACTGCATCCCCAGTGGTGCCGGTGCACTCTCTAGAGTCACTGCAGTGCATTCCCAGTGGTGCCAGTGCACTCTCTGGAGTCTCTGCAGTGCATCCCCAGTGGTGCCAGTGCACTCTGTGGACTCACTGTACTGCATCCCCTGTGGTGCCAGTGCACTCTCTGGACTCACTGTACTGCATCCCCAGTGGTGCCAGTGCCCTCTCTGGACTCACTGCTGTACATCCCCAATGGTGCCAGTGTACTCTCTGCACTCACTGCAGTGCATCCCCAGTGGTGCCAGTGCACTCTCTGGACTCACTGCAGTGCATCCCCAGTGGTGCCAGTTCACTCTCTGGACTCACTGTACTGCATCCCCAGTGGTGCCAGTGCACTCTCTGGACTCACTGCAGTGCATCCCCAGTGGTGCCAGTGCACTCTCTGGACTAACTGAACTGCATCCCCAATTGATCCAGTGCACTCTCTTTACTCACTGCACTGCATCCCCAGTGGTGCCAGTGCACTCTCTGGAGTCACTGCAGTGCATCGCCAGTGGTGCCAGTGCACTCTGTGGACTCACTGTACTGCATCCCCAGTGGTGCCAGTGCACTCTCTGGAGTCACTGCACTGCATCCCCAGTGGTGCCAGTGCACTCTGTGGACTCACTGTACTGCATCCCCAGTGGTGCCAGTGCACTCTCTGGACTCACTGCACTGCATCCCCAGTGGTGCCAGTGCACTCTCTGGACTCACTGCAGTACATCCCCAATGGTGCCAGTGTACTCTCTGCACTCACTGCAGTGCATCCCCAGTGGTGCCAGTGCACTCTCTGGACTCACTGCACTGCATACCCAGTGGTGCCAGTTCACTCTCTGGAGTCACTGTACTGCATCCCCAGTGGTGCCAGTGCACTCTCTGGACTCACTGCACTGCATCCCCAGTGGAGCCAGTGCACTCTCTGGACTCACTGCACTGCATCCCCAGTGGTGCCAGTGCACTCTCTGGACTCACTGCACTGCATCCCCAGTGGTGCCAGTGCACTCTCTGTAGTCATTGCGCTGCATCCCCAGTGGTACCAGTGCACTCTCTGGACTCACTGTACTGCATTCACAGTGGCGCCAGTGCACTCTCTGGACTCACCGCACTGCATCCAGAGTGGTGCCAGTGCACTCTCTGGACTCACTGCACTGCATCCCCAGTGGTGCCAGTGCACTCTGTGGACTCACTGCACTGCATCCCCAGTGGTGCCAGTGCACTCTCTGGACTCACTGCACTGCATCCCCAGTGGTGCCAGTGCACTCTCTGGAATCACTGCACTGCATCCCCAGTGGTGCCAGTGCACTCTCTGTAGTCATTGCGCTGCATCCCCAGTGGTACCAGTGCACTCTCTGGACTCACTGCACTGCATCCCCAGTGGGGCCAGTGCACTCTCTGGAGTCATTTCAGTGCATCCCCAGTTGTGCCAGTGCACTCTATGGACTCACTGCACTGCATCCCCAGTGGGGCCAGTGCACTCTCTGGAGTCATTTCAGTGCATCCCCAGTTGTGCCAGTGCACTCTATGGACTCACTGCAGTGCATCCCCAGTGGTGCCAGTGCACTCTCTGGACTCACTGCACTGCATCCCCAGTGGTGCCAGTGCACTCTCTGGACTCACTGCACTGCATCCCCAAGGTGCCAGTGCACTCTCTGCACTCACTACACTGCATCTCCAGTGGTGCCAGTGCACTCTCTGGACTCACTGCAGTGCATCCCCAGTGGTGCCAGTGCACTCTCTGGACTCACAGCAGTGCATTCCCAGTGGTGCCAGTGCACTCTCTGGATTTACTGCACTGCATCCCCAGTGGTGCCAGTGCACTATCTGGACTCACTGAACTGCATCCCCAGTGCTGACAGTGCACTCTCTGGACTCACTGCACTGCATCCCCAGTGGTGCCAGTGCACTCTCTGGACTCACTGCAGTGCATCCCCAGTGGTGCCAGTGCACTCTCTGGACTCACTGCACTGCATCCCCAGTGGTGCCAGTGCACTCTCTGGAGTCTCTGCAGTGCATCCCCAGTGGTGCCAGTGCACTCTGTGGACTCACTGTACTGCATCCCCAGTGGTGCCAGTGCACTCTCTGGACTCACTGCAGTACATCCCCAATGGTGCCAGTGTACTCTCTGCACTCACTGCAGTGCATCCCCAGTGGTGCCAGTGCACTCTCTGGACTCACTGCAGTGCATTCCCAGTGGTGCCAGTTCACTCTCTGGAGTCACTGTACTGCATCCCCAGTGGTGCCAGTGCACTCTCTGGAGTCACTGCAGTGCATCCCCAGTGGTGCCAGTGCACTCTCTGGACTAACTGAACTGCATCCCCAGTTGTTCCAGTGCACTCTCTGGACTCACTGCACTGCATCCCCAGTGGTGCCAGTGCACTCTCTGGACTCACTGCACTGCATCCCCAGTGGTGCCAGTGCACACTCTGGACTCACTGCAGTGCATCCCCAGTGGTGCCAGTGCACTCTCTGGACTCACTGCACTGCATCCCCAGTGGTGCCAGTGCACTCTCTAGAGTCACTGCAGTGCATCCCCAGTGGTGCCAGTGCACTCTCTGGACTCACTGCACTGCATCACCAGTGGTGCCAGTGCACTCTCTGGAGTCACTGCACTGCATCCCCAGTGGTGCCAGTGCACTCTCTGGACTCACTGCACTGCATCCCCAGTGGTGCCAGTGCACTCTCTGGACTCACCGCACTGCATCCCCAGTGGTGCCAGTGCACTCTCTGGACTCACTGCAGTGCATCCCCAGTGGTGCCAGTGCACTCTCTGGACTTACAGCACTGCATCCCCAGTGGTGCCTGTGCACTCTCTGGACTCACTGTGCTGCATCCCCAGTGGTGCCAGTGCACTCTCTGGAGTCACTGCAGTGCTTCCCCAGTGGTGCCAGTGCACTCTCTGGACTCACTGCACTGCATCCCCAGTGGTGCCGGTGCACTCTCTAGAGTCACTGCAGTGCATTCCCAGTGGTGCCAGTGCACTCTCTGGAGTCTCTGCAGTGCATCCCCAGTGGTGCCAGTGCACTCTGTGGACTCACTGTACTGCATCCCCTGTGGTGCCAGTGCACTCTCTGGACTCACTGTACTGCATCCCCAGTAGTGCCAGTGCACTCTCTGGACTCACTGCAGTACATCCCCAATGGTGCCAGTGTACTCTCTGCACTCACTGCAGTGCATCCCCAGTGGTGCCAGTGCACTCTCTGGACTCACTGCAGTGCATCCCCAGTGGTGCCAGTTCACTCTCTGGACTCACTGTACTGCATCCCCAGTGGTGCCAGTGCACTCTCTGGACTCACTGCAGTGCATCCCCAGTGGTGCCAGTGCACTCTCTGGACTAACTGAACTGCATCCCCAATTGATCCAGTGCACTCTCTTTACTCACTGCACTGCATCCCCAGTGGTGCCAGTGCACTCTCTGGAGTCACTGCAGTGCATCGCCAGTGGTGCCAGTGCACTCTGTGGACTCACTGTACTGCATCCCCAGTGGTGCCAGTGCACTCTCTGGAGTCACTGCACTGCATCCCCAGTGGTGCCAGTGCACTCTGTGGACTCACTGTACTGCATCCCCAGTGGTGCCAGTGCACTCTCTGGACTCACTGCACTGCATCCCCAGTGGTGCCAGTGCACTCTCTGGACTCACTGCAGTACATCCCCAATGGTGCCAGTGTACTCTCTGCACTCACTGCAGTGCATCCCCAGTGGTGCCAGTGCACTCTCTGGACTCACTGCACTGCATACCCAGTGGTGCCAGTTCACTCTCTGGAGTCACTGTACTGCATCCCCAGTGGTGCCAGTGCACTCTCTGGACTCACTGCACTGCATCCCCAGTGGAGCCAGTGCACTCTCTGGACTCACTGCACTGCATCCCCAGTGGTGCCAGTGCACTCTCTGGACTCACTGCACTGCATCCCCAGTGGTGCCAGTGCACTCTCTGTAGTCATTGCGCTGCATCCCCAGTGGTACCAGTGCACTCTCTGGACTCACTGTACTGCATTCACAGTGGCGCCAGTGCACTCTCTGGACTCACCGCACTGCATCCAGAGTGGTGCCAGTGCACTCCCTGGACTCACTGCACTGCATCCCCAGTGGTGCCAGTGCACTCTGTGGACTCACTGCACTGCATCCCCAGTGGTGCCAGTGCACTCTCTGGACTCACTGCACTGCATCCCCAGTGGTGCCAGTGCACTCTCTGGACTCACTGCACTGCATCCCCAGTGGTGCCAGTGCACTCTCTGTAGTCATTGCGCTGCATCCCCAGTGGTACCAGTGCACTCTCTGGACTCACTGCACTGCATCCCCAGTGGGGCCAGTGCACTCTCTGGAGTCATTTCAGTGCATCCCCAGTTGTGCCAGTGCACTCTATGGACTCACTGCACTGCATCCCCAGTGGGGCCAGTGCACTCTCTGGAGTCATTTCAGTGCATCCCCAGTTGTGCCAGTGCACTCTATGGACTCACTGCAGTGCATCCCCAGTGGTGCCAGTGCACTCTCTGGACTCACTGCACTGCATCCCCAGTGGTGCCAGTGCACTCTCTGGACTCACTGCACTGCATCCCCAAGGTGCCAGTGCACTCTCTGCACTCACTACACTGCATCTCCAGTGGTGCCAGTGCACTCTCTGGACTCACTGCAGTGCATCCCCAGTGGTGCCAGTGCACTCTCTGGACTCACAGCAGTGCATTCCCAGTTGTGCCAGTGCACTCTCTGGATTTACTGCACTGCATCCCCAGTGGTGCCAGTGCACTATCTGGACTCACTGCACTGCATCCCCAGTGGTGCCAGTGCACTCTCTGGACTCACTGCACTGCATCCCCAGTGGTGCCAGTGCACTCTCTGCACTCACTGCAGTGCATCCCCAGTGGTGCCAGTGCACTCTCTGGACTCACTGCACTGCATCCCCAGTGGTGCCAGTGCACTCTCTGGAGTCACTGCACTGCATCCCCAGTGGTGCCAGTGCACTCTGTGGACTCACTGTACTGCATCCCCAGTGGTGCCAGTGCACTCTCTGGACTCACTGCAGTACATCCCCAATGGTGCCAGTGTACTCTCTGCACTCACTGCAGTGCATCCCCAGTGGTGCCAGTGCACTCTCTGGACTCACTGCAGTGCATCCCCAGTGGTGCCAGTTCACTCTCTGGAGTCACTGTACTGCATCCCCAGTGGTGCCAGTGCACTCTCTGGACTAACTGAACTGCATCCCCAGTTGTTCCAGTGCACTCTCTGGACTCACTGCACTGCATCCCCAGTGGTGCCAGTGCACTCTCTAGAGTCACTGCAGTGCATCCCCAGTGGTGCCAGTGCACTCTCTGGACTCACTGCACTGCATCCCCAGTGGTGCCAGTGCACTCTCTGGACTCACTGCAGTGCATCCCCAGCGGTGCCAGTTCACTCTCTGGAGTCACTGTACTGCATCCCCAGTGGTGCCAGTGCACTCTCTGGACTCACTGCACTGCATCCCCAGTGGTGCCAGTGCACTCTCTGGACTAACTGAACTGCATCCCCAATTGATCCAGTGCACTCTCTGGACTCACCGCGCTGCATCCAGAGTGGTGCCAGTGCACTCTCTAGAGTCACTGCAGTGCATCCCCAGTGGTGCCAGTGCACTCTCTGGACTCACTGCACTGCATCCCCAGTGGTGCCAGTGCACTCTCTGGAGTCACTGCAGTGCATCCCCAGTGGTGCCAGTGCACTCTCTGGACTCACTGCACTGCATCCCCAGTGGTGCCAGTGCACTCTCTGGACTCACCGCACTGCATCCAGAGTGGTGCCAGTGCACTCTCTGGACTCACTGCAGTGCATCCCCAGTGGAGCCAGTGCACTCTCTGGACTCACTGCAGTGCATATCCAGTGGTGCCAGTGCACTCTCTGCACTCAATGTACTGCATCCCCAGTGGTGCCAGTGCACTCTCTGGACTCACTGCACTGCATCCCCAGTGGAGCCAGTGCACTCTGTGGACTCACTGCACTGCATCCCCAGTGGTGCCAGTGTACTCTCTGGACTCACTGCAGTGCATCCCCAGTGGTGCCAGTGCACTCTGTGGACTCACTGTACTGCATCCACAGTGGTGCCAGTGCACTCTCTGGACTCACCGAACTGCATCCAGAGTGGTGCCAGTGCACTCTCTGGACTCACTGCACTGCATTCCCAGTGGTGCCAGTGCACTCTCTGGACTCACTGCAGTGCATCCCCAGTGGTGCCAGTGCACTCTCTGGACTCACTGCACTGCATCCCCAGTGGTGCCAGTGCTCTCTCTGGACTCACTGCAGTGCATCCCCAGTGGTGCCAGTGCACTCTCTGGACTCACTGCAGTGCATCCCCAGTGGTGCCAGTGCACTCTCTGGACTCACAGCAGTGCATCCCCAGTGGTGCCAGTGCACTCTCTAGAGTCACTGCAGTGCATCCCCAGTGGTGCCAGTGCACTCTCTGGACTCACTGCACTGCATCACCAGTGGTGCCAGTGCACTCTCTGGAGTCACTGCACTGCATCCCCAGTGGTGCCAGTGCACTCTGTGGACTCACTGCACTGCATCCAAAGTGGTGCCAGTGCACTCTCTGGACTCACTGCAGTGCATCCCCAGTGGTGCCAGTGCACTCTCTGGACTTACAGCACTGCATCCCCAGTGGTGCCAGTGCACTCTCTGGACTCACTGCGCTGCATCCCCAGTGGTGCCAGTGCACTCTCTGGACTCACTGTACTGCATCCCCAGTGGTGCCAGTGCACTCTCTGTAGTCATTGCGCTGCATCCCCAGTGGTGCCAGTGCACTCTCTGCAGTCAATGCAGTGCTTCCCCAGTGGTGCCAGTGCACTCTCTGGACTCACTGCACTGCATCCCCAGTGGTGCCGGTGCACTCTCTAGAGTCACTGCAGTGCATTCCCACTGGTGCCAGTGCACTCTCTGGAGTCTCTGCAGTGCATCCCCAGTGGTGCCAGTGCACTCTGTGGACTCACTGTACTGCATCCCCAGTGGTGCCAGTGCACTCTCTGGACTCACTGCACTGCATCCCCAGTGGTGCCAGTGCACTCTCTGGACTCACTGCACTGCATCACCAGTGGTGCCAGTGCACTCCCTGGACTCACTGCAGTGCATCCCCAGTGGTGCCAGTGCACTCTCTGGACTCACTGCAGTACATCCCCAATGGTGCCAGTGTACTCTCTGCACTCACTGCAGTGCATTCTCAGTGGTGCCAGTGCACTCTCTGGACTCACTGCAGTGCATACCCAGTGGTGCCAGTTCACTCTCTGGAGTCACTGTACTGCATCCCCAGTGGTGCCAGTGCACTCTCTGGACTCACTGCACTGCATCCCCAGTGGAGCCAGTGCACTCTCTGGACTCACTGCACTGCATCCCCAGTGGTGCCAGTGCACTCTCTGGTCTCACTGCAGTGCATCCCCAGTGGTGCCAGTGCACTCTGTGGACTCACTGTACTGCATCCCCAGTGGTGCCAGTGCACTCTCTGGACTCACTGCACTGCATCCCCAGTGGTGCCAGTGCACTCTCTGGACTCACTGCACTGCATTCCCAGTGGTGCCAGTGCACTCTCTGGACTCACTGCAGTGCATCCCCAGTGGTGCCAGTGCACTCTCTGGACTCACTGCACTGCATCCCCAGTGGTGCCAGTGCTCTCTCTGGACTCACTGCACTGCATCCCCAGTGGTGCCAGTGCACTCTCTGGACTCACTGCAGTGCATCCCCAGTGGTGCCAGTGCACTCTCTGGACTCACTGCAGTGCATCCCCAGTGGTGCCACTGCACTCTCTGGACTCACTGCACTGCATCCCCAGTGGTGCCAGTGCACTCTCTAGAGTCACTGCAGTGCATCCCCAGTGGTGCCAGTGCACTCTCTGGAGTCACTGCACTGCATCACCAGTGGTGCCAGTGCACTCTCTGGAGTCACTGCACTGCATCCCCAGTGGTGCCAGTGCACTCTGTGGACTCACTGCAGTGCATCCCCAGTGGTGCCAGTGCACTCTCTGGACTCACCGCACTGTATCCCCAGTGGTGCCAGTGCACTCTCTGGACTCACTGCAGTGCATCCCCAGTGGTGCCAGTGCACTCTCTGGACTTACAGCACTGCATCCCCAGTGGTGCCAGTGCACTCTCTGGACTCACTGTTCTGCATCCCCAGTGGTGCCAGTGCACTCTCTGGACTCACCGCACTGCATCCCCAGTGGTGCCAGTGCACTCTCTGGACTCACTGCAGTGCATCCCCAGTGGTGCCAGTGCACTCTCTGGACTCACTGCACTGCATCCCCAGTGGTGCCAGTGCACTCTCTGGAGTCACTGCAGTGCTTCCCCAGTGGTGCCAGTGCACTCTCTGGACTTACAGCACTGCATCCCCAGTGGTGCCAGTGCACTCTCTGGACTCACTCTGCTGCATCCCCAGTGGTGCCAGTGCACTCTCTGGACTCACCGCACTGCATCCCCAGTGGTGCCAGTGCACTCTCTGGACTCACAGCAGTGCATCCCCAGTGGTGCCAGTGCACTCTCTAGAGTCACTGCAGTGCATCCCCAGTGGTGCCAGTGCACTCTCTGGACTCACTGCACTGCATCCCCAGTGGTGCCAGTGCACTCTGTGGACTCACTGCACTGCATCCAAAGTGGTGCCAGTGCACTCTCTGGACTCACTGCAGTGCATCCCCAGTGGTGCCAGTGCACTCTCTGGACTTACAGCACTGCATCCCCAGTGGTGCCAGTGCACTCTCTGGACTCACTGCGCTGCATCTCCAGTGGTACCAGTGCACTCTCTGGACTCACTGTACTGCATCCCCAGTGGTGCCAGTGCACTCTCTGTTGTCATTGCGCTGCATCCCCAGTGGTGCCAGTGCACACTCTGGACTCACTGCACTGCATCCCCAGTGGTGCCAGTGCACTCTCTGGAGTCACTGCAGTGCTTCCCCAGTGGTGCCAGTGCACTCTCTGGACTCACTGCACTGCATCCCCAGTGGTGCCGGTGCACTCTCTAGAGTCACTGCAGTGCATTCCCACTGGTGCCAGTGCACTCTCTGGAGTCTCTGCAGTGCATCCCCAGTGGTGCCAGTGCACTCTGTGGACTCACTGTACTGCATCCCCAGTGGTGCCAGTGCACTCTCTGGACACACTGCACTGCATCACCAGTGGTGCCAGTGCACTCTCTGGACTCACTGCCGTGCATCCCCAGTGGTGCCAGTGCACTCTCTGGACTCACTGCAGTACATCCCCAATGGTGCCAGTGTACTCTCTGCACTCACTGCAGTGCATCCCCAGTGGTGCCAGTGCACTCTCTGGACTCACTGCAGTGCATACCCAGTGGTGCCAGTTCACTCTCTGGAGTCACTGTACTGCATCCCCAGTGGTGCCAGTGCACTCTCTGGACTCACTGCACTGCATCCCCAGTGGAGCCAGTGCACTCTCTGGACTCACTGCACTGCATCCCCAGTGGTGCCAGTGCACTCTCTGGACTCACTGCAGTGCATCCCCAGTGGTGCCAGTGCACTCTGTGGACTCACTGTACTGCATCCACAGTGGTGCCAGTGCACTCTCTGGACTCACCGCACTGCATCCCCAGTGGTGCCAGTGCACTCTCTGGAGTCACTGCACTGCATCCCCAGTGGTGCCAGTGCACTCTCTGGACTCACTGCAGTGCATCCCCAGTGGTGCCAGTGCACTCTCTGGAGTCACTGCACTGCATCCCCAGTGGTGCCAGTGCTCTCTCTGGACTCACTGCACTGCATCCCCAGTGGTGGCAGTGCACTCTCTGGACTCACTGCAGTGCATCCCCAGTGGTGCCAGTGCACTCTCTGGACTCACTGCAGTGCATCCCCAGTGGTGCCAGTGCACTCTCTGGACTCACTGCACTGCATCCCCAGTGGTGCCAGTGCACTCTCTAGAGTCACTGCAGTGCATCCCCAGTGGTGCCAGTGCACTCTCTGGACTCACTGCACTGCATCACCAGTGGTGCCAGTGCACTCTCTGGAGTCACTGCACTGCATCCCCAGTGGTGCCAGTGCACTCTCTGGACTCACTGCACTGCATCCCCAGTGATGCCAGTGCACTCTCTGGACTCACTGCACTGCATCCCCAGTGGTGCCAGTGCACTCTCTGGAGTCTCTGCAGTGCATCCCCAGTGGTGCCAGTGCACTCTCTGGACTTACAGCACTGCATCCCCAGTGGTGCCAGTGCACTCTCTGGACTCACCGCACTGCATCCCCAGTGGTGCCAGTGCACTCTCTGGACTCACTGGACTGCATCCCCAGTGGGGCCAGTGCACTCTCTGGACTCACTGCACTGCATCCCCAGTGGTGCCAGTGCACTCTCTGGAGTCACTGCAGTGCTTCCCCAGTGGTGCCAGTGCACTCTCTGGACTCACTGCACTGCATCCCCAGTGGTGCCGGTGCACTCTCTAGAGTCACTGCAGTGCATTCCCAGTGGTGCCAGTGCACTCTCTGGACTCACTGCAGTCCATCCCCAGTGGTGCCAGTGCACTCTCTAGAGTCACTGCAGTGCATCCCCAGTGGTGCCAGTGCACTCTCTGGACTCACTGCACTGCATCCCCAGTGGTGCCAGTGCACTCTCTGGACTCACTGCAGTACATCCCCAATGGTGCCAGTGTACTCTCTGCACTCACTGCAGTGCATCCCCAGTGGTGCCAGTGCACTCTCTGGACTCACTGCACTGCATCCCCAGTGGTGCCAGTGCACTCTCTGGACTCACCGCACTGCATCCAGAGTGGTGCCAGTGCACTCTCTGGACTCACTGAAGTGCATCCCCAGTGGTGCCAGTGCACTCTCTGGACTAACTGAACTGCATCCCCAATTGATCCAGTGCACTCTCTGGACTCACTGCACTGCATCCCCAGTGGTGCCAGTGCACTCTCTGGAGTCACTGCAGTGCATCGCCAGTGGTGCCAGTGCACTCTGTGGACTCACTGTACTGCATCCCCAGTGGTGCCAGTGCACTCTCTGGAGTCTCTGCAGTGCATCCCCAGTGGTGCCAGTGCACTCTGTGGACTCACTGTACTGCATCCCCAGTGGTGCCAGTGCACTCTCTGGACTCACTGCACTGCATCCCCAGTGGTGCCAGTGCACTCTCTGGACTCACTGCAGTACATCCCCAATGGTACCAGTGTACTCTCTGCACTCACTGCAGTGCATCCCCAGTGGTGCCAGTGCACTCTCTGGACTCACTGCACTGCATACCCAGTGGTGCCAGTTCACTCTCTGGAGTCACTGTACTGCATCCCCAGTGGTGCCAGTGCACTCTCTGGACTCACTGCACTGCATCCCCAGTGGAGCCAGTGCACTCTCTGGACTCACTGCACTGCATCCCCAGTGGTGCCAGTGCACTCTCTGGACTCACTGCACTGCATCCCCAGTGGTGCCAGTGTACTCTCTGTAGTCATTGCGCTGCATCCCCAGTGGTGCCAGTGCACTCTCTGGACTCACTGTACTGCATTAACAGTGGCGCCAGTGCACTCTCTGGACTCACCGCACTGCATCCAGAGTGGTGCCAGTGCACTCTCTGGACTCACTGCACTGCATCCCCAGTGGTGTCAGTGCACTCTCTGGACTCACTGCACTACATCCCCAGTGGTGCCAGTGCACTCTCTGGACTCACTGCACTGCATCCCCAGTGGTGCCAGTGCACTCTCTGGACTCACTGCACTGCATCCCCAGTGGTGCCAGTGCACTCTCTGTAGTCATTGCGCTGCATCCCCAGTGGTACCAGTGCACTCTCTGGACTCACTGCAGTGCATCCCCAGTGGGGCCAGTGCACTCTCTGGAGTCATTTCAGTGCATCCCCAGTTGTGCCAGTGCACTCTATGGACTCACTGCACTGCATCCCCAGTGGGGCCAGTGCACTCTCTGGAGTCATTTCAGTGCATCCACAGTTGTGCCAGTGCACTCTATGGACTCACTGCAGTGCATCCCCAGTGGTGCCAGTGCACTCTCTGGACTCACTGCAGTGCATCACCAGTGGTGCCAATGCACTCTCTGGACTCACTGCACTGCATCCCCAAGGTGCCAGTGCACTCTCTGCACTCACTACACTGCATCCCCAGTGGTGCCAGTGCACTCTCTGGACTCACTGCACTGCATCCCCAGTGGTGCCAGTGCACTCTCTGGACTCACAGCAGTGCAACCCAGTGGTGCCAGTGCACTCTCTGGATTCACTGCACTGCATCCCCAGTGGTGCCAGTGCACTATCTGGACTCACTGCACTGCATCCCCAGTGCTGACAGTGCACTCTCTGGACTCACTGCACTGCATCCCCAGTGGTGCCAGTGCACTCTCTGGACTCACTGCAGTGCATCCCCAGTGGTGCCAGTGCACTCTCTGGACTCACTGCACTGCATCCCCAGTGGTGCCAGTGCACTCTCTGGAGTCTCTGCAGTGCATCCCCAGTGGTGCCAGTGCACTCTGTGGACTCACTGTACTGCATCCCCAGTGGTGCCAGTGCACTCTCTGGACTCACTGCAGTACATCCCCAATGGTGCCAGTGTACTCTCTGCACTCACTGCAGTGCATCCCCAGTGGTGCCAGTGCACTCTCTGGACTCACTGCAGTGCATCCCCAGTGGTGCCAGTTCACTCTCTGCAGTCACTGTACTGCATCCCCAGTGGTGCCAGTGCACTCTCTGGACTCACTGCAGTGCATCCCCAGTGGTGCCAGTGCACTCTCTGGACTAACTGAACTGCATCCCCAGTTGATCCAGTGCACTCTCTGGACTCACTGCACTGCATCCCCAGTGGTGCCAGTGCACTCTCTGGAGTCACTGCAGTGCATCCCCAGTGGTGCCAGTGCACTCTCTGGACTCACTGCACTGCATCCCCAGTGGTGCCAGTGCACTCTCTGGACTCACTGCAGTGCATCCCCAGTGGTGCCAGTGCACTCTCTGGACTCACTGTACTGCATCCCCAGTGGTGCCAGTGCACTCTCTGGACTCACTGTGCTGCATCCCCAGTGGTGCCAGTGCACTCTCTGGACTAACTGAACTGCATCCCCAATTGATCCAGTGCACTCTCTGGACTCACCGCGCTGCATCCAGAGTGGTGCCAGTGCAATCTCTAGAGTCACTACACTGCATCCCCAGTGGTGCCAGTGCACTCTCTGGACTCACTGCGCTGCATCACCAGTGGTGCCAGTGCACTCTCTGGACTCACTGCACTGCATCCCCAGTGGTGCCAGTGCACTCTGTGGACTCACTGCACTACATCCCCAGTGGTGCCAGTGCACTCTGTCGACTCACTGCACTGCATCCCCAGTGGTGCCAGTGCACTCTCTGCACTCACTGCACTGCATCCCCAGTGGTGCCAGTGTACTCTCTGGACTCACTGCACTGCATCCCCAGTGGAGCCAGTTCACTCTCTGGACTCACTGCACTGCATCCCCAGTGGTGCCAGTGCACTCTCTGGACTCACTGCAGTGCATCCCCAGTGGTGCCAGTACACCCTCTGGACTCAGTGCAGTGCATCCCCAGTGGTGCCAGTGCACTCTCTGGACTCACTGCACTGCATCCCCAGTGGTGCCAGTGCACTCTCTGCACTCACTGCAGTGCATCCCCAGTGGTGCCAGTGCACTCTCTGGACTCACTTCACTGCATCCCCAGTGGTGCCAGTGCACTCTCTGGACTCACTGCAGTGCATCCCCAGTGGTGCCAGTGCACTCTCTGGACTCACTGCAGTGCATCCCCAGTGGTGCCAGTGCACTCTCTGCACTCACTGCACTGCATCCCCTGTGGTGCCAGTGTACTCTCTGGACTCACTGCAGTGCATCCCCAGTGGTGCCAGTGCACTCTCTGGACTCACTGCAGTGCATCCCCAGTGGTGCCGGTGCACTCTCTAGAGTCACTGCAGTGCATTCCCAGTGGTGCCAGTGCACTCTCTGGACTCACTGCAGTCCATCCCCAGTGGTGCCAGTGCACTCTCTAGAGTCACTGCAGTGCATCCCCAGTGGTGCCAGTGCACTCTCTGGACTCACTGCACTGCATCCCCAGTGGTGCCAGTGCACTCTCTGGAGTCACTGCAGTGCATCCCCTGTGGTGCCAGTGCACTCTCTGGACTCACTGCACTGCATCCCCAGTGGTGCCACTGCACTCTCTAGAGTCACTGCAGTGCATCCCCAGTGGTGCCAGTGCACTCTCTGGACTCACTGCACTGCATCCCCAGTGGTGCCAGTGCACTCTGTGGACGCACTGTACTGCATCCCCAGTGGTGCCAGTGCACTCTGTGGACTCACTGCACTGCATCCCCAGTGGTGCCAGTGCACTCTCTGCACTCACTGCACTGCATCCCCAGTGGTGCCAGTGTACTCTCTGGACTCACTGCACTGCATCCCCAGTGGAGCCAGTTCACTCTCTGGAGTCACTGTACTGCATCCCCAGTGGTGCCAGTGCAGTCTCTGGACTCACTGCAGTGCATCCCCAGTGGTGCCAGTGCACCCTCTGGACTCACTGCAGTGCATCCCCAGTGGTGCCAGTGCACTCTCTGGACTCACTGCAGTGCATCCCCAGTGGTGCCAGTGCACTCTCTGGAGTTAATGCACTGCATCCCCAGTGGTGCCACTGCACACTCTGGACTCACTTCACTGCATCTCCAGTGGTGCCAGTGCACTCTCTGGACTCACTGCACTGCATCCCCAGTGGTGCCAGTGCACTCTCTGGACTC